>NC_031768.1:18353167-18687186 GCF_001522545.3 Parus major
TTCTCCCTTCGCCACAACCCGTGTCGCCCTGTGAGCCCAAACGCCAGAGCGCAGAGGAGCTCTGGAGGTTCCAGGTTGAGCCTCGCAGTGCTTGCCTGGTCCCCCACCCCTGCCGCTGACATCGGCCACAGCTAGCCGAGGCAAAAAGGGCCGAGCGGGCAGCGACAAGTATGTATATTGCTCTTAAGGAGGAAGAATGAAAAAAATTTTATGCTAATTTTAAAGCTTTTAGCAATTCTACGTACTAGAGGAATACTTGGTTTCTTTCCCACTGAAGATGAGCAAATAAAGAATTAATTAAAGCTATAATAAATCATATAATTTTCAGGGAATACAATTCAGAAAAATCTTCTAACCAGAACTTAGCTGTTCCATTCACAATGCCCATTAAATTCTGAAACTCTTGTTTTGAAACACTTTTTTCTCTCCTATTTTAAAATCACCTGTTTCAATTTTGGTCTCACTATTGATGAGAAAGGTCTGAACTCCACAATTGTGGGGTTTGATGCCCATGATCTCCAGTACATTTGCACTACATTTCTGAAGTGAGGAAATGGAAATCAATGGGTCAAAAGCTAACTACAAAATGTAACAAGTTACCTCAAATGCCCTATTCAAAGCTAAAGAAAGTGGAAATTATCTCCAAAGTCTAGCATCTGGGATAGAGAAAAAAATCATTCAATGGTTGGATGTCTTTCAATATTATGAATATTAACATAGCATTAATGAGAAAAGAGTTTGCAAAGTCACTCCATTGTAGTACATTTTTAATTATTTCATAGAATGAGTCACAGAATCAGAGAAAGGTTTGGGTTGGAAGGGACTTTAAAATAATTTAGTTCCAACTAAGGATCATTTTTATTTGAGCTGTCTATACATTTTTACATAAAACCTGTTTCACAGGATTATATTCACCTAGGGAAACTAAAAATTTCACTTCCCCAGGCTTTTATCATGAGCAACAGTTCCTGTGAAGGAATTTTCCCCAGAGATCCAGGTATATTTATTTCCAGGGATGAAAACATCTTCTGGAAGGACCTTGGTGGGACAGAGTAGTCTCAATTTAAGGCAGTTTTCTCATTCTGAGTTGTTATTACACAGCAAAAACACACACAGTGAGCCATGAGATTGTGTGATGATGCCATCCTGCTTGAGTTAACCTGAGGAACCTTGATAAACTATCAGACAAACTCAGTATTCATGGACACCCATGAAACGATGTGGAGGGATCCAGGGAGAAAGGTTTTAAGAAGGGTCTGCCTTCCCCAGGGCTGTTTTTGTCACAGGAGAAGCAGCACTGTGCAAGCAAGACCCAAGCTAAAAGCCCTCTACATCAGACAATCCTCCAGCAAGAGCCATGACATGTAGGACTCTTCCCTTTCCATTTCCAAAGGTAACCCTGTAGAACACAAACCACAGGCAATAGTTCAATGACTCTAATTGACCAGACCAACAGATTACACAAAGCTGGAAGCCATGCTACTGTGAGCAGAGCCCTTTTGGTCTTTTAATTATATCTACTCATCAATTATCACTGTGTTAGCAGCAGCTGAAGCATCAGACCTCTCCAAGCCTAGAAAGATAATATCCAGAAAATTTTTAGGAGAACACAGAAAATTACACTTTTTCTAGAGGTTTCCAATATCTGGCAGAACCAACTGCTGGAAGAGCTGTAATGGGATTTCAGTCTCTGCCTGTTCAGCTGAACTCTGGGAACTCTCTCTGAAGATCCTGTACACAGAGAGAGATGGCCATTCCTGCCATCACACTATGCAGGTAAGACAGGGTAAACCACACATGGCATTACACCCCCAGCTCCATCTCAGAAGACAGTTGCAGAAACACAGCAGGCAAGAAGCATAGCAGGAAGCTCATAAAATAAGGTACATCACCACAGAGATGAGGTCTGCGGTCTCAGTTTCGGGAGGACAGGTGCATGAAATAGAGCTACAGATGATGTGGATATGAGGCCAAGGTGCCAAGCTTTGGGTTCAGACACATGAAGAACAAATTAAGGGACAAGCATCAGATTGGATACTGTTTTCTGGAGGTGACAGAGCACAAAACACAAAGATCATAGTGCTCAGGTCTTATTTTTGGATATCAGGATGGTGCATTTTAATCTCTGGTATCAGAAGGCAGAGACATCACAATCACATTTAGAAAGCTGTGCCTGCCCTGTCTACTGATGTCAATGATATTACCTGTCCTCAGCCGTGCTGGCAATGCAGTGAAATACTCTTGACACCCAAGCAACTTCAACTTGTGAACTCCTGAACCCTACGGTTTAATTTGCATAGCCTTCTGCTTCACAAAGTCATTAAAATTTAAGTCTGCCATCAAATATGTGAGAGTTTGCAACAGCAGAAGCAATCTGTACAAGAACCTGGGAATTTTGCAAGAATCCTGATTGAATGTCTGAGTCCTAAAAACTGTGTAAGTAATGGATGCTTGAAACAACCACTGCCACATAAAGTATAAAACACTTAAGGATGGATTATTACAACACTGCAGGATCAAACAGCAGCAGAAACACAGCTGAGTGAAAAGATGCTCTGATTCAAACATAAATAACTTCAATAATAGCATACTGAAAATTACTGTCAAAGCAAATTGTGTCTTGTATTAATGTTCTTTATTTTAAAGGCCTGGCATGGTGTGAAAGTCAATCTTTAAAATTGTCACAGTCTGCTGCTGGCACTAATTGGAACCCTTGTTGGCAATCTCTGTAAGGGGTCAAGGAGTGAATGTGTCTGCAGGCTGAATTACGCTCGCTTCCTCCGACAGAAGTGGTCCCTTCAGATCAGGGCTGTGGCACACTGGTGGGCTTTCATACAGCAGATGCCATCTCAGATACCTCTGCAATAAAGGCTTTGAGAATAAAAAATCTTCCTCTTCTTTAAGGCTGTTCATCTGTCAAGCTTTCACATGTACCAAATTCACACCGTTTCCTTCTGTATTAACACTGTGGCAAGATGAGCCCTATAAAGTTGTTGTTCTTGAATTTCAGTGCTGTATGACGACTATATTTACCTCTTGTCAAAATAAACCCTCCTCTCACAAATACTCAAAGTTTTTAGTTGCTCATATTTTCAACTTTAAGGCTGTTAAAACTTTGTAACTGAGTTACCAAAATGTTGGTCAAACAGTAAATACCTGTGTATGCTGTAGAAGAGTGCTTTGGCAAGGCTGCTTGAACACCACCAGCAGCGTTACACTGCTGTCTAACTCCTGAGCAATGTTAAATGATTCTTACTACACTGGCCTTCAACCAATTTTTGAGTGCTTGGCTTTGACTGAGGTGCCCTCCTTAGACATCATTTTCCTCCTTGCGCATATTGATGACGGCCTCCCTCAGCCTCTGAGAGCACTTGGGATTAAACTTCAAGATGGAACAGAGAACATATTAGAAGTAACTACACTGGAGTTCTCTGATCCAAAAGAAGCAGTATTTGCTTATTTTGGTCACTGTATTAAAAAACCACCAAGAGCCAGATGAGTATGTGTGTGTATCTGATGGACTATCACCAAGTCCAACTGCTGGCATACCACTGCCAACACCATCACCATGTCAATTACTTCATGCTGCATGAAGATGCCATACAGCCAAGGAGAAAAATGTAGTACTTATTCCCCTATTAATTAATTGTTCAGCTGTCCTTCTAATTAGACTTTCTACACATTAGTTTTAAAGGATCAAAGGCAGACAAAATGAGATAATATTGGTCTCTCAGGTCACTCATCCAGGCCAATGTTCCAGTGCTAGTTTTCCTATCATTAACTGCCGAAATCTCAAAAGCTCTGAGGAAATGTTAATTTTCAAAGAGTAATGAAGAAAATGAATAGGAGACAGCCCCAAGATGTCTATTGATGACATACGTTGAAACATAGCTCTATGGAGCTTTAATGCAATACAGGAAAGTAAAATATTTACAGAAGAGGTTGGTCTCACCATGGAAAGGTCAGTTGTATTCTCCTGAAAATTTCTCATCTTTATTTGTCAGACTCTTGCTGTTTCTATCAGACTGCAGTTACTTTTAAATGGCATTTCTGTGAGCCATTTTGTGCAAGCCCTTTCAGACAGTTTCTAAGTGAGCTAAGTGCAATTCTGTTCTCCCATTCAGCAGCTGTCCACACACAGATCCAGCAGACACACAACACCTGCCCACTGCTCACAGTGCTCAGGAACGTTAAACCCAAGCAGTCAATTTGGGTTCACTCATCTTTTGCACTGCCATTCTTATTGAGGATGTCCACGGCTGTAACAAAACACCAAAGTTGCAGAACGAAATGCACAACGTGGTAAATTCTAGCCATTTCAAAAAATCCGACCCAATGCTGGTATGACAGACTATGCTTTGAAACAGTGACATGAACCATTTCTCTGAGGCAGCCATCAGAGACCTAGCAATGGTTATGAAATACATTCCAACCACTTTGTCATTTCCTATGTTCAGCTTTCAAAAACGGAGCTATCATGATTTTGCTACAGTAGCATACATGCTCATATAAAGTTTAATTTAAAAATGCTAAATGTAATAACATCCTTCTGTTTTCTGAAATAATTTCTAAATTTTTGTACATATATATCAATGGTCAAACTGAGTTCAGATTTCACTTACTTGAGAGAGAAAGAAAAGAAATACAGCATTTTGAGTACTTCTCTGTACAGTTCTCTTATGTTCCTCTACATTATCTGAATTAGGATAAAAGAAACTTTCTTATGCGCTCCTGAATTTCCAGCACTTGTTTAGACACCTTGATGCATTCTCATAGTCTTGAATTTTTATTTCAATTTTATTTCAATAGTGGAAACAAATAATGAAGGTTAAAAGTGAAGAGTATCATGAGACTACTTTTCAAACCCTGGAAATTGGTGTTATTCCATTAACTTATCTCAGTGTAACACAGAGATTAACAATATGATCTAGCAATTGAAAAGGATGTTTCAGGGAGTAAATGTAATTCTAACATTCACATAATGAAGCCCTGTTGGTTTCCACTTAGTTCTGTCAAAGAGATGTCATGTAAATTTTCATTTAGAGAAGAAATTCTGCCTTCTGATGGCTTATTTTTATGTCTCCTTTTGCTGACACTATGTTAGATGGCAACAATCACCACTTTACCCAATATTTTTTTTATCTAGTCTGGATGCTGCAGATATATCATGTCCCATGAGAAGGGATAGTTTTGAGTTAATTTTGCTGGGCTACTTCCCTTCATTCTAAGAGGCAGAGCAGCTTAAACTTAGCCCAGAAGTCAAAACAAAAACTTTATGGCACAGCTAAAGGCTATTTTTGCAGAAATGTAACTCTGTGCCCAGGTTAAAACCACACTGATGACTGAACAAGCAACGTGCAGCTCTGCTGTCACAAACCATCAATCCAAAGCTGGACTAGAGTGACTGCTTACGGATTTAAGGAAAGTCCCCTTGCTGGGATGGTCACAGCATCTTCTGGAGCAGGAAAAGCAACATTGCTGTCATCCACAACGAACACTGCCTCTAGCAGAGCTCTCCTTTGCCTGCCTGGTCCTGACAAAACTTAGGCAATTGATGTACTGATACCAGTATAATGCAAATATTGCTTCATTAGCACTTACATTCTCTGAAGAGTTTCTCCCTGCTGAGTTTTGACATACTCTGGACAGAGAAGATCTACCATACATGCTGATGCAGAATTTTGTATAGTTTTGTATAGTATATTCTAGCAGTTAAGAGATCAATAAAAACAATTATTCAATAAAATGCATTATCTAATGCCTTGAATAAATACATCAGTGAATTAAACTAAACAGTAGTATGACTTGTTGTTCCATGCTGAGAAACAAAGAAATCACATACTCTAGAATTATACTTCAAATAATTATAGAATTATACTTCAAACTAAAAGAAAAGATAGTTGAAGATGTCAGAAATTGTAGAAGAGCAATGCCAGTATCTGTACAATTGCAAAAGAAATTTATGGGAGTTACATGTAAAAGAGGATGAAAGAACACTAAAGATGAGAAAATCTTACAGATAGTTTTACTATGTGACAAATTAACCATAATCTTTTATGATCAGAGCTTCATTTTCATTTGTACTGACGCATTAGAAACCATTACAGCTGCTATTCATAATCTGTACGGCACTGGCATTTTCATTTTCACATTTGGGTATTGTGTACATAGTAATGAAAGGTCAGGCATTCACACACATCCTTCATTCCTGCAGCTATTAAATTTTTTCTTTCCCTTAATGCTTTTCAAAAAGCAGAACATGAGATAAATTTTGCTGATTAAATGTTAAATGCTTTAGGATCATCTTGTTTTAGAGAGTTATCTGAGTTTTTATTAATAATGCATAACATTCACTTAAGGCTATTTTGTGTCAGAAATCCTTCACAGCATTATCTTAGCTCAAAGTAATTCAGCCAATAAAGAAAAAAAAAAAAAAATAAGAAGAGGAGGATGCAATTGGAAATGAGAAAAGCTCTTGAATTCTGAAGGATACTGTATTTTCAAGCACTATATTATATACTGTTCTCAGTTCAATATTATTGGCTTTATCACTGTTTCTTAAATTTCTTTCAGGTGTCTGAACATTATTGCTTTTGCTTTTCGGTTTTATCTGCTTTTTTGGGACCAAACTATCTGATCCAATCTAAGAGCATCTCAATCCTTTGTTATGGAACACAATGCTAGAATAATGCTTTAAATGATTACAGATTGCTGGAAATGGTGTTGAGAAGTAATGTTCGAACAAAACAAGATCCATTCAATTTCTCATTAAGAAAAGTTTCAGCAGTGTCTTGGGTATTGTGGGTTTTAGTATTAGTATTACTGTAATTATCATTATATCTGCAAGGTTAGACAATTGATGGATACTGAGCTGCAGAGACTAATGCAGAATGATTTTTGCTTACTGCATCTGGAATAGAAAATTGATTGGTCAGATGCCAAAGACATACCCATGTGCTACTGGAACAGTATAAGGGATTTTATAATTATTTCAGTGAGCAGCCAAAGGGGCTACTCTTCTCAAGCTACCATGCACACAGCACAGTAATTCAGACAGCAGGCCCAAAGTGCAAACTCTTTGGTCTTATTTATATCCTCAGACATTATTTAATTTATTTAAGAAGTAGACTGGCAGGAGAAGAAATTGGGACAGAACTTCTGCCAGACAATTAACCACCTGTTTCTGTTAAATTACATTAGTTACTAAAAAGTCCTGCTGTGTTTATATTCCATATATCTGGAATGTTTCAAATTCAAAGGTTCATCCCCTTTTTTAAAAATTTATTTAAAGGAAAAAAATTATTTACTGTGCTAAAATCAATAAGATGTGACTTTAAAAAATCTATTCTCTTTAAAGCTCTGTCTAATCTTTCAAAATCATTATTGTCATTTAATAAATCTTAATAGTTATGCTGGTTAACTTAAAAATGCATGTATGGTGCTATACCCTTTATTTTTTCCCTTTTTCTGTATCACTAGAACAATATATATATATATTTTACATTTTTCTTGGTACAAAGAATCACTAGTATGAGTCTCTCTGAAAAGTTACAAAGCAAATGTATGCTGCTCATAAACGTGGTCTTTAAGATAAAACTTAAATTACACTTAAGCAGAAATTCTTCCCTGATAAATGCAAATAAATTGTAAATTATAAAGGGGGAACGAATGTCTGAAAAGGGGAGAAGAAAATTGCCCTGCAGACTCAAACCAAGCATAAAATGCTGAATGGTTGCATTCTTCTATCCACCCAGAAAATGAAGACATAATTGCAGTGCAGTCGGACAGAGAGACGTGAGCTCTAGTCTAGATGGGTAACACCAGCAGTAAAAACACGATGCCAGTCCCTTCAGGATCAGTTCTAGGAGCGCCCACGCCTGCCGAGCCGAGCCGATGTTCCGCTACCGGCAGCAGGCACATTGGGGTTCGCTTGGGGACACGGTTCCCGCAGGTGCCGCGTCCCGGCCGGCCCCAGCCCACCGCCTTCGCAGCCTCGCCTTTGCGCTCTGCGCCGTTGCACAAAAATCGGGAAAAGGTGAAAATTAACCAGCTCATCGCTGTCCTCTCCCGCTCCTGAAGAGCTGCGGGTAACGGGCAGGAATGAAGGGAAGGGCAGGAGAGCAACTCTGCTCTTCAGGAAAACAGTAAGGGGGAGGAGGGAAGCTGTTCACGGGGGAGGTGAATATATAACTCACCACATAGCTGCAGCCAGAAGGTGGTAGGAGGGAAGATGCTTACTGGTATAGGGGGAAAAAAATAGAAGGGACCGACTCGATGTGACTTGCTAAATTGATTTCACGGGTATTTCGTTTGTTTTGTGCGCTTGTATTTGCTCAGCCCGCAGGAGTGCCCGCGCCGCCCTGCAGCGGGGCCCAGCCCGGCGGCGCTTAGGCCCGAGCCTGCCCGGCACAGCCCCTGCCCCGGAGCGCCGCAGCCTCTGCTCCCGGCATCGCTGCTCCGCCCAATCGACACACTGTTAGACACAAAACACTGAAGTCAGTCGTCTTACGCAAACCCTCTCTAACACAAGCCACGGTGGCGAAGGGGCGAGGGCACATGAGCGCTGCTGGCACCAGCCTGGCAGTAGCCATCTCCCCCGGGCACAGGCCGGCACTGGCGGTGTGGGCTGCACTCGCCGCCGCAGCTCCTGCCATGGAGCACGCAGAGCTCACTGCAAAGGAGCTGCAAGTGAGGAGCCGAGGGCAGAGGTGGCAAGCGAGGGGCTCTGTTAGTCCAGCCAGCACGGCCAGCCACCCCCTCACCCATCCAGCAGGAGATTCACCTCGAGCTCACTGGGGCCTGAGGTACCACAGCTCAAAGCACTTCTCTGCATGCTTTCTGAAATCACAGGGACAGCTGCAAATACCTTCTCCCATTCTCAGCATGACAATAGACAGCTAGTTTGGGCTGAAGGGCCGGTTTTATACAGTTGGAGCTCACAGGGGTGAATTTTCAGTCAGGTGTGAGAGTCTAAGTTTTATTGTTCTGAAATTGCCCTGGCCCGTCAAACACACAAACAGAACAGGCTCCGGAGGCTACACACACAGGGTTTTAGGCACCTTGACTCAGCTACTGGGCTTTGGATACTGCAGGGCTTGCTCTTCTAATCTGAGCCAACTCATGGTATGCTGCATTAAAATGTATCCTATATTAGCCATGTAAACAACTTCACCAAGTTAGAGAAGTATGCAGTATCTTCCTTCCTACAGAATAACTCCTATGAAGAACAACCTTTGGGGTCTGCAGATTTCTTCTCTTGGATGACCATCCCATTCTCCTCTTGAATAGCTTGTACCTCTGTTTCATCCACAGTATGTTGAAAACTTTCATTTAAAGCTGATTCATGAACTTCAGGAATCACAAATATCCCTCACTTCAGCTGCAATCATGAGATAAGCACCAAAAAAAAAAAAAAAGCGCTTCAGAAATCTGCTTCACTTGCACACATTGACAACAATCTATCTGCGCAAGAATAAATTCCTTGTTCCAAGGATGTGCATGAAAATCCAGTTCTCAAAGGGGACATAGCAGCAGATTTAGCATGCAAAGATATATGCATGCTTTAAGGGCTAGATGTCAAACCTCAAGATTAAAAATAGACTTGTCAAAATTGAGTCTGACAGAAATCACTGTAACTCTATCTCTGTGTTCCAATGGACATAATACTCTTCATTATGTAGTCACAAAGTAATTCTTTTGAGTCTAATTAGACTGCAAATGTCATTTTAAAAAAGCAAATTAAATCATTATTTTAAAATTACATTTACTGCTAATGCAGAGTGCCAGATTATGAGTATTGCTTGGCAGATTTTTTCATGTACAAGTCAGTAGTTTTTTGCATACATGTAAATGAGGAAAACAGTGATGAGTCCATCCTCAGGCATAATTTTGGCCTTTAAGTCAGCAAAAAGAGGACGAGAGCAAGAGCCAGATCTAAACAGAGAGGTCATAGGACACTGATGCATTTTTATCACCAGCAGTCCTAATTAGACACCAAACTGCCCACATGCATGTCACTAATTCCTTATGTCACACATGGAAAGACAAGAATAAAAATAAAGAAAATTAGTTCAAATTTACTAATCTGTGATTCTACAGAAAATAATCCAACTACTAAAAATAGTTTAAACCTTGACAATCCTTTTTAAAACTTTTTCTTTGTTTGGTTGTTTTTTTATTTTATATTTTCAATATACTTTTTATTCCCTAATTCTGTCCTATCCTAACTAAAAGATAACCTCCAGGCAAAAGTTCTTAATCTACAGAGGATCAATAGCCACAAAAGCATATAAGGAAAAGAGGCAGGGAAGAGGCATGTTTATAGAATCAGACTCTCAAAGCTAATTATTAAAACAAAAAGTGGAGGAGGGAGATCAGAGAGGTTTGAGAGGATTTATTTTATTTTCCTCCCTCTACCCTCTCCCCAGCTGCAGCTTCCCAAGAATTTTTCTAAGTTCACACCTTCCCTATGGCTCTTCTAAAGATCTAAACTCCAAAAGGAAAGTTTCAGGAAGGTCACCTGTGAAGGGGATCTTTGCTCTTCAAAATCTGTAAATTCACCATTTGAATGACAAACTACTTGCATTTTTAAAGGCAGTTATAAACAATCCACTCTCACAGTCCTTTGATTCATCCATTCATTGAGACCAAATATTTAATTCTTGCTTTGCTGTTCTGCATGCTGCTGCTGGCAATCACCCTCCCTCAGTTTGCAATGGGGTACATGGACAGAAGGGATGACTCCTCTCCAAGCTGCAATCTTTTCTTCCTGTGTCCTAGGCTGCAAAATACTCCAGCTGCTTCAGATGCCATTTACTGCCTGTCCATCTACCCATAATTAAGAAGTAATTTGGAAAATTATACTACTGTGGAAACATAAGAGTCCTTTCCCTCTGCAGAATAAGGGTGAGATCCCCACACAGTCATTCCCGTTCCAAGGGAAATTGAAAGACAATGATCACTCCATAGTTTCCACTTAAAAAACCGTATTTTATATATATATATATATATATATATTCATTAAGGAGGTCTTTGAGTGCAGCCAGTGCTGATTGAAGGGAAGAGCTACAGAACCTCTAGGTTCTTATTGTGCTGCTTTTTAAGGAAAATTCAGGACTGTTATGGAAAGTGCAGTAAAAATGAAGGAAGGAAAAAACCATGTTCATGCTTTTTCTAATTAAAAGGCTTGTAGAAACAGATCTTCCCCAAGAAAGAATATCCTGTACACAAGTCATTATGTGGTCTCTCTGACATTTCTCTGAAATAACTCGAGCCAGGTGTATCAAATACAACATAGAGCAATAAAGGACTTGGGATCTGTTTTGGCTTGGTGGCTCCTAAATGGTTGTTTTCCCCTTCCAAGTGATGAACTTTTTCATAAAAGCTTGTGATAATGCTCACATTCAGAAGTTACCCAGTACAGACAGTATTGACATTTTTTGTTGACATTTGCTACTCATCAAAGTTCTGATCAAAGTTCAGCAATCACCAGCAATGTATCTGTTGTATGGAATGTAGCTGTAAGTTCTGAATAGAATCTCTGCACAAAATGCTTAGTTCAGGAAAAAAAATGAGTTCACTGCAAACCACATTACAATATGTGCTGTAAAAAAGGGTGTTATCATTAAACACATACTTTGTTTTACTTATTGAAGTTTTAATTTAATATGTCAGAATTTGAAACAGGGAGGCATTTCTGATTCAGCCTTCTTTGTATTTTCATGTCTAACACTTTACTGACATCTGGAAAATTAAATCAGCTTACTTAAGAAAAGTAAAAGCAGAAACATGAAAAAGCAATGAAATTTGATTTCAAAAACTTTCCCATTAGTACAGAGAAGATGGTAGTGATAATTCAGATAAAGGTAGTTATTACAATTCATCAGATAAATGGTCAAACTGCACATAACACTTGTGCGGAAGAGGATCAAGACGGATGTGGTGAAGGCACAATCACCCTTTTCTCCCCCTCTAACATCTTTTCATAGTAAAACAGCCTCAGGGAAAAGAAGATGCACTGATTTATATCACAAACTTTATCTCAGTGCTGTCAAACTCATGCATCAAATAATGGTGTATCAAAGCCTACCGTGACTTCAAAGCCAACTATGATAAACTTCTATCTGCTGTTCTTGCATTATTGGTCTTTCTGAGCTCATGATATCATGCTTTCTGCAGTCAAGAGGACCATGCTCTTCCACTGAAACAATACTGGGACTTTCATCCACTCACCTGAATATCAAACTCATAACAAAGTCCCTAACAGTTTAATTTGGACTCATGAAAGAAACAGAGAAAGGACTTCAAAATGTCTGCTTTTCTTTCAGGTCCGAAATTAAAAAATCCACTCTTTTTTTTTTCTGTTGTAGCTAGCAAGTGATGTTGAAGGGTGTTACTGCAAACTATGGTAGCTCTCTGCATCCTGCCCCAGAGATGCTGATGTGAAATTGCTTCAAACATAAAATGATGCAGTGACAAAACAGTAGGAAAGTCAGTACACAGACCATTGTACTGAGGCACAGAACAAACACAAACATTTAAAATCTCTATATGTTTTCATTTACAGGCTGTGGAATGAACAGATCAAGGGAATCCCTGCTGAGAAGGATTTGGGGAGCTGTGGATGAGAGGCCAGACATGACCCAGCTGTGGACTTGTAGCCCAGAAAGCCAAACGTGTCCTGGGCTGCATCAAAAGCAGCACTGCCAGCAAGATGAGGGAGGGGATTCTGCCCCTCTGTTCTCATGGGCAGCTGCATCCAACTCTGGGATCCCCAGGACAGAAAGGACATCAACCTGTCAGAGCAAGTCCAGAAGAGACCACCAAGATAATCAGAGGGATAGAGCACCTCTCCTGTGGGGAAAGGCTGAGAGATTTGGGATTGCTCAGCCTGGAGAAGAGAAGGCTTTAGGGTGACCTAATTCCAGCCTTCCAAGACCTGAAGGGAGCCTACAAGAAAGATGGAGAGAGGCATGTAGTGACAGGACAAGGGGCAGTGGCTTCAGACTCAAAGAGAGTAGGTTTAGACTAGAAGAAATTCTCTACTCTGAGAGTGGTGAAGCACTGGAACAGATTGCACAGGAAACCTGTAGATGCCCTATCCCTGGAAGTGTTCAAGGCCAAGTTGGATGGAGCTCTGAGCAACCTTGTCTAATGGAAAGGTGTGCCTGTCCATGGCAGGGAGGCTGGAACTGAATCATCTTTGAGTTCCCTTCCAACCCAATCCATTCTGTGACATTTATTTACAACTGTCATTTGTTGTAATTTCTACTGTGATAAAACCTCATGCTCTAAAAACTCTTCCAGTGTCTGTCTCCTCTATGGTTTTGTTTTGCAACATATAGCATTACCTTAACAATGGGTCTGGTCTGCTTGAAACATTTAATTTTCATGTTGTGTTTTCTGAAGAAAACAAAGAGTTCCTTACTAGGCACAGAATTTCAGAGAAGGGAGGGTGATGGGAAAGTGAAAGGAGAGAATTAGGAGGAGTGATGGGAAAGGCACCTGCAGAGGCTGGCATGGGTTGTTACTGGGAATGGCATGTCACAAAACCACCCCTTGAACTACCCTAGATCAAATAGGGAAATATTCTATTAAAGCATGCTATTCCACCATTTTTCAGCTATGTCTTAAAATTAGGAGGCTACATATAGAACCACTACAAGCAATCCATGGGGTAATCATTTAGCAGTCTGATTCAAACCCCACTGAAATCCACCAGTAGACTACCATCATTTTCAGCAGGCTTTGGATCAGAGTCACGTTGCTGGAGGATGAACATTGCTCCATAGTTTCATCCCAGGAAAATTAAACACAAAAGCATGAAAGGCAGCAAAGCAACACCTTTCCTGCCACTTTTAAAACACCTTTGTCAAATTTTCCATTAACAAAGCCTTAAGGAAGTAGGGACTTCTTACCAGAAAACAAAATATAAGTATTTCTAGAAGCAGGCAGTATGTATTTTAGCATGTATATTTATGGACACATAATTTATAGGTCCAACATGCAAAATATTCATCATGTTTAGAGCTGTCCCTAAACAAAAAGCCCAGGCATTATTCTCTGTGCCTGGAAAAACAAGTCGACCATGTATCTTTGGTAAACAAAAAATAGTTAATTTACAAAGCTGCAGAACTGCTTTATTTGCACTTGACTCTTTAACACCCTGGAGTTTTAATAGATCTGGCACTCGTAGGATAGGGTGAAACAACATTATCACTATCTCTGTATTATGCTTCATAATTGTAAAATGCTGTATTTTATCACTCCATTTACAGTAATAAAAGTATTGCTAAACAATTATCTTAACAAATGTATTTTTGATGGAAGAGCCACTGATGTTTGTCTTTATAAATTAAGCTATTCATGAAAGTTCATGTTTATAATGGTATTTCTTTCTTTGAAATAACAAAATAGACCATTGGTGGTGCACTATGAGCACCTACTGGGAAATTCACTGTATCCTGCCTCACACATTAGATATCTAAATGAACAGCCTTGATAAGAGCAGGTTTTTTCTCCTCATTGTTCATGACATACATACAAAAGTATATAATTACTCTAAAGCAGCAGGTGAAGGAAAAATTCTCATGGAGATATTGGTAATCTGTCATGAGGAGAGTACTGTGAAGACAGCAGACAAAAATCCAAATATTCTTTTCTTGAGACAATTTAATTGTTCAAAAGCATCTATCAAATACTTATACAAGCACATATTAGAATATTTTCCTAAAGTTTAGTGTTTAGTCAGTGGACTATAATTTCTGTGGAATATATTGAAGAGTAGGATATGAAAATATTTTTAGAATGTACAGTTCAGTAGCAAGTCAAAGAAGTTACTGCACATTGCCCTTTGATAAAACATCATCTTTCTAATCAAGGGATTAGGAGTAAGAAATCCTTAAGTAAATAAATAAGTAAATATTTAAGTAAATAAAATGTTGCTTAAATAAAAAATAAGTTTTAGATCAGTAAATCCTATCAGATTAATACAGTCATTCCATAATCCTGACCACAGTACAACCAAACCAAATTATTACTTGTAGGAGAATAGATTATGGGGCATTAGGAATGGGGCTGTGGCCAAGCCTCACCCCTAATGGTGTGCAGATGTAAACAGCATAGAAGGAAAAGAAGCACAGAATGCTGAGGCCAATGGCCAATCACAAAAGAATAGAAGGGCACACAGGTGCTATGCATGTGAGAAATAGGCTGTAAGAAGTTGTACTGGGGAATAATAAAGTGCTGATGCTTGAAACCATTCCTGGTGTCAGTTATGTGTCCTCTGTCAATTACTTCTTCCTACTGTTTCTGACATTCAGAATTATAATTGCCAAAACAGGATTTCAGTGCATAAAAAAAAACCCCAAACAACCCAGTACTGAAGTATAATGTTAACTCTGTATGTTCAACATTGTGTAGCAAAAAAGTAACTCTGTATCATCCTGTATTTGACTTTCACTGAAAAACCAGGTCATGAGCCCATGTGAAATAACACACACCTCAAAAAACCAAAAACTATACGAAACACCAATCAAATAAAAGAAAGAAACTAAAAAATAATTGTAAAAAAATCATGTCTTGCATAGCATCAGTATCTGGTGAGGCTGCAAGTCAGAAGACATGAAACTGTGGACAAGCCTTTGAAAGGCTCTGTGCAGCACTAAGTGCAGGTAGACAGAGCACAGGCACAGATCACAGTGAACAAGAGCAGAAATTTACTGCTGTAAGAGAGCTACTCATTTTATCTCCTTCCTGGAAAACTCACATTTTCCCAGAAAGGACTGAAAGGACTCCCAAAGGAGTAAGTACAGCTTATTCAACTCCCCAAAATTCAAATTCTGGTATGAGATAGAGCAATCTTACTCCTGTGATGCACTCACAGATCCAAGACCAACAAATAGCTTGTATCTGACTTCGTCCAAACACAAACTTCCCAGATAAGCATTGTTGGTAGATGTCTTGGCAAGGCCTTATGTTATGCTTGAGCTATAATATATCTTTCCAAACAAATACAAGTTTATAATTTAATGACTTGAAATGACAAGGAATGACCACAGCTCTCTCTCTTACCTCTCATGGTGTTATTACCTGTGGTTTCTTAGGACTTAGACTGCACTTTTTTACCAAGCTGAAAAGATACCTGCTATCCCAGTTTGTCCTTGTTCAGATAAACCTGTCTTGATCTGTCCTGCAGCAACCTAACTAGGCTGAGTTTCTTATGAATCTCATAAAAGGGGAAACTTGTGGTTAATTTTTTCTGCTCTTCCCAAACTATGTCCAATTACCAGCACGCTTCCAGGAATGGACAGCACTGCAGACCTTCTATGGTTACACATAAAATTTATATTGCCTCCCTACTCCCACTTGATATTCTTATCCTTTTTATATTCATTTTATATTCATTCTATTAGCTACAATGTACTGCTCTGAAAGGTCAGATTCAATGAATTATTTAATGCCATGGCAAGCTGAGGCCCAAACTGCTGCATCTTAACAATCTCTGGTAGTTTCACCCTAGGCTGAGCTTTGTTATGTGAACCAAGGGGATCTAGAGAGGAATGGTCTCAATATCAGTTTAATCCACTTGCTCTGAGCAACAGACACAGTCACCCTGCACTTCATCTTGGCCAGCCTTCTTCTGAAACAAAGTTTTTACTATCAGAGGCCACATTCAACACATTTACACTGGGAAACAGCACCTCCCTTGCAATGCCAGCACATGACTTTCAGAGCTCCTTTCCCTAAATTTCTGAACTTCTGGAATTTCACCAGCTATTGCCAAATGGCAGTGGTTCCATTAGGTAGAGGTGTGGAGACCCAGGTCCAAAGAGAGTCACAAAAATGATCAGAGTGCTGGAACACCTCTGCTATGAAGAAGACAAAAGGAGAGAATTTGGATTATTCAACCTGGAAAAGAGAAGGCAACAGAAAGACCTTATTGCACCTTCCAGTAAATTAAAGAAGGCCTCTAAGAAAGATGGGAACCAGCTTTTTAGCTGGGCCTGCTGCAACAGGACAAGAGCTTTTAAACTAAGACAAGGTATGTTTAAAATACAAGGAAGAAATTCTGTACTGCCAGGGTGGTGAGGAACTAGAACAAGTTGTCTGAAGAAGCTATGGATGTTCCATCCCTGGCACTGTTAGAGCTCAGACTGGAAGGGGCTCTAAGCAACCTCATCTAGTGGAAGATGTCCCTGCCCATTGCAGGGAGGTTGAAACTAGATAATGTAAAAAGTCCCTTCCACTACAAACTGCTCTATGACGTGCTTATTTTGTCATCCTTAAGTACTAGCTTTGCCATGACCTTCAGCTCTGCCCTCCTGAACTCTTCAGCATCTCACAGGAAATGGAGTTCCAGCTGTTGCTGCCTTACTTACAAAAGCCTCATCTGTAGGTTTAATTTAATTAATTAATTAAACTTGTTCTCCAAAGGGATTAAATTAAGTACATTGTGTATCTTTGGCAAAATGTATGCAGTTATCTCTCCCCACCCCCCACCATAGGTAACCTGTATATCCTATGAACCCCACAAAACTAGTAACACTCATAAAATGATAGGTGTTATAAAAATCCCCTCTGCCCACATCTTTTCCCATTTTAATGTGTATTTTTCTTGTAAAACAGAAATGAAATTTGGTTTTTTTTCTACTGGAGAGAATCACAATGACATGGTAGAATTCACACCTTTTATTTATCACTTTAGGTAGAGATAAGAAAATGTTTCTAACAAATATTTTGAAACTGTCTAAGTGACTCTCCTTATAACAGGCTGGCTGTACAAACCATGTAAGATGGTCATGACAAACCATGTAAAATGTCAAGACAAGATTTTGGGTAACACGAGCTGCAGAAACTCAGGATCTTGTTTCTAAGTAACGCACAAATCCCAAATCCATTATAATAGAGCTTTATGAATCATATTCCTCTCTCTCTCCACACATACATACAAACATGTGCAAATGCCTACATTTATGTAGAATATATACTGCATGCTTATGACATGTTACTTGTCCAATAAAAAGCCCTAAGACTTACATTAGCCAACAGTGTCCTCAGTCTATGTATCTGGGAGCATAAATTATGCAATTTACTCTTTCTCCAAAAAAACATGGTTGCAAAAGTGGGTGCTGAATTTTCTTCCTATCTCATATGTCGATATGTGGTACAGTTCCTTCCTTAAACCCATGGCAGTTTGAATGAATTATTAATGATCTCAAGGCATCTGCTGGACACTGCAACATGACTGTAATTGGTGTAGAACACAAAGAAATTGTTTCAATACTTTTTAAGGGGAAAAGGAAGCAGTATCTTTACTAATGCAGTTGTCCTAATATTTAATTAAAGACTTTGAACACAAATAGAATTTCAGATGAAATGCAGAACAAAAGGGTATTTCTGGTCACAAAAGTATAATTTCCATGTAAAATTGAGCAGTAAGGAGAATGACACGAGATAAAAAATTAAAAAGAAACTGGACTGCAAACTCAATAATTGTTTTAATTTTTTGCTGTCTTCTAATATGGAGAGTTTTTGCTATTTCTCTTGATAAACTCAGGCAGATGATATTTTCCTTTTAAGTCTCTGGCACACTGTAATGACACAGAAAAAATAACATTGAGCAGAAAAGACAAAGTATGGAATGAAGATTTCAGTGCAATGACTAAACCTCATGATTCCTATAGTTTTTATTAAATACAGATGACCTAAAGGATTTCAAACTGCTGTAGAAACCAATTTCTTCAACAAAAGAACTGCCTTTTTCACACAGTGCTTTCTGAGTAACAGACCTGCTGAAAAGCTGAAGTGATCATAAAATGGGTGAGTTCCATGATACAAGATGACAAGACCTTTGCCTCTCCTGGAGTCTTGTTTGATTCATAAGCTGAACAAATGTGGTTATAACAAAACCTGCAATCAAACTGAATTACTTTATTTAACAATATAGACAGTGGACTGCAGGGATTTTCCCTTGTGCAGTAAGTAAAATATATGAAGTTTTAGTCTGCATGAGGAGGAACAGGAGCAAAAAGAACAATTAACATTTCTGCACATAATATGTAAGAAATATGCCTTGGGGAAACGTAGGCTGATGGCAATCTGGTTTTATCTCTGCAGTCTTTCCTTTGGTATTTGCAGGCTCCAGTTTGATATTCTAACTTCTTGGTTTCTCAGAACCAGCTTCTTTGTTTCTCAAACAAAGCCAAAGCAAAACTAAGACCAACATCATTTGGAAGTCACCTGCTTTGAAATACACCATTTGTCTTTCCCCTCTTCCTGTCACTACTTTCAGGTTTGTGAAGACTTGGTTGTTAAAAGTCAAGCAAAAAGTCAAACAGAAAATTATGTCTATGGGAAGAAAAGCTGTAAAAAGCTAAAGCAGTAGCTAAAATACTTCTCTTACACTACTTGTCATTTGTTGCCTGTAATAAATTACAGATGATCAATTGTCACATCAGAAATCAAGGAAAAGCTAACTAATAAATCCCAGATAGAGAAGTCTACCACATTAAGCTGCCTTTTGAAGCACTCAATGTTTTTAAAATGAATTTATTTTAGCTATTTTTATTTTCTACTAGTTTCTACTAGTTTTTGTCCCAGATTAATGAGAAACTGTTTTTCTCCTCTGACGTTCCACTGTGACCCAAAGTCATCCCAATCAGTGGTAATATTTAACTGAAGAATATCACAGCATCACTTTGGGGACTAATAAGTCAGAATATGTAAAACTGTTCCCCTTTTAACTAACCTTCTTCTATTGGGCATATCTGGTGGAATTAGAAGCAGATACCCAATCTCTTGGCAGTTTGGGGAGTCCTTGTTGGCTGCACTACTGCTAAAGTAAAAATATTATATAATTCTATGTTCAAAGTTTTCTAGTCCATTAAGCAACACAGAAGTCCCCACAACATTTCTATTCCAACAACATTAATCTACCAACTGTTAAGAGAGACTGTGAATCACAAAATTATTACTGGAGGGAAACAGAGAAAGGACTTGCTAGTGACAGTCTTAAACCTTTTGATCAGATTTTTTAAAAAAGCTTAAAAAAACCCCAAAAATTAGGCCTTGCAAACACACATAAAAAAGTCAGAAAAAAAAATCAGTCAATTGCACTGAGAGCCAGATCCAATTATTTTACAAAACAATTAGATCTAGACATCTCTCAATCAAAAAGAAGTCACAGTTTTATCAGACTAGGATTCAGAGAATCATAAAAACATAGAATTGCCTGAGTTGGAAGTGATCCACAAGGACCACTGAAGTCCAACACCTGGCCCTGCACAGGACCACCCCAAGAACGCCTGAAAATGTTGTCCAAACATTTATTGAACTCTGTCAGGGTCAGTGCTGTGGCCACTTCCCTGGGGAGCCTGTGCCCAGTGACTCTTTGGGTGAGGAACTTTATTCTTATATTGAATTTCAACCTCCCCCGGCACAACATCAAGCCTATTTTTGTCTCTTTGCCCCTTCCAATCTCATTTAACTATTAAATATTCACTTAGGTACTCTCTCATTTCTACTATTTTTTGGGCTTTTCCAACTCCTTAGACAAACTCCAGGTTTCAGGTTTCAAGCACTGACATCCCTTACATGTTTTTGGCTGATTGAAAGGCAACATTGCCATGCAAGCAGGAATATGAAATGGAAGTGTAGAGGTAGCCACTGAAAGTGGACCCTAATGTTTTGAGGGACAGCCACCTTATGGACACACACAGCTTCAGGAAGCACCATTCTTCATTTTATTTTACTTTATAGACTAAATGTCACCTGGAAAGTAAATAGAATTGTGAAAGTAAAAAGTAACTCTGAGAATCAGGAAGACACAGCATCAGCATGCCACAGAGCTACAGAAAGATCTTGTCATCTTCAGGGACTCCTGAGTCAGCTTCCCATTATGCAGTTCATTAAAATTACACTGTTATAGCAATGGACCATGGAGTACCAAGACCTCTCCATGACATTTTTCTCTGAGTAGGGTTTTACTCATTTACAGTCACCCTCCTTATGTCCTTCCCACCCCAGAGAGTGCTGCTTCCACCTTGACAGGGGAAAAAAAACCAGAAAAATAAAGATACTTCAAATGAATGGAAATATACAAGACACTGCAAATTGGTTGCAGTCTTTTCACCCTTCTCTCTCAACAGTTTAAATTACCTTTTACCTCTTATGAACACTGGTGCATGTAAAACTGCCACCTTCAAAACAGCATTCCTTAAAAGGAGGCAATTTAAATGCCTTTCCCTCATACAAGGTACCTGTAGCTGACAGAAGTCTCCAAGGGTCAACTTACAAAACCATAAAAATATCATGTTTGCCTCTCAGCTCTTGACATCACCTTTGCCATCTTTCTATCAAAATACAGCATTTTGGTATAATTCAGAGCAATTACAAGCTGCTTTAGTGATAGTGCAAGCTACATTTCAGTATTTTAAAGAACTACTTCTCTGTCCTCCTGAAGCTATTTAGGGAGCAGATAAACAACAGTTAATTCCTGTGATTCATCTGGCCAGCACTGGCTCAGGATAAAAGGGAATGCTGATGCCACCACTGGGAAAAGCCACATGGTGAAGGCCTTCCCAAAGCATCACAGGCCCACAACCACCACGTCTTCTCAGAAATGGCTATGCCAGCCATTACAATAGCTTCATTAGCTGATGTGTATGTGCTGGATAAGTCAGCAACTGACTGGCAGGATAAGGGAATTGTAAAATTCCCAGTGAGGGGAGACAGACACTTCTGGAAGGACAGAGTTCTGTGCATGCAGTGGTGAAGGCATCTCTGTCATCTTTCTACATCACAGCCACTCCATGCTGGCAGCCCCAGGTGCATGGCACAGTCCTCTCCTCTCAGCCTATACTGCTTCCCCAGTCCCAGAGACTGTTCTGCACAGACTGGTGCTTCCCAAACAGCTCCTGAAACTGTCTCTGGCTTGTGTTTCTCCCTGGCTTCGACTTTCTGCTGATTAAATTTCAGAGTGAATACACCTGTGTAAGTGTAGCTGTCCTGTTGTAATGTCTTCAAGGCATCCACAGAACATTCAGCTACAAACAGCACAGTGTAAAGGGCTGGATTGCCCAACATTGTCTTTGAGGACTTGGAAGTGTAATTTCAAAAGAGACATAAAATGCAGTTGGGAAAGAGAAATCATGCAATTTCAGTAGTCTGACACCTATTCTCTAACCCTCCCTACTCTGAATACAGGACATAAGATTTTTAGGTACCTCTTGCTACATATTCCAACCAGATGTAATCCTTTGATGCATGGGGCTTGCATAAACAGCACAAAGCAGGATAAACATCTACTGCAGAGAATGCAATATAAAGGTAATTCATCACATGGAAGCATTAATTCATAATAAGCTCAAAGCTGGGTGTTCATCTGAATGACTTTACATGGGAACAGCTACTCTGAAACATTCACATCAGTGCAGCTGGCTTTAAAGCAAATCTTCCATTTGGACAAGCCAACACTTTTGTTCAGTTGGATGAGGAGCAATAAGCTTGTCAGAACAAGCTAATGAGAGCAACATTTGCTGGTTCACATCTGAAGAACCAATCAGTACAGTTCCTTGTGTTTTGGGCACAGCTGTTCCACATCTCCATTCATAGCCTTGCATTCCATAAAACAACTTGTTAAGGAACAGCTGACCTGAAATTCATCGCGGCCGACTCCTTTTTCTAGAGAACAGAGTGGGATGATGACACAACATTTCAAACAGATGACACATCAAGCCTTGAAATTTCAGAAAAGGGCCTACACTTGCTAACTCTGGGGGCCATTCAGCATGGTTAATACAAAAAGAAGATTAAGTTTACAAAACAAATTAAGATCTCAGCATTCAGACCATCTGAATTATGAAGGCCAAACTTTTCTAAACCATGTCAGTCAACTATCTGCAAGGAATACACAAGGATATGACACTGCATGCTTTCAGAGATAAAATGGATTTAAAGAGAACAACATCCACAGTTAGAATTGATTTTAACAAGTAATATCTATACAGCTTTCAGCTCTTACAGGCATTTGAAAAGATGGTCGGGCATTTCTGAAATCTTACAGCAGATTAGTAATTAAAATCTGGGGAAACCTGAACTAGCCTTCAATATATTAGCTCAAGAAGAAAAAGCAGCACAACAGCCAAGAAAAGAAGATAAATGCAGTAATATAAAATTTCAGATTCTCACAGATTGAGTGCTAAATGAAGTATGATGCTGTTATCTCTGTATTACGTTGCAGAAACACCTCAAAAGGTAGAAGATACATATCTAACAACACCCCTCAAGACAGAGAGGAACTGACTTCTAATATCCTGACTCTGAGCTCCTTGCATGGGCTAGCTGGTCACATGTAGTTAATTAAACACCCTGGCAGAAAGCTTATCTCCGTAGATGGCACTTGTAAAATTCTTACAGATCACTCGGTCCAACATTTTGTCCCTTTGTTCACCATGATGTGTTTAAAACCTAGAACACTAGCAATTCATCAATCAGGGCCTGACACAAAGTGGGTACAGCCTCCAGATTTATATATTGAACTGGGAGTATAATGGAGTACCTTCAAATTAAAATATCTACATGACTGGTTATTCAGAAAAAGCAGTTTTCAAGGTTCATGGTTGCTAAGCAGTATCATAGATAATAGCTTTAATATGCTATTTTTTTCTCTATGATGATGATGAAGAAAGAATATCTTTAATAGTAAGTCCACCAAAATTACTTTATCCAGTATAAGAAACTGTCTAAACTAGATCCAGAAACATTTGAAAAGCAGCATTTTCAGCTGCTGTGAGACGAAGATGATGACAGGCACTGTCACTGAGCTCCCCTTTACACTTGCATTTAGCTCTGGGGATACAGAGTAGGAAAAGTGGTTCCCTGACATACACAGAGTCAAATGGGAGCGACAGAATCCTCATCCATTTCACAATGTTGGTAAGGATGGTCAGCATTGATTAAATTCATGTTCGCACTTAAATGCAACATGCAGCCTAAAATCCTGGAAGGTTCCTTCTCTCCAGTCTTATGGCAATACACAATTAAACCATAAATTCTACTGAGGAATTGAAAGAATCCTCTAGATCCTCTTGATAAAAACTTGCTGTGACATTAACTCACCAAAGAAATAGTTATTTCAGAGAGGTTTTTGAGTAATTTCTCTTAAATACAAAATAGAGCCAACAAATAAAAGCCCTTAATGAATTTTACCTTTTTAATTTCTCCCTTTGCAATTTAAATCTTTTAGTGGAATTCCACAGGATATCAAATACTGATTTACTGCTGTTAGAGTTTCAAGGAATGGACCATTCTAGCCTAATTTAGCAACCTAGAAGTCAGGCTTCTACTCTAAAATTCTTTTCTGTTTTTCTTCTTTAGTCAATATATAATAAAGCTTTCTGCAACAGGGTATTTTTTCCAAAACAAGTATCTCAGATGGATCACCCTCTTTAGATGCCAGTTTCTCCTGGATGGCTGCTTGGATAACTATTTTAATTAAAGTGTGAACAAATTACCACTACCATGCTATACTCACTGTTTGGTTTATGGAGTAAGCAGTACACTTGTGTTTCACTTAAAATTTCAGTAAAATACCTTGCTAAATAAAGAGACAGTTTACATGAGTTCAGATCCATTATTTGTTAGATTTTTTTCTTTGTTTCAAAAAAAAGGGTCGGTTAAGTTGATTCTTAAAAATATAGAAATGTAACATTAACCAGTGATAATGAGATACATGCACCTCCGAGCAATCACTTAACTGGTACCATACCTTCTAATAGGTCAGTGTTGCATTGTTGCTTACCTTCATATAAGGAAAAAATTGCTTCATTGCACCATGACTTTCATGTTGTCTCAAAGTACTTACTGTTAAGTATGTGTGAAAAGCTTTAACTCACAGAATCTGTATCAGGAGCAAAATAAAACCAGCATAAATAGCTCCTGATAAATTTTGATCTGACTGCACTTCAAATACATCCTTTGTATTCTGTTCACTTGCTACTTGCCTCGACTTGAAGCTTACATTTAGAAAAGTGATCTTGTTCCTTCCTCTTTTTTGAAGTTCTGTAACTGTCTGTCTTGAATGGAATTCATCTTGACCACAGCCACAAGTGACATTCATAAAACTGACCTCTCTTTGTAAGGGAAACCATAAATATGACTCCTGAGTTTGTGCTGGAAATAGCTCAAGAGAACATAATATGGTGCAAAAACCATTGAACAGCACCCAGAAATAATGAGTCCAAATGGATTTTGTCTGCAAACCATACTGGATTCATATTTCTGCAACTCTGGCTTTCAAAGGAAACAACTTGAACACTAATTAAATGTTGCCAGTAAAGCAGAGCCAAAAGAATTCAATGGATCAGAATGACCTACAGCGGATATTTATAATGAATATGCCTGATAATCTCCAGACCTGAGACTTCCTAGGATACAAGTGTCCCTCAGTTCTTAAAAAACAAATCAAAATCTCTCACCAGGTTCCTGCTCAGTACCCACAGGAGTCAGCAGAAGTGGGTATAACAGTTTTCTACAAGGAAGATTATTTTAAGTAATGAATGTTTAAAAAGCCCACACATAATTTAAATATTACAATGCAATAAAAAGGCAATGGGAAAATTTCTGTGTTATGCATTGCATTTAACTTCTTGCATTTTCCTGTAGCAAAACCATTGCACAAAATGGACTTTCTTGAAAGACCAGTCTATCTATTTCAATTCCAGTAAGAGTAACAGTTAGACAATGAATTTGGAGCTGATAGGAAAAGGGCGTAAGAAAAAAAATTATCTAAAGAAAATGACTCTGATTGATTTTGTGGGAAATTTAGGAATAAAGCTAATTTATTGATGAGGGATACACTTTTTCCTAACAGAAAAATATTTGATACTTTTCAGTTGCCCTTCTTGGTGGACATTTTGAAGTTTTTTTTTAAATTAATAGACTTTTTTTTTAAAAGCAGAAATTGCCTTTTCCATTTTCTTTTCCTTTAAACGCATAACTATTTTCATAAGTTAAATTAGTAAAGTTCTGACAATGTTTTCTTGGAAAACAATTAAATATTGTGTTTCATTAAAAACTCGGTTTAATATTCAACATCAACTTAACATCTAACATTTATTTATATTTTGCATGGAAGTTTTGGGCTTTCCTATTGCTGGTGAAGTTTGGTGCTCAGCTGGTTGTGAAATCTGCCTTTTTCTTTTCTTATGTGATTTGGATTTTTTCTATTTGATATGATCTTTATATCAGTATTTTGAAAGTAGATTAATTTTTTCCTCACTCTCTGCAATTATAATGACAAATTATTTGTTGACTTTACAAAAAGCTTTGAGGGAAAGCTGCATAAAAATAGCCACTGAATTTCACATGAATTCACATGAAAAATATACCTTGCTATACCTAATCAGCAAGAGACCATGTAATCACAGAAAAAAATAGTGTTGGGATATCAATTTCTCATTAATGTGCTGCAGTGACCACAAAACAGCACAGATTAAGATCCTTCCAGATTAAGAAAAAGAGGAAGAAAAACCCAGTCCAAACTCAGACTGCAGCTTGTTCAGGGCACTGGCACGCAGGGTCTTTTGGGACGCAGCTCTGAAAGGCCAGAGCCCAGGTGAGCTTTGTGATCTCAGAGAGCCTCCTCCAGGTGCCAGAATGGTCTATTCCAGTCTGCAAGGAAGCAGGCAGGCAAACCAGGACACCACAGGGCTTTCTCCACAGGGAAAGCCTGAACAAGACCCAGTGAAAAATGGAAAGAGATCAGAGATGGAAATGGAGACAGGTTACCCAGGAGAAACAGAGAAGCTGTACCTGGCCAGGCAGATACGGGGTTTGCAAAGCTCAGTTTGCATTGAAACTTATCCAGGATGGATGAAGAATAACAAGAAGGGTCTATACAATTACAATAGCAGTGAAAGCTATGGGAAATACAAATTTACTGCTAAATTGAGTGGGTAACCTGATGAAGGATATTGAACAAGCTCAGATGCTCGATGCTTTCTTGGCTTTGGCTTTTAGTGGCAAGGTCTGCTACCCTGGTCCCTGAGCTCAGTGACAGAATTTAGGGAACAGAGGCAGACAAAGGCTGAATTAGGAGTTGCTTAGGTAAGAGTGACACAAGTCCATGGGCCTAGATGGGATGCATCTAAGGCTGATAAAGAAGTCGGCTCATGTCTTTCTGAAAGGCCACTGGTTAAGAACTGAAACACTTACCCAGTGTGGTTATGAAATCACCGTATTTGGAGATATTAAAGACTTGATTTGGCAAGTGCTGAGCAGCCATGTCTAACTTTGACACTTGGACTAGGGCAAGAGGTTAGAATGGATGACCTCCAGAAATCTCCTCTCAGTTCTTCCATGATTTTGTGATTATGCCCACTGTATAACCTATGCATTTAAAACACCCTCACTGCTGACCACTGAGATGCTGATACCTGCAGGAAAACAAGATTTCAAGACTTCTCCCTCGCACACTGAATAATGAAGATACATTCAAAAGTTGCAGATGTATCTAATATGAAAATCTTAAATTATACAGAAGAGGTTCACTATTTCATTGATGTAAAGAATTGCTTCTGCTGTGGTGTCAGGACTGCAATTGACAGTGTCTAATCATTCCAGGCATCCCCACTGGCATGAAAAGAAAGCTCTTATTTTCAAATGCTGTAACATACAACCCCAATATATTTCACTCCAAATTTCATCAAAGAATGAGTCTCTGTCAAAATCCCAACAGCAGACAGATTTTGAGAGCAGAGGTAGAATTACAGTGTAAGAAAAGCATCACCTAAAGCTTTCCCTGAAACAGAACAGCACTTAATTTGACACTACCTATGTAGTCAATGTAATTGGGAAGGGTGACATTCTTATTGAGTTTCTCATTTGAAGGCAGACAGAGCATCAACTATAAAATAAATTCAGTCTGTCTCAGGTCTAATCAGTCTATTTTCCTTGCTGTTATTACTACATATTGCTAGAAGCAGAAAACGAGATAGAGAACCTAACTTTGCTTAATGTCAAAGAATCAAGGAAAGAATGAAGAAGACAATATTATTGCTTTATTGAGAAATAAAGACACCAAAAATGAGCATAAGACCAATTTTTGAAGCTTATACCAGTGGTCAACACAGAGCACAACACAGAACTTTATTAGAAGCAAGACAGTTCTTTCAGTTTATGAAGTCTGCTCATCACAAGAAGATCTTAGCAAGTTTTGTTTATTAGTTGACTTGCAGGTTAACACTTCTTTTGAAAAAAGTCTGAAAATTTATTTTGTTTAATCCCAGCTAACACAGATGAAGGCCATCAGCATTTCTGGTGTTTTCATACCATTTCTGCATCATCTTTGGAAGTTTTCTTCTAATCACCAGCAAATGAACACCCGTTTGCAGGAGGAAACTGCTGTGGCACTTCCTGCCCAAATTTTTGTAAACAAATGTGACTTTTCAAAATTACATGGGTAACACTGAAAACACTGATAGCTGTAAGTTTTGAGGAGAGGTACCTGTACAATTAAAACCTGAGCATCTCTCAGGAATCAATAAGACTCACTGATTCAGAGTTTACACTGATGGGAAGGAGAATACAGAAACAAATCTGGTGTACAGCAATCAAGCTACTGGAATTTAAATGGCTAATTTTTAAGTTTTTTATTTAGTTACCTGCCATTTTTCTGTGCAATGCATATGTAACATTTCTTGTTACTCCAGAAGCAAAGTTTATTAAATGAACTGCAATACATCTTTTTCTACATTTTTAGTATTTGTCAGTCACTGTTATTCTTTTCCTTCTACATCCCATTTACAATCTACATTTATGTTATAAATACTGACTTTTCTCCTTTCCTGTACTATCCCCAGACACCTTTTTTGTCTAGTTTTCTTCCTTCTCTTTCCTGCCTGCCTCTTTCACACAAACTCACCTACCTGCATTCCACCTAAACACTTTTTGAGCTTCTCTACATATTTACATGCATTCATTCATTCTCAAAAACCACCCTACCAAGTTTTCTTTATTCTTCACATAAGACAAACTTAACTTTCTTCATGTGAAAAATGAACAGCAATGCAACAGTGAGTGGAACTTCCATGCTCCAGGAATCATCTTTTCAACAATCCATACCAAAAATAAATACCACGAGAATACTATTCCTCTTTTGATTCCCAAGTACTTTGGAGCTACTTCTGGATGTTTTTATACTTTTTCAGCTACCCAGATGATATTTTAAGAGGACACTTCATTTCAATACTGAAATAATTCATTATTCTTCATTATAACTAAAGCAACATTATTTTCTCTTGTCTCAGCCATGGAAAGCAAGACTTGCTGTACTACTGAACGACTGCACAAGGCAATAAGTCACTGGGTTCGTAGTTTAAGTGACAGGACATCAAGTACCTGACAAGGTCGATGACTCTCTCCCTTGGAGCAGTGCTGACTGGCTCATCATTAATCATTATGATCTGATCCCCTGGTATTAGCTTTCCTTCAGAGGGGCCGCCTGCAGACAAATGAAGAGAAAAAATAAAAAAAGAGAGCACAGGTTAGCAGACCATTGTAAACACACAGACACGCTGTCGTTCACATACTGCAAGTGTGTTTTTCCTTCAGCTAATGACATTTTTACACTATTTCTGATGTTACCAGTACTCCCTCACCAGGAAAATCTTGCAAGCTAGTGGTTCAGGAGCTTCTACTGAAGTTCCTCAAGTTCTAAACCTGTATCTAACCACCTAAACCAGGGGTTCAGTTTTCTGAAGGGCCAAAAGGACCCATAAGCTGTGAACTAATGTACCCTTTAAGGTGTGATCAACCATATTTTAATCACCTTGATCAGTGTTTGTCTGATATTTTGTAAGACCACTCTGAGGAGGATTTCTTTTCCTGTGAACAAATTATTCTGTTTACCTACTCTTAAGATCAGGAGGTCTTTTTCCATGGTAAATATACCACATTTTCCTGGTTGCAGCATATGGTTTCCTGTCCCAGGCAAAGAAACATCTTATTCTTTTCCAATGAAACATCACTTATATATTTTAATGTCATTCCCAGGTGTCTCCTATGACTTTTCTCTTCTAGGCAAAACAAACCTGTTTTCTTCAATTGGAGACAGTAAGTTTTTACACCTCCAACTGCTTGAATCTCTTTTCTGCTGGATTCCTACCACTCAATGAACACGGGTACATCCAAAAGCATTGTCACTTTCAGTTAGAAATGAATATTTAGCATTAGTCTGAATAGACAATCAGTCATGTATATGCCCGTGTGGTTTGGATTCTGGCACTGCTGAAATGCACATTGAGTGCATTGTATTTTACTTTCTCAGCACAATTAGATGTCAGAAGATGATGTGACATCAGAGTTCCTAGTGTAAAGATATATCCTCTCTAGTCTTTGCATTTACACACTGCAATGATGATACATAAAAAAATGAATAATATTTCAACTATGAAGATAAAGTCTTAAAAGAAAATGTTTCAGCATCAAAACCAATTAATTCAACAACTAAGCTAATGTTGATCCTTTCCACTATTTGCTTTGAAAATTTTACTGCACTTCCATATCCCTCATAAATGGATACAAATCCATGTAGGAGAATGTTGTCCTGAGCTCATATTTCCTCCTATTCACTTGGAACAGAACATAGTAGACACATTTTCAAAATTTTAACATAAAACTAAATTAATAAAGCCAAGCTGAGAGAAATGAGCTGTCTGGATTTGGTTCAAATATTAGTTACGCTGCTCACTTCATGTGAAAGCAATACAAATGTAATCAATGCACACATGTGGGTAAATGACATCAGAACTTCACAAAGTCAATTTTGCCTCTCTTCTGCTCTCTGTGGGGGTTCTGAACATACTGAACAAGAGCAAAGTCAAATCCCTGTCCTTGGCTGCAATTTTACATAACAACTGAACTTTTAAGCATAGAGAGCAGGAGCCTGCTATTTGGGAGATGGATTATCCCAAGTCTGGTCTCTCAGGACTTTAAAAAGATCACAAACCTCACTAATTTTCATGGCAGGAAAGATGTTTAGGGAAATCTTTTGACCTGGCTTTTAACCATATAGTTATACAGATGCATTCATTAAAGAAAAAAAAGCCAGCAATAGCATTCTCTTTTCCAGAAAGTTATATTGTTTTTACAAACCTAGCTTTCCTTGGGAAGGTGATGGTAAGAATGAAAAATATGCAAGTTTTAATCTCAGAATGCAACATACCTCTTGAAAACACTGATTCAATGGTAATGAAGGTGACAGCAAACCAATATAAAGATACCAGGGAGAAGACCTTCTTTCCTTGAATGAAATGGGTTAACTTCTTTCAGGCAAACAATAGTAATGGCTCAGAGCAGTAACTCCAAACTGGCCTTTTGCCAACACATTTATGTAATGTTCAAAAATGAGTGGGAGGAAGGAAACCACTGGGTAAGACAAGGCTTAAAATCATATCTAGTATTTGTGATTACTTTTCCTGCCTGAATATTTCAACAGTTCTCAACCTTGTAGCTGTATTTCATCTTAGTAAGCTAAATCAAAGTTTTCTTCTGGGGTCAGGTGAGGAGAACATACCTGGTGTTACTGAGCGTACAACAACTGGCTTTTCACTACCAGCCACAAACCCAAATCCTAGCACAGGATCCCTCCTCATTTCCACTTTCCGAGGGGCTGGAGGGGTTATTTGGCAGCTCTCTATTCGAGGGTCTTCAAATGTGGCTGATTGTGTCATGTGACTGTGAAAAAAAAATAAAAGATGGAAAAAGGAAAAAAATCATTAAAACATGATTTTGTGGTATCTACTTGAGCCAAACAATTTGTGCAACGATATGAGATGAATATCTGAAACGTTCTCACTAGAGGAACTAAAACATCAACTTAATAATTTTCTATTAGATTTCCTTATGAATTAACTAATAATGCTGCTGGCAGGTCTCAAATAGTAATCAATATTATCAGGCTTTAAAGAAGCCTCTTTTTTACAGCACACATTCAATCATATCCTATATATGAAAGAAAAATTACCCAACAATAAAGCCTTTGTCATCTGTGGTTCAATTTTTCATCCTTCAACTTTTGGAAGGGAATAATAATAGTAGGGACCTACTCATAACATAAAACACAACAATTAGAATCTGTTAGCCTTTTTAAAAAGAAGACACACATTTTAATTTGGGGATCTAACATGTTAAGCAGCTTTCTGAGCTTCCTAAGGCACCCATAACAGCTCTGTATTTGCTACTTGGATAAACTATCTGAAATCACTTCAAAACGTTCCAGGGCACAAACAAACAAAAAAGATATCAAAAAAATATATTTATGTGGAATTACTAAAATACTTGACTTTCTTCTACAGTGTTGTGACAAACCCTATTTATTGTATCTAGAAGAAAAAATTCTCATGGCTGGAGGGAAAGATCTTGAGTTTTCAAGCAGAAAATAGAAAGGATGAAAGCTATCCAGCATCACATATCCATGAGATTGAAAACAGTCTAAAAGCATAAAGATTTTAAATTAATGTTAATAACCACTGAAACAAGGCTGATCCTGTACACAGTAAGAACCAAAACTGGATGCAAAATACTTTGCATTTTCCACCCAATGCCTGGATTCCCCACTGACTCACAGCTACCAATTCCCAGTGCCAATGAGACAGACAAACAGACCACTCCAGTGTCTAACCCCAAACACCATCCAGTGATGAACTCATGGTGAACTCCTGTGCTTCAGGAAACCAAACTACCACTGCAAGCAACAAGCAATATCTGGTCAGCACAGTACTGACAGATTTCAGCTCATGATATCAACTTATTGCAGTCCTGACAGACCTCAGATAATATTTGTTCTAAGTTGCCTGACAAAGAGTTAACTCTTTTTTTTACTTTCAAGAGACTGTAAGTCTGCAAGTGCTGAACTGACTCTAGCTCATGGTGTAACTTTTCTAAAAAATTCTTTTTTGTTCCTTTTTTCTCTTTCTTAATTCTGCTGCACTTCTTCTGTACTTTTTTTCCACTCCTGGATTTCTCAGTCCCCTTTGGGCTGAGCTCCTTTGGGATCCTCCCTCGTGGGGAGTCCCGCTTATCACAGTTCTCTGGGTTTGAGGAAAACTCCCAAGCTCGTCAGGATCTTGTTTCTCGTGTTTCTTAGGATGTTATCCAAAAACTTGGCAGGTCTCTCCAGACTTTCTGCACAAGCTCAATTCACTGCAATCTGGCTCATTTTTCTCTGATGGTACAGAATGACCTTGTGGCTCACTTTGTGTCTCACTTTGGCTTTGAAAGCCCAAAATTCCCCCGAACCGTGCAGTTCTTTTATCTTTATACTCATTCTTATCCAATTAACAATAGACATGTATATTATTTTTCTTAATGACCCAATGACCCAATACCTGTGTGCTGCACTGTGGCATTTTCTATCCAATCATCTGCTATTACCCAAAAACCTCTAGAAGAAGAACATGAAGAAGACAGAAGAAGGAAAAGAAACAACAGTTTAAATCTTCCATCTGGTCTTCTGCTGTCTAAACTAACTTAAACTCTAAACTAACTATTTCACACAGTGACTTAAGAAAACTCTCTAATCTACACACTCACACTTTTAGCTTTTTCTAACTTTAACAGTTGTTCTCATGTATCACCATGAAAACACGCTCATGATTTCATATTGTATGAAATTCAGTATTTTTCTGGATCTTAGAGTTAAGTATCAAAAACAAGGACACACACTCTGTCTCAGACTCCAACACATGGAAGATAAATGCAGTAGACAAATGGAGGGAGCCAAATCCCAACCCCACCTGCAGAGAGAGCACAGGCTCTGAGAAAGGTCACAACTAGCCTAAGAAGTCTGAAATGCACATCAGAGAGGCAGATACCCCTACAGCACCCAGCAGTATCATCTGTTGGTGAATCATAATTAAATAACAATATGAAAGTCAAGTAATGTCCACATATCTTTGATAATTTTACATATACCATGTTATAACATGAGAGTTAAGGGATGTACCATGCAACCAGCATTGTTGCTCTCACCTCCTGTCCCTCTTCCATCTGCAAATACAACTCCCTGAATAACTCCAAACTGTCAGTCCGTAAGGAGAAAGTTATCATTCAGAGATCTGTTTTCAGCACCAGTGGCATGCAAAAACTTCTCTGATCTTTCCCCAACACATACACCTTAGGCACGACATGAATTTACTTTCTCTCGTTGGTCTGCTTCATTACTGATACACAGAAGAGCAGCAAAATCTCAGTAAACTCTCAGTGGAAGTCTATTTCTGTTACTGGATTTTTCTAGGGCTTTTCTTCAAAGAAGCTTTCTATCCCTTTCACTAGATTCAGTCTGCCTAGAGTAACATGCTGTCTTTTTATGCATTTGATCAGAGACAGCAGAAGCTACTTCCTTACAAAAATAAGAGAGCAAGAGAATATCTCTGCTCTCTTAATACATGCACAAGGTGAGGTCAGCAAAGAAAGTACTTGTTTTTTACTAGCTAGAGCATCACATCTGATACTTTATTCTCTTCCTCCTCCTCCTGTTCCTCCAGCTTTTGTCAGTTTATTTTAGATAACTTTCTATTTTGTTTTTCCAATGAACTTTTAGAAAATCCAGAGAATTATATGCGGACCCTTTAAGAAATCTATCTTCAGGACCTCCCAAGCAGCTCCTCTCCATAAATTCCTGTTTATGGTTTGTGCTTCTAGATATTCATATATTTTGTCTTTCTAATGAGACAATTTCTGAGGTGTCACTGGTATCTAAAAAAGTATCTATTTCAACTTGTAAACTTTGTTTTGCTAGAGGAGACAAAACTCTGCATTTTTCACCTCTCTTAAAAGACAGCCCCACAAAGCTAACTTTCCACAAAGTTAAGATAATCTATTTAATAATTTTTTCCTAATAGCTGTTTCCATTTTTGTAACTGGGGCACTACAAGCCCAAACTTGTAACCTTCTCTCTCCAAAGAGAAAATGCCATTTTTACAGGCAATGTGAAAATACTGCTCGAGCCTTTAAAGATGACTTTCCTGTCATTGTACTTGGTCTTCTAGCACTTGTGTAGCCTGTTTTAAAAAGGAAAAACCCCAAAACAACCCCCAAAACCCCCAACCAACAGCTGCAGTTCACCTAAAAATTTCTAAGAGTAGACAAAGATTTGCTTAAAAGAGCAGCCCTGCTACTGGATGCTCCAGAGCTTGCCTTGGCTGGTTGGTGCTGAGGATCTGCAGCAGCACAGCATCAGTTATTCAAAGCCTAAGCAAGAGGATCAGCAAAGAGCAGTCCATCATGATTCTGAGTGGTGCAGCAGACACTATTGATTTTTAAGGTTATCCACCTTGAAATACATCAGCTAAAAAGACTCTGTAGCTCACACTTCCACAGCTTGCTACATCGGATATTCTTGTGCCATTCAGTACGTTGGGTGTGTATTTCAAGAGAGCAGCAAGATGTATAAATATGATCCCAGAAGAGATGAGATGAATGCTCAAAGCTTTTTGTGACGGAACATTGACAAACCCTCTTCCTCCTGTGGTTAGTTCATTATTGAGATGCCAGCTGAGGTACCACAGTTCAAGACTAATTTGAATTTTGCATTAATTGGAGGTATTTGATCTCCATCTCAGCTATGGAAAATATTGACTTCTGCAGAATAACTATGCTATGAGTTCTAAATCAGAATCTAATAAGTTTGGACTCAAAAAAGCCACTTATGGGAACCCTACCCAGAATATCCTTTACACTGCGAAAGATCTTAGAAGAATAACTGCAGCACTACAGACTTGCTATTTGCTTCAAACACCCTAAAAAAATCTATTTAGGTACATTTAGATACAGTTCTTACATCATACCTAAAGCTTTACTTTTCTCAAGGAAAAACCTGAGATTTTAAATATGAACTTTCTTTCCATGTACACAAACTCAAGCTGCCCTTAGATTGCCTTTTCAAAGAGAGATGCTTATTTCCCTTCATTTTCAACAGCTGGGCTTAGTCCTTGCTTTACAAAAGGCCATCTTTTCTGATGCACTCATGTTGACAGCAGTGAGAGACTGCTGCCATATGAAGGAGAGTAATTCTTAGAGAATTTCTTGAGCAGGGATTTTATATACCAGACTCTTCTGAGAGATAAACTACCAGCTATGGAAAATCATAGCAGAAGTGCAATCATAAGCACTTACTCTCTTGAACTCTCTGTGGCAACTGCACTAGTCAAAAGAGAAGGTAAGGGGAAATGAGATAGAAGGCATCTGAGTGTGCATGCACCAACACTCTGAGCAGAGCAGAGATGTTGTGGGGCGGCATAAAATTCATGTGCACACTTACCCACAAAAGGGCCTACAGTGAGAAAGGAGAAAGAAAATTAGGAAAGAAAAACACCCGGGGAAGCACTGATCAGCTGCATCACAGCAGCTAGCACCTGCAAACACAATTCAGAAGCCCCTCCCCATTATGAGGAGTCTAACTTTACATGTGCATAATTTTAATGTGCCAAATTCATGCTTGGCTTAGTCAGAGGTATGGTTTAAGTCTGACACTTTGAATCTTCACATAATTAGCTTCAAAATCATTAACTTGGTCATATTTTCCATGGAAACCTTCCTAGCATTGTCCTTATTTAAATTTGCAGCTGAATAATCTAAAGAATATGTAAACAAAGACTGCAGTTGAGAGCTTGATTTAATAATGCTAACTGGTAATTAAAAGCAAAGTATCTGAATAAAATGCTTTTTTAGCCTTTGCATTTTGACATGTCATTCACTGACACGTCAAGGTTTTTTGACAAAATATGGAATTTGCATTTTCACAGCAAAATGCTTGGAGTTCTAACTCTTCTAAGAAACTGAAAACTATGGCATGAACCCTGTGATCCTGGTTATGATAAACATTATTTCAGAAATAAGTAAGAAAGTCACCTGAAAAACTTTAGCTCCTTTTTGCAATGACTTCCAGAAAGAAAGCAGAAAAACTGGTACCCCAAACTGAGTTGAATACAGCTGCACACCCACAAACTCTAAAACAACCATAATCAATTGGTTGTTGCATCATACTTTGACAGGGTGGAGACATGCTGCTTTTGGGTGTCACATTTTAGATTCCCCCATTACAGTTTGTTTCAATTACTTCACAAGATAACACCAGCTTGCAATTTTGGGGTGTTTAATCCTTACCTTTCAAACAGTACAGTATCTCTGCTATACAGATTGATTTACCTACAAAAAAGACTCTTTTCACTTGAGACACAGCAGGTGTAAACTTAGTCAATGACAGAGAAGAATCTGTGGAAATGTCAAACCACTCACAGACTGATGAGTGGAAGTGGGCAAGGAGGAGGGAAATAAAGACTTTTTACCAAAGGTTTAATTCAGAAATAACAAAACCACTTCAAATTGTTGAGAACTGCTAAAATCCTGTCTCATTAATTTGGAGGAGGTGGAGGATCTGCTTTGTTGATTGCAGTTGTGATTTGCAACAAGATCTGTGCAAGTTAAGGACACTAAACAAACCTTCATTTACAATCCTCCATTTGAGTCCCTGCCATGAGTCTCTGCCCATCTGCCCCAAAACCTCTTCATACTCTGTTCAGAGTCTGTTTAGGCTCTGCACTCAAAATTTCCTGAGAGTGGGAGAAGCTATTGTAGCAACACAAGGAAGTAACTTTAATTCCCATTCAATCACTATTCTTCAGGAATTAGCATAAGAAAAATGGCTTGAGACTTGAGGCAGTTTTATAGAAACTTATAACAACATGAGGGTGTTCTATATTTCCCTGCTTGATAATCTGGAAAGACTACCAAAACAACAATGGCAGTCAAAAGAGAATTCTCACAGAGACAAAGAAACATGCAAACCCTCCAGAAAATGAAAAAAATATCTTTGTTAATTTAGCTTAACTAGTAGCTAAATATGAAAAATAATTTCCTTCCTTCCTGGAACCTCTCAGTATATCCCAAGTTAATTTATTTTCTCTAAGAAATCCCCCAAGAATTATTAAGAAGTAGGACACAAGTGTCAAAATCATGCATCAACTGGCTTTTACTTGAAAGTGGTATTTCAAGAAAAAACTGCACAAGTAGTTATTACACTGCTCAGTAAAACTACTGCTCCTACAGAGAATCTGGTGCCTTGACAAATTCGTTTTTGCTCCATTTTGCAGGAAACTAGAGCCGCTTGAAGCTCAAGAATTTTTTTAGACATATTCAACAGACAAAAATTTTATTTTCACTGTTTGATAAAGGAGTCAATTTTTAACACTTCAAGAAAACATTCTCTACATTTCACTGTTTTTGTGCAGGTGTATATACAGAGAATTCAGTATCACAGCCACAAAATGCAACTGGGGATATTTATCAGACTTTTTTCTTTCTTTCTTTCTAGGACTACTTTTTTTTGCCCCAGTCTATGCTTCTCTTTTTTTTTTTTTTTTTCTTTTTTTTTTTTTTAAGCTTTTTCAACAGTTAAATCCTCCAAAGTCAGGTCATTTTATAACACCCTAGAAAATGTTTGGCATATGCCATCTGGGTGAACATATGGTAAAAATGTAATTAGAAAGAAAAAGGTTTGCTGGTTTCAGAAGAAGCTGGTGACAGCTTTTTTGATAAAATTGGATAAGGGAAATCTGACATGTAAAAAAAATTTCAAAATCCAGTCTTCCACTGTTGGGCATGATCTGCAATCTAAAGCAAGGCAAAGTGAACCAAAATTACGCTGAATAAAACTGACATGAATACAAATTTAGAGGGCTAAAATGATTTATGCTCAACTTTATTCAGGCACTGGGGAAAACACACTGAAAATGTAATTCATAATGACAATTAGGACTCATATTATTACACGTGTAAAATGTGAATGCTTGTGCATTCTGCCTAATTCTATATATGAATACTATATATGGAGAAGAAAAAAAAACCACTTCAATAGTTGAATTCCACAAAGACATGGAAATAAGCCTCAACCCCAACTGCCAACTAGCAGTTGTTTGCTTTGAGTATTACATCTACAGATTGTTAGAGAAATTATCTTTTAAAATTATTCTTCTCTCAGGATAGCCACAAACATTTTAAAAGCTCTGCTCACAACAAACATTTGACTTCCCTCCTTTTGTACTGGGACAGGACTTAGAGGCACAATCCAAACAGCAGAAATTGCACAGAAACATCTCAGTGAAAACTGGTGGAGAAAGGGCCACCTGAATGCTAGAATTACCTCCCCTGGAAGCCGAGCGTGATGCCAGCCTCTGTCTGACTCACTGCCCAGAATGTACAGCCAGCCTGGGTGTGCCAGTGATGAGTAAGTCTGAACTGCAGCCATGCACGTGCAGCACGTGGTGCACATGGACAGCCCACCCCCCTAACACACAATTATGCTCCCACACACTGCTAAATGGCATTTCTACACTGAGTTTCAGTCCCAGCAAACTTTTCTCACCTGGGTGACACCAAGTTCCACAAAAATACTCTTGGTTTCAAAGCCTGTAAGTGAACAGAGATTCAGGGCTCCATTCTTGAGCAGGTTTTCATAACCAAAGGAAGCTCACAAAATATTCCTATGTACAAGACTGCATGGATGAAACTATGGATGAACTGCCTCCCACAAGAAATTTCAGGGCAAGCCCTGGGCTGGAGCTGTGCAGACACAGGGTAATCCAAAATGTTAGATAGCAAGATAGCAGAAATGGCAAATGGCTAACATTGGCTGGTTTGACCAATTGGTTCTTGCATTCTCCTGGGTAAGATTTATGATGTTACAAAGTCACTGGTATTTCCTCCCTGAAAAGAGCATTTTCACAGGTCAACTCTAGCATATGCAGCATGGGCTGGTAGTATAGCACAGGGAGGCAGAGTGTTTGGCCACCTGCATGGCCCTACTGCTTCAAGAAGGAAACTGTGCAAGATGATTCTGCCAGAAATCAGATATACTGGCTCTCCTCCACAGGAGGAATTTCTTACAAAGTTAGGATTTGAAGTACACCTAGGTTTTATCCTGACAAAAAGCATTTTTCTTAAAGTGATCTGAGCTACTCTGTTTAGGAGAGTGAGTTCACTGTAAAGTAATCACTTTAAGGCCCTTTAAGATGATGTGAAATGCAGCTTTTCATTATCCCCTGCACATGCATCAATTAGCCCTGTTGCAACTACAGACACAGAAAAGGGGGAAAAAAACCCCAAACAATCTGCAAATACACAATAAATCCATCTGGGTGGAAAGCGTCCCCTGAAAAACTGAACATACAATTCCTATTCATCCTGCTTTAGAGACTTCACACTCACCCCATCAAGAGCAGTCTGTCAGCCCTGCCTGGCCCAAGTTTGCAACAGCAGAGACCTGTACTCAGGGCTGCCAGCATTTCCCATCTAGTGAGTAAAAGGAGCTGCCATCTCCAACTCAGTATGGACAATTTGTCCAACTGAAATGTGATAAAAAGAACACAGGAGAAGAAGCAGCATGGAAATCGGTTTTAAGGTGCTGATTACATTAGGAAAACTACTAACTAAAAAAAATCTCATCTGGTACAATGCTGAAAGCTTGTTCCAACCATCACATGTCAATCTCTGTAAACACTGAGTGTGGGTAACCTGATGTCATGGTAAGAAGACAGAATGCAGGTTTAATGTGCCCACTGCAACCCCCTGATACAGCTGGGCTTGGCATGAACAAACAGCTGAAACATGAAGCCCCTGCTGTAACAGTTCTGTACCTGCCTAGTTCTTGGGAACTCAGCACTGTTATGAGCATATGGAGATAAGCAATTACAGCAAAAGCAAAACCCATTTGTTAATCCTTTGAACTTAATCTTCCTCATTCCTTTAGCAATTGAATAGATGAGCAGGTCACAGAAAGGGCTCTAAATCATTTACTCATTTCCTTCCTTTCCAGTTACAGTGGAAGGCTCCTGGACCAAAACTAGCCCTTCTCATGGTACCATGTCAACCCAGCATCCCACCTACTGCCTCTTGGGCAAAGTCCAGCCTTTCTCAGGGGAAACTGAACATCAGCTGGCAGCATTAAAACAGGTGAAATACCAGCATATGGGTTAATTCATAAACAGTGGCTGCTCAATACTGCAGCTGCTTAGTTTATTGACAGCCAAGTATTTAAATACTCAGGGATGTAACCCCTGAGTTTGTATCACTCTGGTCAGTACAGCTCTCTGCGCTCAGAAGAAGGCTGTACCTGCTTCTGTATGTCCACTTCAGGAAAGGGCAGCACAACAACCCAGTTAGAAACATTGTGTCTGTCCGAGTTCAGGAGTTCAGAGGAGCAGTCTGTACATCAGTACAACAAGCTGTCTCTAGTTTCCCATGCTGGGTATGAATTCTCTTCACTGAACATTTGGGCACGGAAAGATTAGAGAGTTGCTTTTCTAAAGATGTCCAACTCCCGCACCAATACAATGACTGCAAGGAATACCTTTAATTCTCCAGCTATCAGACAGAAAGGGATCTGCCAGCAACCAAGGGGAATAGAATGAATTTAAAAGATTTTCATAATAACCCACAAAAGTCCCAAAATCATGCCTTCATGATCTGTAACAAAGTCTTCAGTTAGTCTTCAAAGCAAATCTTCTAGTTCTGTAATTTTGGAGAAGGCCTTCAGGACAGAGAGGAAAGAAAGAAACCATCTCTTCCTTTCTCCTTTCTTTTAAAAAATAAAAATAGAGAGGATTACTCTTCTTGACTGCTGATTTGGGACCATGCCATTATGACTCTTCAGCAAATGCAAAATGAGAATAAGAACTTAATTGAAATAACCTAGAATGACAGATTGCACTGATGGGATGTGAGACTGCCAGATAGAGCTGTCATAGAGCAAAAATTAAGCATGGGATATTGAAAGGAGAAAAAAATCAGGTGTGTTTGATCTTTGTTTTTTTCCTGGTACATTATTCTCTATACTTCAGTACAAATGGCTGAATTATTTTTCTGAGCTTACTTTTTCCTTTCAAGTAAGCAGATAATCTTTCTAAGTGAGAGCACTTCTAGTAACAACAGGATATTTTATATACCTTAGAAATAGGTTTGCTGCAGATCATATTGCAGCTTCATGATATGAAAGAAGCTTTTGCTAAAGCCTGCGGGTAACTTCTATTTACCAACACGTGAGAAGCTGCCCAACTGCCAACCCATTATGTTTGATAGTATCTATATAAATATTATTAAAGACACTATGTGTGGTATGATGTACAAGAATCATTACCTCCTTCAATTTATAACTGCCAGCAAGCTTCCTCAAGAGGTGAAGGAGAAAAAAGGTAATATACAACATTTCAAAGCAAATGCTCTGGAGTTAAACTGGAGTGACAGCTGCTCTAGAGAAGCCTATTCAGACACAAACCCCTTACTTACAGGTGAAGAAAAAGGCCAAACAAAAGTGTCATGTACAGTAAGCTCAACACAAAAGAATAAATTATGATGGAAGTTGCAGCCAGGCTGGCTGATCAGCACATCAAATCTCCCTGTTTATCTCAGAAGTCCCAATTCTCTGTAAACAGTGAAAGCTCTTAGTAAGGCAAGCAGTTAATTCCAAACTATGACAATCCTCACTTTGGAGTTCAGAACAATTCTACAGATGGCTTGCTTTTTATTTAAGCTACAGACATGTCACTCTCTTCTGAAATCTAAAGCTGATAAACTCTGTAAAGCCCCATCTCATGAAAAACATAATTAAAGGCCTTCAAAGTTTCCTCAGAAAGTACATAAAGCATTTTGGAATGTTGATTTTGTTTTTAAGGAAAAACAACACTAATGCAATTCTGACATTAAATACATTGCTAAAACAAAGACTTTAAAGACTCAGACTTTAAAAAAAAAAACAACAAATACAACTAAAACAAAATCTTGGTCACTGATACTGCACACTTGTATACATTTTCAGCCTGGAAACAGTCATGTCTCTTTTTGTACAGAGACAGGTCAGAGTGACAGAACAGGCCAAACTTGAAGAAAATGAGCTGTAACTAACATTCTGAAATATATAATTTTTTTACTTATCTTCTGAAACTTAAAAACAAGGATGGATCTGAGCCATTGGCAGTAAATGTAAATGATCTTGTAAGTGTAGGTCTGCTTAGGATCAGGCAGATCTGGGGTTCAGGACTACATGTAAAGAGTGATATTTGGTAGCCATACAAAACCAAGGTTTTTGGTTGTTTTGTTGTGGTTTTTTTTAGTAAAACCACCACAAAACCAAAATAAGTGCTGAACTACACACTTATCTGAAGATCATTCTTGACATGATCTGAATATCTAGCTCTAGCTAAATTTAGACCAATACTATCCCCCATTAAGCTGCAGTACATACCATGAGGATAAATCGATTTTTTATGAAACACTCCAGTGATGAAGTTCCCAATTTACTATGTAAAAACTTCCATTACATAGGGCATTCTATAAAACAGTGTTTTTCTAGTTAGATAACAGTTCCTGGGCCAAAGCCCCTTAGTTTTCACAGAGCATCACTGAACCATAGTGGCCTTTAAAACACAGTGTAGAATTTAAGCTGCATGGCACAGCACATGGGGAGGGGAGGAGGGAAACATCTGCCTAATTATACCAGTAAAACCTCAATTCTTTAGAAAATACACTGTGACTTCATTTTACTGTCCATACAAAGCATACTGAACTTTGCATTTAAATGTCTGCCGTAAAAGTAAAGAGCATTTCCACCAAGGAATGAGAACCCAAGCCAAACCAAACTGACTTCATACAAGGTTAGTGGAGCTCCTAAGTTCTAGAACATGAGTCTTATAAGGAGTGGCTGAGGGAGCTGGGAATGTTTGTCTGGAGAAGAATCAGAGCAGACCCTCTGCAACCACCTGAAATGAGGTTGTAGTAACTCAGAGATTGGTCTCTTCTTCCAAGCAACAAGCAATAGAACAAGAGGAAATGGCATCAAGTTGTGTCAGAGGAGGTTTAGATTGGATATTTGAAAAATTTGTAAAAAGGTTTGTCAAGGATTGGAACAGGCTGTCCAGGGAACCAGCCCTGGAGGTATTTAAATGATGTGTAAAACTGGAGACACAGTTTAGTGGTGAACTTGGCAGTGCTGGGTTAATGGTTGGACTTGATGATCTTAGAGGTCTTTTCCAAAATAATGATTCTATGATTCTCTTTTACATACACTATCTTTGCTGACAGATCCAGGAATTATGCACATCTTGGTCATATCACAGCCTACAAGGGAAACTAGGAAATAAATTTCTGGACATTTAGTAGACCAATTTTTAATAGAATAAGAAGTCAGTCTATTTAGGAAGCATAAATTCTTCAAAAGCAGAACAGCCTTTTCTATCATTAATTACTCAACAAACCAACCTTTATATTTTCAGATCACAGAGAGTCTAGTCTATAAATGAAACACATTTTCATAATTTAATCATATTTAACAAAATATGCAAATCAAATTGTTATTCCCCAAATTAAGAACTAAGAAAGATTATTTAGAGAAGATTTATTCATTTCTGACAAGCAGTTTAACTTCAAAGACTACACAATTCAGATTTAGGGCTAGGACAGAAAAAAAATCTGTCAGATCAGGAAATTAAATTACTCTCTGAATTCTGTTTTGAAACATGAGTCATACATTCTCACAATTGATTTAAAACAACTGGAATAAAAACAAAGCAAACCTCTACTATTTTCTAAAATTAATTGAAACATCTGGCAAGAGAAAACAACAAGTCTTCAGCAATGGATAATTAACCTACTCACTGTTCTGTCAAACTCAAATACTCTACTACTTATGTTCATAAACATAAGGAATAGATTTGGAAAAGTTTTAACATTTTAAGTAAAATTCATATCCTTATAGAACAGAGTTACTTATTCTTTTTTGTGTAAAGGAGATCAATCAAAGCATCAGCAATTCAGTGGATCTCATGTCTGTCCATTATAGTTTTGCTATAAATGAAATAGTAGGAACAAAATAATGTGTTTTAGGAGTCTCTGCATCCACATTCCGTAGAGTTACACAGATTACTCTTTTGCCAGTTGTGGGTCTTGTATTTCTACCTCCCACTTATGGCCTGATCCAAATACATAAAGCTTTTTAAAAAAACACACCCCAAAACAAACCAGAAAAAAATTGCAGCTGCAATTTGCAGAAAATGTGAAAATGTTTTGCAATAAATCTTTCTGTTACACTTCTTCAATAAAATTTCTCCTCTTCTGTTCTCCTAAGACAGGATAGGAAAATTAAACCACTTTTTAAATAAACCTGAGGGTTTTTGTCTTTAAAAAATGGCTAGATGCATGGCAACAATTCAGAATACCCAAGTATGAAAGAAGAATCCCATTCTTACTAGCATGATCTTGAGGGGAAAAAACAGCAGCCAAAATCCATTTAAATGACAGGCCACATATACATTCTTTAAAGGGTGAAGATGGGAGAGGGAAAAAAGCCCAAGGAGCACACCAAGTCCAGGGTGACTTTTTTCCATAGTATAACTATGGAACAGGAGAAATGGGAAGGAGAGTTGGTAGAGATGACATCACAGGAGAAGACACTCATCAGTAGCTCCTCTATTCTCTTAGTTTATTATAGTGTGGGAAAAGAGTCACTACTGCCAAGACAAAATTCACAGTCAAACTTCTGAACTGCTGGGAATAGTACATGTTATACCTGTGACATTATCAGTGCAGGAAAAATTACAAGGAAAACTTTCTAGAAGCCTCCATAATTTCCATAATTTCCTTCCAGCCTCCTCCCAGAGGGAAAAAAACCCAAAAAAAACTAACAAACCAACTTGTTTTTTTCCTACCAGGATGCTTTCTTACAGATTAGCTCAAACATTGATCATCATTTCATTCCTTCCTGAATCCACAAGCAGCCTGACTTATGGTAACATCTAGGTAAAACAACCCAAGCAATACAAAAGTGTGGAAAGTAGAAAAACATTGGGAAGCCTTGGCAACATTATCATCTCACCATCTATCAGACACTGCACTGCCATCCTCAGTCTACTCCATCTACCTGCATTCCCTGTTCTTTTGGCCACACTGAAAGGACATTTCCCTGTAAAATCTAGGTGAGGCACTGTTAATTCACAGTCACATGACTAAAGCAAGTTTTATTTTAAGGGATGTAATTACTCCAGCACACACAAGCCCAGTTAAAGCCATTTTGCAGGGATCACATGTGTGTGGCCACCAGAATCATTTCTCTGTTACAGTGACTATACTGCTTGGAAAAATCTTCTGTAGTAGAGCTTAGATCCTTGGAGGAAAAGCCATCACTAATCCAACCCTACATATTGCCAGATGAAATAAAACATGAGCATGAACTGAATGTTTTCTACAAGAACAAAACCTGTCTCTTCCTCTTAGATCTCCTCGTAGCTGTATTAAAGGGCAAACAGTAGACTGGATTTTAATCCGAGTTTTGCATAGCTCTTGTAAAACTGAGGCGGCAATGCAGCTTCCATATCAAACAGCTGGGTATAAACCTGCATTTATGTGCTGTTAGGGTCAAATCAATCCCTTAGACTGAAACAATATGGCACAATCTGGCTGGGAAAATCATACCCAGATCCTCTGCTGCAGTGTGTCTTCCTTTGCCTTTGTATGCGCTTTTCTTTATGGATCTTCAGTCCAGACTACATTTGTAATCCTTAGGAGAAATTTAAATCAGTCATACTGGAAGTATTTAATTTGCTTTCTAAATAATGATTCAGATTCTCTTTTAGTCAGTTGCAGGGGCAGGGAAGAGGGAAAAAAAAAAGAAAAAAAAAAAGGCAGCTTGGAGTAATTAATCCCTTCTTCCAGTTGAGAGACTGCTACAATAGTTTGACCAGGCTCCTGGAGTTATAAACTATGGAGCATTTGGGATTCAAAGCAGACAACTCTCTGCAGCAAAATTAGTTATTCATCTCCATTCTTCTGTATATAAATGAGCAAACAAGTTACAGCCAAAGTGTCTGCCTGCATAGTCTGCTTAGTAATTCTGAATGCAGGACTTTCCAGTGCACAGACACCCGGAATTAATGTTGAAAATACCCTGGCAGTCAGTTATTACTACTGATAAATATTAAATTGGATGGCAGACTTTACTATAAAAACTGAAACTAGAGAAATGAAATGGCTGTGTTTTTAGCCAGAAAGACATGTCCTCTAAAAGATAAAAAAGAGAATTCTTCAGTAGGTATATATATGCTAATGATTGATCAGAAGAAACTTCAAAGCAGATGAGTCTACAAAGCAAGGAGATCCATCATATAAATCTGAATTTGTTAATAAAGCTTATCTTGTATAATTGTATCCTATGAAAGATGCTGCTGGCACAGAGCAACATGGACAGTGTTTACTAAATATGGTAAAGTGATGTCCTACATTCAATAGAAGTCTGTACTTTCAAAAAAGTAGTGTTTGGGGGATTTTGCATGCTAATAATCTTTTGTAAGTACATTATGTGCTTGGATCAGAAGGCAACAAGGTTGGATGCAGTACTTTGTCCTTCGTAATTTTGGACTAGCTTCTGAAAGCATAGCTTTGGTACAAGTATGCTAAGCAGTGCAGTACATGCTTCCGTGCCAAAAAAGTGAAATCACGGACAAATGACCTGATTTCAGGAAAGAAAATTACCTCCATCCCAAACTATTTATAGAGAAGACTTCATGGTATCAACAAAGGACACAAACAGCAAATGAAGATCCAACATGCTGCTCTCATCATCACCTGCTCCAAAGAAACTTTCATGCCCCTCCATTGTGCCGTGACTGGGGGGACAGTGGTGCTGCAGGAAGGAATGAACTCATGCTGATGAGCTTGGAGCACCATTCCAATGTTTGAATTCAGCTGTGCAGGGGATGATGAGGCAGACAGCTGCCTTTACCAGTTTGAAGGCCTAGGTAAGGCACACATTGCATTCAGACTCAAGTCTCAATTCACATTGCATGATGTTTTCCAAGCCTGAGCAGCAAGTTTGGTATGCCAGTGACTTGGTGGCCTTGGCTCTAGCAGCAAGCTCTCAGAGTCTTTTCAAATTAGGGCTCAGATCTTATTGACTGGGAGCTAGGTCCCCAAGTTGTGGGGAAGCACATACACTAGGGAGACACTGTAAGTCAAGCACTTCTGGCTGGCCTATGTCTTCTACTAGTGGAAACTTCTAAAACTGTTTTGTGTCTACATGGATATAGTCCAGCAAATCAGGTTCCTAGTCCAGCCAGCTCCAGAAGCAAAGCTCACTTCAGCATCAGTGGTAACACCAGAAACACAGTCCCCAGCATGTGCCTGACCTCTGAGCAGCTACTCAGGAAACCAGACCCCAGGTCCAACAGCAACTGCCTGGGGAGCTCTTCTGGGGAGGACTCAAATCCTTATGATCTTAATAGATGCTGTACAAAGCATGACATAACAAGTTCATACACACTGGAAGGCATGCTTTTCAGCAGGGCTGGATGGGAAATGCCTATTTATTTAGGCAGCAATTTTATTTTTGTAAGAATGGCAGTAAAGGAAAGCTTATAGGAATAAAAAAAAATTACTTTCAGTTCCAGTTTGCCTAACAGCAAGTTATTAGAGCAGCTTATGTAGCTGAGAAAACAAGTAAGCTTTTTACCAGATGATCTTATTGCCCAAAAGCATGGGTTTGAGTTTTTTTTGGTTTGTTTTTTTTCCCAAACTATCTTTGTCATCCCAGTAGAAGGTACTATCTCTGCTAACAAGCACTGCCTCAGTTCTATTTCTAGATCTATCACAGTTACAAAAACACTACCAGCACAAATTTATTCACTGTTCTCAGGAAGGGTTTTTCTGACTGTTTTTAATGTAATGCACAGTGGATAATATACTGGGTATAGGCTTATTTACCCTACCTTATCTTAGATCAGATTAAATTCAATAATGTATATCAGGAAATATCAGTTTGAAAATACTGCTTAGCTGCTTTGTTCAGTAAGGCAGCTACAGATCATGATAAATCACACATGGAAAGTAGATGGAATTTCCTATGCACCCTTCTGAAGCTTCTGGACAGATGAAGTTTCTGCACTTTTTTGCTTTGCAGCCTGGGGTGCTACCAATGCTTTTTTCACATATGAGAAGTCTAAAATGCCACAGCCTTCCTCACAACAATCAAAACCAGACAGACACATTTTGGATCTCCTTCTTAAAAAAACTGAGAGGCAACCAGAAGGCATTTTCTGTCTCAATGACAAGGACTAACTTCCATGGAAAAGTCCTGCTGTTTTGCTTGTTTATCAAAGATGTAGTATAACTAACTAATAACGAGGCTCAATACAGAGTCAACATGTGCTTGCATATCTCAAAGGAATTTCTAAGAGCTTCCATAAAGGAATAATTCATTATAACAATAAGGTGCCAAACAAGATACAGTGGGACATAAATCAAGCTTGGGAACCAACCCATCCACTGACTCTCTCTGGCATTCAGATGATAAATCTCTCCTTACAGCATACCTGCTCCTGTCAGCACTGCAGCTCTTATCTGCCAAAGCCTGCCACTGACTGGCATTGCCTTTGCAGGCCACAGTGGCTGTGGGCTGCCATGAAACTTTTAACCAGTGCAAAGCTTAAAGCAGCTTGGTAATAATGTAACACTTCATACATTTTGTAAGATTCAATGACAACATAGTGCACTTTTTCAAATTTACACAGCATGTCTTTAAAGTATCCTTTACCAAGCCTCAAAGAGAAATAATTCCTTTACCGTGGGTTCTCTAGGAAAAAGAAATACTCCTTTGGCAAAAAATAACTTCTGCCAGCTGGGTAACTGACAAAAATGGATATTCATGAAGAGCGAAAAATAAAAATGGAGCTTTACTAAGATAGAAGTGTTCTCTAAGCACTTCCTCATTTATCATTTCCCAGGTACTTCTCAACAGATAACTGATTTTGTTCTGCAAATGGACTAGAAGATCCCCAGTACCCCCAGCCTCCCTATTATGTATTTCCCAGTAATAAGCAAGCACTATTGGCCTAGAACATTTCTGTCTCTATAGCAATACCAATAAATTAATTATGCCAGAGGCTGTTCACTGACTTTGAGAGCAAATGGCACAGAGAAGCCTCTGCCAACATTATTACCGCACTGTACTTCTCATTACAGTTATTCTCTTAAACTCAACAATGGAAGGCATGATGTCCAAAAAGTCTTGTGGGGATTACAAAACCCTTACAGCCTATGCTAAATCCCAATCTATCGTTGCAGTTTATTTGGAAAGTGTTAAGTGGTGTATGTATGAGCATGTCAAGGACCATTCTAATAATTCAGGTGATGGCCCCTGATGGTCAAATTCTTAACCCCGAAAAATATCATACAGTACTGCTTAATTTACAAAGGATTCTATCTCAATGGTATCTAAAACAACAGGATCTTTTTGAGAAAGTCTCTAGCAGCTTTAGTACAAATTAAATAATAACAGCAATAAAAACTGTGATAACAGAAATTTTGGGGTGTTAATTGTATCATCGTCTTGGGCCTCATTTTACACACATTAATAGAAGTATCATGTATAGAAAGATTCATAAATATGGACCTTTAAATACACTTAACAACCATCATCCAGCTTCTGGTCAAAAGGCAAACATTCTTTAAGTACAATTTCTGCACAGGAAGCACAAAGAATCTACTAACAGATTGCTGGAAAATAAGAAGGTGTATCAGGGAAGCTATGGAGTTACAGAGCAATTGAATCTGGAAATGACCTCTTAAGATTGCCTAGTTCAGACCCTTCTCAAGCAGGGCCATTTAGGCTGTCTAGAAATGTGTCCAGATGGATTCTGAGCACTCTGACAATGAAAGCTCCACAACCTCTCTGGGTAAATGGATTCCAGATGCATCCACACCAGTGCTGAGCAGGGTAGAAAATCACCTTCCTTGACCTGCAAGCAATGGACTTGCTAATGTAGCCCAGGATGCTGTTGGCTGCCACCGTCCCAAGAGTGCATTCCTAGTTTATGGTCAGCTTGGAGTACAGCAGAAAGGATCTTCTTCTGCTAAGCAGCTTTCCAGCTAGTCAGGCCCAAGCCTATATTCATGCATGGTGTTGTTCCTTCGCCAATACAGGACCTTGCATCTCCCCCTCTTGAACGGAAGGTTCAAGGTTCCTGCCTGCTCATTTCTCCAGCCTGTTAGGGTCTTTCTAAATGGCATCACACCCCATCAATGTGTATTAATGTTCCTCACATGTTTTTTTACCACCTGCAACCTTGCTGAGAGTGCACGCTACATGATACTTCAGGTCACTAAAGCAGATGTTACTCAGTACTGAGCTCAGTATCAGCCTCTGGGGTCCATGTTGATGACTGACTTCCAACTGGACCTTGCACCACTGATCACAATACTCTTGACTCAGACATTTAGCCACTTTTCCATCCACCTCACTTGTTTCACTCTTATTTCATCTGCTTGTCTTTGAGGATCTTATGAAAGACTGTTTAAAAGCTCACTAAAGTCAAAGCTATCAACATCTACTCCTTTCCCTTCAAATCAGTCACATCATTTTAGAAGGCTGTCAGATTGTGTAAGCATGATTTACTCTTTGTAAACCCATGAAGACTATTCTGGATCCCCTTCTTGTCCTTCCCGTGTACAGAAATCCTTTTTTGGGTAAGTTGCTCCATCACCTTTCCCAGGAATCAATGTGAGGCTGACCAGACTGAAATTTCCCAAATCCCACTCCATGCCCTTCTGGAAGAGTGATGTGGTATTTGGGCTTTTTTCCTGCTGTCAGGAACCTTCCAAAGATAGCTGAACTGCCTCACAGTGAAATCAGCTAGTTGCCTTAACACTCATGTATGCAATCTACCAGGCCTTATGGACTTGTTTACGTCCATTTTAAGTGCTCCTTAACACAACCACGCCCTAACAAGGACAAGTCGTAACTCCAGACTTCCCTCTGGTTTTAGGTGTCTGGGATTCATAAAGGCAAGGAAAGACTGAAGCAAAGAAGGCATTGAGTACCTCAACATTTTCTCTGTCTACTAACAACAGTATCCCAGAACCATTCAGCAGTGGGCTCATATTTTCTCTTTTCTTCGCTGCTGATATACCTCTAAAATCCTTTCTTGTTGCCCTTCACATCCCTTGCCAGATTAAAGCCACATGAACTTTGCCTTTCCTGATACCACCTCTGCACAACTGGACAGTATGTCTATTCCTCCTGGGTTACCTGTCCCTGCTTCCAGGCTGACTTCTTGTTGTAAAGATCACAGAATCATAGAATAGCCTGAGGTCAAAGGGACTCACAAGGATCACCAATATTCAATTCCTGGCCCTGTACAGGACAGCCAAGACTCACATGATATGCACGAGAGCATTGCCCAAACACCTCTTGAACTCTGTCAGACTTGGTGCTGTGACCACTTCCCAGGGGAGCCTGTTCCAGTGCCCAGCCATCCTTTGGGTGAAGAACCTTTTCCTGACATCTAACCTTATTCTCCCCAACACAGCTTCTGCCATTCCCTTGGGTTCTGTCCCTGGTCACCAGAAAGAAGACATCAATGCCTGCTCCTCTGCACCCCCTCATGAGGAAGCTGAAGACTATGAGGTCTTCCCTCAGTCTCCTCTTCTCCAGGCCAAATAAGCTAGTGATCCCATCCAGCCCTCCTATGGCTTCCCCTCTAGATCCTTCATCATCTTTGTAGCCTTTAGACACTCTAATAGCTTTGTATCTTACTGTGGTGCCCAAAAATCTACACAGGACTTGACATGCGGGTACACCAGCGCAGAGTAGAGCAGGGGAACTCCATCAATCAAGATGCTTCTTGAAGATCAGTCTTGAACTGATCTTCTTTCCAGGGCCATGGGACACCGTAAGATACTCTGTGATTCTTCCAAGCAGATACTGAAACAGGCCAAAGCCTGCTTTCCTGAAGTCTAAGGCTGTGATTCTGTTTTTTGCCCTGCTCCCTCCTCTCACGCTCCTGAACTCCATCATATCATGGCCATTGCAGCCAAGGTTCCTCCTAACCTTCACCTCCCCAGCTGGCCTTTGTTTTTAGGTATGACATCCAGCAAAGCATCTCCTCTCATTGGCCCCTCAATCACCACAAAGCTGTTGATTTGTGTTGCACACCAGCAATTTAGGAGGCTGGTTCACACTCCCCCGAGGACCTCTGTGAAAAACTGTGAGGCTACTTCCCATTGTCCTAAGGTCTCACCTACTTCTTCCTGATCAGGTGGCTGTGCTGGTCTCAGCTAGGGTAGAGAGAATTTCCTTCACAGTAGTTGGTATGGTGCTATGTTTTGGATTTATGCTGAGCACAGAGTTGATAATATACAAATGTTTTTGTTATTGCTGAGCAGAGCTTACACAGAGCCAAGGCCTTTTCTGCATTTCCTACTGCCACACTGGTGAGGAAGTTGGGGGTGCATGGGAGACTGGGAAGAGACACAGCCAGGAAAGGTGACCCCAATTGACCAAAGGCATATTCCAGACCATTTGACATCATGCTCAGGATATAAAATGGGAGGAAGAAAGAAAAAGGAGTTTCTCTTTGGAGTGGTGGTGTTTGTCTTCCCAAATCACTGTTACACATGGTAGGAACACATCTCCTGGAGATGGCTGAACACCTGCCTGCCCATGGGAAGTGCTGAATTAATTCCTTGTTTTACTTTGTTTGTGTGCGTTGCTTTTGTTTTCCCTATTAAACTATGTTTATCTCAACTCACAAGCCTTCTATCTTTTACCCTTCCAATTCTCCCCCTGATCCTGCTGGTGGGACAGTGAGCAAGCAGTTGCCTCAGGCTTGGCTGCTAGCTGGGACTAGACCACGACAGTGGCCTAGAGCAGACTTCCTACAGCATCACCCATGTTGGTTTATCTGCCACTCCTGACCTACACACACTGATCTGGTCATCTGCCATTCCACAGCAGAGCTCTTTGCTTCCCAGCTGCTGTTTCACATAAAAGATGATGCCTCTTCCTTGCCTTCCCAGCATGGCCTTCCCAAAGAGCTGGTAACCCTCAATTTCTAAGCACTACCTTACTGCAAATGCAAAACATTATAGTATCTAATAACATTTTAATCTCTAATCTTAGATTAACATTTTTAAAATTACTTCCATTACTCTGTATACAACAAATAACACAGGCTAAAGTACTCTTAGTAAATAAACCAAACTGAATGGAACAAATCACACAGTACAGGTAAAATACATAGCAGTGTATGAGTAAAGCACAACTGCTTGTTATAGACTAAACAAGGAATTGTAGAAAATTAGTTTTATAGCTAACTACCTCAAAGAAAGGCTATGTTTTGTGTATACATACATGTATGTATATGGACATAAATAACATGGGGGATATACGATTTATTTCCCAAACATAATATCCCCTACGGAAAGACATGATAATGGCAACAAAAAGTAATGGTGTGTGTTAGCCATTAGCTATTTAACTGGACCCCAAAAAAACTCCAAAAAACCAAAACCCAAAACAAACAAAAACCCAACAATTATTACTATTATTCATATTCACAGTTTAAGCTATGCTTGACCATAGATAAAGATATTTCAGTCTAGGAATGAGAGCTTCTTTTCTAAGGATAAATACTAAACACTTCCTATTTTCACAACCTCTGAACCACTCTTTTTAAGGTTTATAACACACATACAAAATTAGTGTCTACTTTAAAAAAATAGTTCATCAAATTTGGAAAAGAAAGAAATAAAATAGTGGGGTAAAAAAGAACTCTATGACATTAATTTTGAAAAAATGTTTTGAGGATATATGTAGAATAAATCATCAAATTCTAAGTTATTTTGCAAAAGAAATTAAAAATTATGTCTTTTAATGCAACTTAGTTGAAGGTTTATTAAAATAAAGCAGGATCAGTTGCACGACAGTTAATTTTTATAACTTTTATAGCTATTTCAGACTCCTTTCTTTCCTTCAGTCTACAAGGTGGGGGGTTGTTCCACTCTGCTGAATGCAAAAATAATTACTTTAATCTCCAAAGACAGCTTTCAAAGAAATACGTTGAAGATCAAGTGGTTATTTTGTACCAGAGCAGGTTTCTCTAGAGGTTAGAACAGATCACATTAGCTACATGTGCACAACACCAATTTTTCCTGATTCGTTAGTATCCATAAAGAAAGCAGCACAGCTGTTCTCTGCCTTCTAATATTCCCAGTATGAGAGTATAAAAGAAAGGACAATTGGGACGCAATCCCTCAGCTCCCCATAAAGCCAAAGTCCTGAAAAGCAGTGAGCCAGTCTTGCTTTAATTGCTGTAGGGTTTGGTACAGGCTTTTTACTGGCTGAAGTAAAAAACTCAAAATCATCAGAGGACTGAAGTATCTGGGACTCGAATTGGGCTTACTCCTTCCCAGAAGAAGCAGTCTCTGGGACTGGAAAAAAACCCAACTTTTTTCCTGAGCTTCCCAGGGTCTGGGCATCCAGCAAGCTCCCATGGCACTGGAGAATGACTGTCACCCGCCCAGCATAAGGCTGCATTGTAAAGTCCATCAGTTAAATCTCATCAAAACATTACCCACAGGCAAGCTGAAGCAAGGCCAAATGAGTCATCTGACAAGTGTCATACTTCGTCTCTGCTCTGCTTCAGTGAGCATTTAATTCACATTTATGCAACATGAAGCTGTACCACTGTGGCCAGGAATGCCGACTGCTGGATAATCTTGTGCAGGGAATAGGAATCATGAGCTTATCTCACCAGGTAGATGGCAAAACTGATCAACACAAAGGCATGGATCACTTTGAAAAGCAAATGTAGTTTCTAATATTCAGGCAGTTTTGTTAATCTAGCCTTGAATGGGCCATTTTGTGTAGAAAAATGTGAATTACTGAAGAAGTGGAGTACTTTTTGTTCTAGTCAGGGAACAGCCATGAGGAGGAGAAACAGTCACACACATTACATTTGATTTTATCTGAAATAGCAACCAAGCTGAAAAAAACAATTATTCACAGAATAAAGCTGAAAGTTCTTACAGAATCACAAAATCATTTAAGTTGGAAAAGGCCTTTAAAATCACTGAGCCAAATTATTAACCAGGCACTGCCAAGTCCAGCATTAAACCATGTCCCTAAGTGCCACATCTACATGTCTTTTGAATACTTCCAGGGTTGGTTACAAAATCACTTCCCTGGGCAGCCTGTTTTAGAGCCTAACAAAGCTTTCCATGAAGGAAGTTTTCCTAACATCCAATCTAAGCTTCCCCTAGCGCAACTTTGAGGCCACTTCCTCCCACCCTGTCACCTGGCAGAAGAGAGTGATCCCCATCTGGGTACAATCTCCTTTCAGGTGGATGTAGAGAGCGATAAGGTCCCACCTCAGCTTCCTTTTTCCCAGGCTAAACAACCCCAGCTCTGTCAGCTGCTCTTCATGAGTCTTGTGTTCCCCGAGTCTTTCACCAGCTCCACTGCCCTTCTCTGGACTTGCCCCAGCACCTCAAAGTCTTTCCTCTAGGGAGGGACCCAAAACTGAACACAAGATTCGAGATGTGGCCTCACCAGTACCGAGTACCGTGGGATGACCACTGCCCTAGTCCTGCTGGCCATGCTATTGCTGATGCAAGCCAGGGATACAAGACGAAGACTGCTAACAAAATATAAGAGATTCTCCAATGCAGAAAAGACTACCACATCCCTAGAGAGCATTTCCAGTAGAAGATAGGTCAGGCTGAAAATCTGAGGCCGTCACTGCGGACAACTATCTATAAAAGTGACTACTCGAGTAGTGAGCTGTGAGAAGCCTGAAATCTACAGAGCTTTCAGCCAGTGTGCTTGGGGGCCATGGGAAGTGGAGCTGCTGCACTGCAGAGCACAGCACAGGCTAACCTGCTCCACCTGACACCAGCTGAAACTCGAGGCTGCCATTGCAAGATCTCTACTGGTACCAGTTAAGGCTGACTGGGGTGCACTGATCACAGGATTCACAGCTACCTTCACTGTGACTGCAGTTCCGGGAGAACTCTGTTTTTTGACTGGGCCTTTTTTCTTCCTGAGTCACAACTGAGGCCCTGATCCAGAAAAATGACCCCATAATGCACTTATTTAAGAGAAATGCATCAATGTCCCCATAATGAACTCAGCAGGCCTAATTAAGCTCAATTATTTGCAATTTGGGTTCCACTATGGGGCTGACAGGACATCCATTCACATCCATAAACATTTATGTGTAGATGATGACTGCAGAACAAAGCCAGAAAAGCTACAAACAGACAGCTTCCCGTTCACAAAAGCCCAGAGCACACTTTGACTAATACCTCTAATGAAAAAGTAAAAATTGAAATGCCTCCATGACAGCTATGGACAAACACCACAACATCAAACCTTTTTTCTACGCTTCCTCAAACTAGGTAAGGATATTTTTGAGCTCAAGTGATTGACAAAACAACAAAAGCACAGAAAGGAAAATACAGGAAAGAAGAGAGAACTGTTCTAGGACTCATGAAACATTGCAGTAGAGCAACTCATGGGAGAAGCAGTAAAATATAAAAAGTGCTTTTGTGTCATTTCTCTTGGTGTAAATCAGTGGGGCTCTGCTGACATTAATGAAGCCAACTTGACTTATGGCAGAGAATCTGTCTCTTTATTTCCTATGATGACAACTAATGTCTAAATTCAACAGCAGATTTTGTAGAAATATATTATTAAAGGTCTACAATAACACAGAACACAAATGTAGTCTGTGCAGGAGAGCCGTACTGTATTCATCTTATGGTCTCATATTGACAGTGGCAATGATACACATAATTAAAATACTAATAACACCTCTGTGAAAGGCAGCAACACAGCAGGAAATGAATACTTCAGAACTACTAGCAGTCACATTTCAGGACAACTAAATATAATAATTTTGTAAGACAAATTTTGATTCAGTTAGCAAGACTGCAATACTTAATTCACCTCACTCCTAAACTCTAAAATGTTTTAATACTTAACTCATGTCACTCCTGAACTTTAAAAATGCTTTAATAATGTAAACAATACATATGCATATAACACATGACTAAGTGTTTTGGGCATTTGACAAAATAAAACATTAGCATTCATGTTGCATTCTAATGTTCCTATCCATTTGACAGGCATAAATACAGAAAATCCATATACAAAAAAAAATTATAATAAAACAGGCAGAACAATATCAAAGCTTTTTACAAGTCATAACCAGATCATGAGTAAGTGCCACAGTGTTGCAAAAAAGTTATAGATTTGCTAGCTCCCCTATCCTCAATCTTTCCTGCTCTCATCTCCTTGTGAGACCAATTCTTCTCCACCTAATCCTTCTCCTCTCATGGTTCCCAATGACTATCCTGTTAAACTTGGTTTAACCAAGTCCTGCCACTCACACTAGTTCCTCCTCCAATTGTGTTGTCCATATTTTTACCTATCTTCCTCCTCAGCTCTCCATTCTGATGCCCAGCAGTCACTATCAGCATACTTCTTTTTAGCTGTGTGATTTTTGGACACATTGCATGGGCACTGCTCCTTCTGAGTTTTTGGCAATTACCAAAATTCTCAAAAGGCTATTAAGATGCGAGAGTTTCATAGCAACAACAGAAATTACATCATTTTTTGCAAGGGGTTGTGTGGGTCATGTTTCAAATACCTCAATATCTCAAACACTGGGAACCAAGCATTGCAATGCACTTTGGCAAAACAATTTCTGTTTCTCCAGGAAAGGGAAGATAATTTTCAAAATAGCAATTAGGTCTCAGAAAAGAGATGGGAACAAAACTTTTCATCTCAGTCAAGGAAAGCATATAAGATTACAAACAGCCAGAAAGGGCCTGCTAATGAAAGGTATCAGCAGCCCTTGTATAAAGAATGAAATCACGAAGAACTTGATAATTTCATTCAAGTTTTTCCAAGATTCTGTAACATAAATAGAGCAATATAGATTTTTACAAATCTCCAATATCTGGCTTAGACAACAATCCTCATTTACTGCAGAGAAAGCACATATGAATAGAAATATTAAAGTTCCTGAAGTACTGTTAGAAGGAATTAAAATACAACAGCTGTAACACTTAATTAGAACCCAAACATCACTGAAAATGGAGAGCAAAACCCCTGTTCTAACTTGTGATATATTGTGCCCCATTTCCCTTCCCAGAGGTTGACTGACAGAATTTGGAATTGACAGTTCTTGGGACTATGCAGTAAACACACACATTATCCTGTTTTCATAATGGATTTTTTTTTTTATTTTAAATGAATACAAAGATTAAGGTGCAGCTAATCAACCAAGAAAAACTAGAAAGCACATCAAGAGAAACAGCTGGCTGTAACACAGAGCAGAATGAGAAGTACCAAAAGTGACAGAGAGCACAGGGAAGGTTGGCTGGGTGGCATGGACAGGTGAGGGGGAACCATGTGGAAGATCACCACATTTGACAGGACCACAGCCCATCCATGGGGAACTGAACTTGAAAGGCCAACAGTGCCAAGGGGACTGTATTGGTTTTACTATGTAAGGCTGATGGCATTTGTGTTGTGGTTCACAAACACCAAATTTAGGTGCAGATGTTATGGAAGTGAAACCAATGAGGAAAAGTAATCTGGATAGACCAGAGACAACAGTCTGCTGTGGGGAAGAGCACAGGTGTGATCAGCTACTGGTGACACCCACTTCTACACAAATATGGGGAGGCTGTGTGTGCAGGGGTACACATGACCCAATAGCAAGCACCTGATATGCAAGAACCAATTGCTGATGGCTAAGAACAGGATCAGGCAGTTTGTACTGGTCTTGTTCATGGGTGGGCTGCTTGTGCTGATGTGGTGCCTGCAGAGGCACTGCTTGCCTGTAGGCATGATCCTGGTGGTCATCCATGCCAGTCATGGGGACTGCATGCTCAGCCTCGTGGGGAGCTGGACCAGGGGACAGGGGACTGCAGCAGCCTGGTGCTATCAGACCGGGATGGGAGGAATCCCCTCTGATCTAGGTGGTCACCAATCTGCCCTCTCTTAAAACATTTTCTACATTTTACTAGCATTACTTTAGTTTTTCTGCTTTAACTGAAACAATAACATATATATGTCTGAGAACTCATAAGGAGCATTACCATTCTATACATTAGGATCAGAAGGGTAAGAAGCAAAAGATACATTGGACCATTCAGAAAGGAGGTCTGATGAAGCACGTAAAATATCCACCAGAACATTCTGGACATATGTAGCCAGTTGCCTTGCTCCAGTGCCAGCACTTGGAGCAAGGCAACTGCTCCAAGTTATTTAAAATAACTCTATTTTATGTCTGTGCTTCTTTGTATTGGGTAGTTGTGGTAGGTACTGTAGGGTCTGTGCTGCAACATTGCAAATTGTTGATAGACTGTTCAAGGAAACTGTTGTCTCTACATGCCAGGAAAATTGTGCTATATTTGAACACCAAAAACAAAAGATAATCTTTAAAATAAACTAATAAAACCATCAAACCCCAAAACTAACAACCCGTGTGAAGGTAACTTGTAGCATTAGTATAAGGAAGTTGATTAGTACAGGTTGCCTGTACTATGGAGACTTTGGCAACTTGTACCATATGCATGCCAAATGAATTCAAATTGTTGGGTTTTGTTTCTTTGAAAAGTTGTCTAACTAGCACACTTCTAAAGCACTACCATTTATATTATTGGCAGCAAAAGTCTGCTTACTCAAGAATACCACACATATTACCACAATTATGCAGTTCACGTGAGCAAAAGGATTCCCTAAACGTTGTTTCAAAAAAACTACATCAGATACTAACAACTGCTTTTTTAGATACCGTGATGAAATTAATAACTGATCCTGGTTGTTATCAGAAAACAGTATAAAACTCAGAACTTCCAGAAAGAAATAGTCCTTTAAATTGTCCTTAAATTTGCACACTACCTCCATGTTTTATCTTTTAATAAGATTGATGATAATGCCTGTTTTCCAGAGAAAGAAAAACATTTTGCTGATACTTCATATAAACACTTGAGGAAAAAAATATTTCCTCTCCTATCTTCCAACGAAAGCATTTTTTAAAATAGCCTTATTCATCATTCAATGACAGCATTTAGAAAAGTACATTTATCCAGTTTTCCAAAAGCCTGGTCAAATGATATCATCTCCCTAAATATCATCCCATTTAAGTATTTTTATTACCAATATGGTAACTAAAACCACTGATTTTTATTCCACTTTTACATGGCAATCTAAATTGCCTTGAGTAATCTGTCTAACAGAGATAATTAGATATGTTTCATTAATACTTGCAAAAGGTTCTAAGGGCATATAGTGGATTAAGTCTGTTTTGCAAATGTGTTGCTTAGATTTCATGTTCTACATGCTAAAGAAATAAGTAAGGTGTCACTTGACTTGAAAGAAGACAGGAATGGGAATGATCTGGTTTGCTACCATTTTCAATCCCTTCTGTTTTACAATCTATCATATAAACTGTGTCCTATATCCTCCTTTAAATATTTACCAATAATCAGTGTAAATACATTTTGGATTACTCAATGCAGTACTCTGGCTGTAAACTTGGATATTAACTCCATTCCTCTAATCTTTAAGGGTCTTTTCTCTTAAAATTTGAATGCATAGTGCCTTTATGTGTTTTGCCACAAATTACTTTTTATTTTAACATTTCTTGCTTCTTCCTGGTGTTTGTTCTCTCTTGATCTTACTTTTGCTGTATCAGACAAATCTATGTGTTCTTGTCTCTCCTAATTTTTTTCCCGCACAAAACCATTCTGCATTTTTTACAGTTTGAATCCTCCCTCTCAAATATGTCTAGCTGCAATAAATACTTCCCTATATCTACTACAGCACTTTCCAGCAACATACCCAAATGATGAAACTTGGATTTCTCTCAGCAAATCAGCTAATAAATCAAGATTCCTCTCCTCAGTCATTTGAACAATTACTTTTAGATCATTGGGAAGATTTTGTTATTCATAGTTAATCATGCCTTTGTGTAAAGAGCACAGACAAACACAGTAAAATTCAGAGGCCCCCATTTCTTTTCTCTATGGATAAGGAGCCACTGTAGACTATAGATTCACTGTATTCTATAAATTCAGATGATTAAAAATGTCTTCCTTAAATATGCAACACACTTTTTATAATTCTTAGCATCAGGAAGTTTATTGTACTGTACAAGTGCAGGAGGTGTACATATGTGTGTATATACACAAATACATGTCTCTCATAGTCACACACTACTCTATGCAATCATGCTGAATCTTGAAACTGGGACTGGAATAAACCACTCCTAGCTTCTGCTGTCTCTCTCTCTCTCCTCTCCCTTTAAGTTTTTTCCCCAAGAATCCCCCTTAGTCTCATACATACCACATTTAGCTCTCCAGTAAAAACAATGCTTTTCAGATTTATTGAAAGCAGTAGCCTTTCAATAAATCAATTGATTATTTATTTATTTATTTATTTATTGATATCCAATAAATAAATTCAATAATCCAGCCAACAGACCACTTGCAAGTGCTTTTTTGCAAAGCTATCCCAAAATAATTTTACAGTAGCAAAGTCAGGTACCAGTAGCAGCTTAGCTATTGTAGCAGAAAGATCAGTCTGAGTTGTAAAACCTGCTACAGAAGCCAAATATTTGTTTAGATGGTCCATGCTAACCTTAATGATAGCCTAGGAATGGAAACAATCCAAGGAATTTAAAAGCTCATTAGGGAGTAAGACACTGATTGGTCAGTGTAAACTCTTATGTTTTACTATTCCATGTAACAGAAGCATTCAGCATTTGTGCCGTATTCGATGAAAATTTTGCCAAACACTCAACAGAAAATCACTTTTCTATCATTAATATTTACATTAAAACATCATTATGACTTTCAAATATGGCACAATACTTAATCTGGCAACATGTGGATCACTTAGCTTTTTAACTTGTCACTAAATGGTGGTTATGAAAAAATTAACATTCAGTTCTTAAGCTTTAACAGAGATTTGCAGAGGAGAGGGTGACAGTAAATCCCTCCTTAAAAAATTCACTAAATCTTTTCATGCTTTAGCTTTGCAACCCATAATGAGAATGTCATTTGAACATTTTGATGAGAAAGTCAATGTCTTTCAAGCATCTCCTAATGAAAGTATAACCACCTAGTACAAGAGGATCCCAATTTTGTGGTAGACTTCCTGTGCTCCTGAAGTATAAACAAAATACCCCAACCAAAACCAAACCAGACCAGCCAAATAAAAAGCCCCAAAACAAAACCAACAAAACCACAAACAAACAAACAAAAAAAAAAAACAAACCAAAAAACACCAAACAATAACAAAAAAAAAACCTCCAGTGACCAAAAACCAGAATTTTTTGAGAAAGTTTCTCTGGAGTTTCAGTTGAGCAGTTCTTTAAATTTGAGCTCAAAGTCAAACAACAGCACCATTAAGCTAACTGCTACCTGGCTTACTCACAATGCCAAATCTTGAGCACAGGCAGTCATTACATCCTTTCTTTCTAAGGCTGTCTGGGATATGCCAGCTCACTCTGAGTACAGCTTGCTGGAAGCTTATGGAAAAAATCAAGCCATCCAACCAAACTTTCCCCTCCAGGCAGCTCTACATGAAGCCCTGTCCTGTCGCTCTCCCAAACGGCGCCCAGGCTTTCAGCACAGGGCTCAATTGCCTATGCAAGTCACAGAGGCAAGGCTGAGCAACCAGCTGTGCATCTATTACACATTATGTTCAGGTGATAAGGTTCCTCCTTCAGGAACAGTGCTCCTGAAGGCTCATGCCATGAAAGCAGCTGTTTCTATGATCTGCCCATTAGCTTGCACTTGCATTAATTAATTCTAGTCAGGGAAACTAACAGGACTGTCTCAAATGGAGCTTGAGTATATTGATGTCTGGATTTCTCTTACCAGGCACTGTTCAAAGCCTTTTGGAAGCTTCTGGTTAGTCATAGTGTGACATTCTGGGGAACCAAATCTTTCTCAAGACATAGCCACAATTTTGACCTGTGTTTGAAGGCACTGAAACACCTATTTTCTATATATATATTTTAACTAAAAATTGGAAAGTGGCAACTTGTCAGTGTGTAACACCAATGCTATGCTCTTATGGTTTCATTCTCAGAGATAAATCGTTAGCACATACCTCCATAGGACACTGTTAAAAGGGTGGAACTGCATCTTCATTGGATACTGGCAACAGGAATCATGCAACAAAACCACTAAATGTCATTACTACGAGCTCCTAGAATCAGCCCCTTGTGGTCCAACCCAAAATGTCTTTTATCAGTATAGCTTTTTTGTCAAGTCTCCTCTGTCCAGCTCAAGGCACTGACTGGAATAAACAAAACCAATAAACATGCAAAGAAAGAAAGAAGAAAACATTGCACAAAAGGGATTATAAGCAGGAACAGAAATATGAACCCCAGGTAAAATTATGGTTCCCACCTAGTCAAGCCCAGGAACTGCATTATCTAAAACAGCACTCCTGGGAAACCATCTCTTTATCTTTGAAACTCTTAAGGCACCTCCTCCATATACCCCTGGCTTTCTGGTTTACATTAAATTTCATCAATGTTTCAGTATTTCTTCCTTCTACATTTGCTGGATATTTATACCAGAAGCTAACTTAACATGGGCATCTGCTTTTCTTGAATGGTTGAAGAGTGCAGCCATAAACAGACACTCTACACTCATTCCTACCAAATGTGCTTGGTATTCATCTCTTCCTTTAGGAACAGTCCAGTTACAATGACTTTTAGGTATATCTGCCATACTTATTATTGATTTTTAACAAATGCTTTTCATCCCAAGATGCAAAGAGAAAAATTGCATCTCAATGTGTAAGGAAGGACATTCTAACATAAAGCTGAGTGTCAGACAACTGGGACAATTGAAGCAGTGTCTCTTCATAAGAGCACAGATAAAAATCCTGTCTCTTTACACACGCAGACCTAAGCTTATGCTCAAAATGCGCAGGGAACCAAAGACACCCAAGACTGCATAGACTCCCATAATCAAAAGCAGTCAACAAAATGTAGCCTGCCAAGGTAGGTAGATTCTATTTCCAATTGAAGAGGTACAGTTGTAGATCCATCTACAAACTGGTCTCATGAAAGGTTTTCCAAGTGTCTTACCTGCTGTGCAGGGGTGGGAAGTCCATCCTGCCACAACAAATAAGAACAGCATGATTTCAAGACCAACCTCAAACTAGTAAGCACTAGTGGTAGGCAGCATACACCTTTCATCTCAACATACTGTGAGCTCAAAATACTGAAAGAATATTCAGGATGCAGAAGCACTGCAGCATTTACAGCTGCCTAATACAGGATGAAGAGCTACAGGATGAATTGTTTGCACACCGGGGCAGCTCACTTCCACTTCCCAGTTTGACAGAAGACAGGCTCAGAGACATGGGATTGCTCAGTCTGGAGGAGAGAAGGCTGCAGGGAGACATTAGGGCATCTTTCCACTACTTTAAGATGCCCTACAGGAGAGCTGGAGAAAGACATTGGACAAGAGCTTTCAATGACAGAACAAGGAACAATGGTTTCAATCTGAAAGAAGCTAGATTTAGATTTAGATTTAAATCAGATATTAGAATAAATTCCTTACTCTGAGGGTGGTGAGGCACTGGAAAACACAGATTGCCCAAGGAAGTTTTGGATGACAGATTGTTGGAAGTTTTCATGGCCAGGCTGGATGCAGCACTGAGCAACACGGTCTAGTGAAAGGTGTCTCTTGTGCATGGCAGGTGGGTTGGAACTGACTGACCTTTAAGGTCCCTTCCAAGTCATTTTATGTCCCTAGGAACCAAATCAAAAGCCAATCTGAGAAAGAAAAACAAACCAACCCTAAGCCACATAACTGAAATCTGAAAACTACAGATGCCAGCAGATGTTCATTTCCAGTAGTTTTAATAAATACACATGAAAAAGCCAGGAAAAGAGTCAGAGAGAATCAGCAAGATGTTAGGATTGATTAAAGCATCATCCTCTGTCTTCACTGAGTATCAATGTGGCCATCTGCACTATAACTTTAGAAGTACATTGCTCATAAAAAATATAACTTGATAGCAGAGCTTCAAATAACCTCTCCTAAGTGAACCAAAGATCACTTAAAAATTTAAAGAAAAATAGTGTTATTATGCTGTTAATTTTTTAAAATATGACAAGATTTTTCCATGCTCTTTGTATCCTAAATAATATGCCTATCCAGGTTTTAATTATGAAATGCTAAATAAATCCCATGAGCAAATGCTTATTTGTATCTGTCTGCTAAATTCCTACTTGTAATTCCAGCTAATTACTTCCCCTGTCAAGAAAATACTGTCTGAAGTCCCAAGCTGCCACAGAAGTAGCTCAGTCGCTTTCATTTTTTTATGTCTCCCAATGTTTGATACAGAAAATATAAATTCGTTTGTCTATTGCTGGAAGAGCCAGAAATTTGAAATAATCTCTGCACTGTCAGCAGGTCTTTACCTTATGTGCTTAATCCCTGTTACCATGGAGATATTTAATTGCGCAGCGACACAGTTTGATTGGTTTATTTTAAATTGAAGTTCTTCTGTGGAACAGCCCAGGATTCCAGCAAACTTGAGATAAACGGCTTTCAAAATATTGCAGTGAGTCATAATGTTGTCAGTGACTAGATTAATTTGAGTTCAGTTGAACTATTTCTTTACCTAAATCTTATACATATATGACAACATACAAAATATGAGGATTCTTAGAATTATATTTGGGAGGTAAGAATTTTGAATATAATTAGGCAGTATTTTGTTGTAAGAAGGGAAATCAGAAACTAAATGAGAATTAAAATTCAGTAAACTTTTGGAAGTATCATCTTGCCTTTCTAAAATAAATTATCTTCCTATTCTACAATATCAATCCAGACAAGAACCTTTCACAGGAGGCATATACTTGATTTTCTTTACAGAAAACTGTAAATATATTAATTAATATGAGAGAAATTAATCCAACAGGATGAATTAGGCTTCTTAAGTGCTCGCTTGCAGATACATCAGCATGCAGTTCTTTAGTATATGAATGTCTTCTGGGAATAGGGTATTTCCTGGCATGGCATAAGACACTAAGTAAATAATTTTAAATTTTGTACATACACCATGATGAACTGGTAAACTTCAACTGTGCTATTTAAACAGCAGCAATATAGTGTGCTAATTGTCATACTGGTTTTGGGTTTTTTTGGCTCTAAAACCCAGCTCCAGCACATTTTTCTCTCAATGTGGTAACTGCAGCTCTAGAGGAAGTTTTCACCTAGCCTTTTCTGTGAAAGATCTCAATTCCATCACCAAGTATCAGAAGCTCTGCCTTATTTAATTTTTCAAGCTCATGGCCACTAAGGCCCCATGTACATGCTGCAGAAAACACCTTTTAGGTGTTTCTAGGGCTGTATTCCCCTCTTTATTTTTACATAGCCTGGTTTTATTTCATATTCAGAGTCTCTGTGTTTGCATCAACTGGAATACCAGCATGTGACCCAAGATACGACTTAGCTTCTTACAAACCCCTGTGACTCTTCCAACCAACCACTTGCATGGCTTTGCAGAGCTAGAACTTGGCACTTTTAATCTCAGCTCTGCAGGGACCACACTGTTTTACAAGAGAGATACTTGTAAAAACAGACTCCAGTGGGGACTATCATTCTCACACAAACTGTTTGCAAGAATTAATTTGTTTTACCCTCCCAGGAAGGATAGTTTGGTGTACCAAAGCAATGCTTCTACAAAAGCATTTACATGCTGCAATTCACAGATGAGTTGCTGTCATTCCATATGAAACACCTACCTAGAACACTGTGTACTCCAACAATACTGAGGATTTAATCTTTGCACCTCTGTGTTAATGTACTCTGTGATCCTGGGTTAGGGTGTTTTGATTTTTTCTTATTTTCCTATACAGGTTCTGCTCTACAAGTGTTATTCCTTCATAATCTACCTTCAAATACACAAGAGTAACAGTGTTCAGGATGCAATATTTCTCTGAATTCCATTGTGTCCCCCTCCAGTTTGTGTTTGAAGAAAACACAGAGGACTAGCTCAGAAACACTAAATTTGCTGTAGCAGAGGCCCACAGTATGATTCCCTGTACTCCACTTAGGAATAATTATATCCAGGCAACCTAAGGCAAATAACTGAGCAAAAGCTTCTTCTTTTCTGAGAAGTCTCACCCACATTCACACCTTCTTGCATAACCCCCCTCACCTTTCCAGTGTGACATACTCTTGGTTCAGCCAGTCAGGGTTCTATGTACAGAGGGGACTCAAAAACTGCAAGCCAGAATAGAGGGAGGGAGCCACGCTGCTGGGACTAGCTCCTGAGTTACAGCACACTAACCAGCTTAGGTACAGCTGCCTTGAATGCAATGAACTCTCCACTTTTCTATGCTCTAGTTAAAATAAAACAACCCCACGAACTGTCATCTCCTTGCTATCATACCCTCCATTATAACAACGATTTATCCCAGCCAGTATTAACATCACTTTGTCTGTCATATTTATGACTGCCATATTTATGGCTAGAGCAACATCTCTTTGTGAAGGAAGGACAATTGTTAAATCATCCTCTCTCTTCAGGAGGTTGAGCTAATTTAGCAATGCTTTCTTTTTCACCATACCCAAGTAGTCTCTAGGCAAACCACTGATAAACAGGTTGCTATATAATTTTCCTTCTTCTGCTTTCTAAATATTCAGGTTTGCTTTAAACAGTCACATGAATTTGTGCATCCCTGCTGCTGCTCATCTCTTCTAGACCCACTCCCCCTTCCACCATATGATCCTGTCCTTGAGTAGGTCAAACCCTTAGCAACAGAAAGCAAATTTCTATGCAGTCTGAAAGAAGCAGAGTAGCACTCTTTCTCTAACAGACTATTCATATCTATCACACTATTCATATCAACTATTCATATTAGTGACAAGAGAATTAAAAAAAAAAAACAAAACATAAAAGAGATAGAAAAAAATCAAAAAATCAGACCTGTTGTCCGCCTGGTCCAGTATTCTTTCTCTGACAGCACTCAGTACCCGCTTCAGAGGAAGGTGCAAGAAACCTTGTAATTATAGAATAACCTGATTAATACAGGAAGTTTCGTCCTAGCCCTAGGCAGTCAGCAGCTGACTCACCCGCTTGTCTGAAACATAAGATTTTATATCTGCTCTAATTTTTTTAATCCCATGTAATTTAATAGTGAAAGTCTTATTACAAATGTACTTTGCAAATGTACATTTAAATCCTATGAAGCATTTTAGGCTTTACTGTAACCTGTAGCTGAGAGTTCTATTTGCTAATTATATAGGTTGTACTATTTTTATCACTGTTAAACTGCCTGCCATTCAATCTCATTGGATGTCCCTTTTAGGGACACGGGAATAAGTGGGCCAGAGAGTGTGATTCCAGTGCCTTTTCTCCCCTTGGCACCTCACCTGGGAGAGGAGATGCCAGAAGAGGTGCAGGGCAGCCAGCCTTCGGCTCGAGGCGCTGAACCAGCGCACAGGCTGCCTCCACACACCCGAAGGAAAGGTGCCCTGCACGAGTGATGAGTGCCCTCATGAACGAAGCAGCAGCAGCTGTGCTGCTCATATTTTTGTGAATATCACATAAATCCCCTGTGAACCCAGTCAACATTGTTTCTGTACTTAGAGATGAAAGAATGCAATGTACTCAATAAAGTGCTATATAATATCATACCTACAGGGCAGAAGGTGGCTCCTGTGACTTCAAACTTTCATTATGGCCTTATGTACTATGGTAGTTTTAAGGTAAAATAACAACAGCCTTTTCAAAACCCAGAAAGATGAACAACACAATAACAATCAAGTCTTTCACTATATTTTACTTATATCCATTGATGGTTTTCAGAACCTTCAAACAGAGCAAACACCTACAGAACACATGTACAAGAAGGTTGGGGTAGGCTAGACATAACAAAAGAAAATAATAATTAAAAAGGATTGCTGAATGGTCTGAACATCTTCCGTGCTTATTTATTTTGAAGTAAACTAATTAGCAGGCTGTGAGGCTCAGTTTTGCATCTGGTATAGATTAGTGGTCCTTAATAAGCAGGATGCTTGATTGATAGGCCATTAATATCACCAATGATTGTGTTGTGTCATTCCACACTGCTGGCCAGCTATGAGAACTGGGTGTACAAGCAGGAGCACACAGGCCAGACAGGATGCATGAAACAGGTGCAGAGGTGAACTTTCAGAAAATACAACTGAGTTCCTCTTCTAAGCACAGCAGGCACGAAAAGAGTAAGATGAAGACTACTAAAAAAAATTTAGCTATTTGAATATAGAAGAATATCATAACATTGTTTTATTGCAAATAAATATTGTACCGTGTATGCTTTGAGAATTTAGGATGTTGTGAGCTACACTAGTTATCAAAGAACACAAACACATTACCTCTACTTTCTGTACAGGGCAAAAGCTGACATTTAAGGATTTTATTTTTCAGGAATAGCACAGCTACTAAGCCAAACAAGGACAAATGTAATGATTTCACAAGCCAAAAATCATGGAGATGACATATGGATAACATACCTTAGAGAAAAGAATTAAGCTTTTTAAGAATTAAAGAATTAAGATACTTCTGGAAGAAGTCAAATAATTTTTTGATACTAAATACAAAAGCACTAGTAAACAACAAGGCGCTCAGGATATCAAAATATGATATGACACAGAATAATTTAGTCTGGAAAAGACTTCCAAGTCCAACCTTTGACCGATAACCACCTTGTCAACTAGACCATAGCAGTAATTGCCACGTGGAGTCATTTCCTGAATGCCTCTAGTGATGGTGACTCCACCTGGGCAGTGTATTCCAATGTTTAATGACTCTTTCCATGAAAAAATTCTTCCTGATGTCGAATCTGAACCTCCCACTAGCGCACACTGAGGCTATGTCCTCTCGTTCTGTCACTAGTTGCTTGGGAGAAGAGGCCAACCCTCATCTTGCTATAACTTTTTACAGGTATTGAGAAGAGCAGTAATCTCTTCCAGAAGTCTTCTTTTCTTCAGGCTAAACACCCCAGCTCCCTCAGAAGCTCCTCATAGGATTCAACCCTCAAGACCCTTCACCAGCTCTGCTGCCTTTCTCTGCACAAGTTCCAGCACCTCAATGTCTTTCTTGAAGTGAGGAGCCCAGAACTGAACACAGGATTCGAGGTGTGGCCTCACCAGTGCCAGTACAGGGGGACAGTTACTGCCCTGGTCCTGCTGGTCACACTATTTTTGATGCGATCCAGGAGGCTGCTGGCCTTCTTGGCCACCTGGGCACACACCAGCTCATGTTCAGCCTACTATAAACCAACACCCTCAGGTCCTTTTCCACTGGCCTGCTTTCCAACCACTCTCCCTAATCCTGTTGTGCTGCAGGGAGTGTTTTGACTGTAGTGCAGGAGCCAGCAACTTGGACTTGTACAAGTCTGACCATCCAGGAGTGACCCTGTCACATTCACACCACCTAAGCTGGGACCAAGCTACACACCCCACACTCGTAGTCAGATCAGGTTTCCTCACCAGCTCGACCCCAAGTTTCCCATAACAGAGTCTCATGGGTCCTGATGCTCAGAATAATTTAATCATGGTGCAATAACAAAATAACTGCTTGAGCTGGATGCCTCTGAGGAGGGGCTCTGAAAAAAGGAAACCTGGGCTTTCATACCCTTACAGTCTAAGCACAGGCAAGTCTGTGCTTAGATCCTTGGCTCCTGCTGTGTCTCTGAGTGTTCAGTCACCTGGCTGGGCCACAGGTCCCCATGCCCTTTGTTATGCAAAGGGTTGGCAGTTCATGGCCTCTTGCCTGTAGTGCTAGCTCCCACCCCACGGAGCTCAACCTGCAGGTCACACTGCTGCTGCACACCGAGCTACCTGCCCTGAGTGTATTCCTCAACACAACCTCACACCACTGGCCTCACCCCATTGATCCAGCCTGTCCAGATCCCTCTGCAGAGTCTTCCAACCCTCCAGCAGATCAACACTCACACCCACCCCACTTAGTGTCATCCATACACTTACTGAGGGTGCCCTTGATCCCCTCAACCCAATCATCAATAAAGATATTTAACAGGACTGGCTCCAGGACCGAGCTCTGAGGAACCCCACTGGTGCCTGGCCTCCATCTGGATGTGATACCACTTCCTACTATTCTCTGGGCTCAGCCACCCAGACAGTTTTAATCCAATCAAGAGAGCACCAGTCCAAGATGTGGGCTGCCAACTTTTGCAAGAGAATGCCATGGGAGACAATATCAAAGACTTTGCTGAAGTCCAAGTAGTCTACATCCTTAGAGTTTCCTTCATCCACTAGGTGGGTCACTTAGTCATTTCAACTGCTCTAGCAACCACATCATATTAACATAAGTAAAATTCAGGAAGACTTTTGACAAGTAGTACTTTCCCAGTTCTGCTGTGCCCTCTGGAGACTGACCCGTGGTTTCAAGCCAAGCAGTAACAATGCTGCAGGCTTTCATTTCTGGGTGTGCTTCCTTTAATTCTTGCCTGGGATCCCAACTGTTTGCTCAGTTTGTTCCAGACTGGAGCACAGAAGCAAGCTAATATGCACAAAGTACAGATGGTCAAGGTCCCTGGAGTCAAACAGGGAGCAAACAGAAGTGGAAACACAGACAGACCCCATCAATAGAAGGCAATAGAAGGAATAAGTAAACACAACCAATAAAAATAATAAAGCAAAATAAAGTAAACACAACTAATAGCACCTCTAGCAAACAAGGTTATGGCAATAAACTGACCTTACAGACCCCTCTGTATTGAGAATCTAGTAACTAACAACACCTTGGTGGAATCAGTGTTACTTTAAGTTCACACGAGAAGGGCTACACTTCCTTTCAGCTAAGTTTCTTTCACATTCTTTGGTCTTTATTTGAATGACAGAAGTCAGAGCCATGAAAATACCAAAGTATTTTGTTCCTTAGGAATTAAAGAGCAATAGCAATCAAAAAGGCATGACTCCTAAAGGCAGTGAATGTTGTTTCAACTTGCACCTTAAAGTGCAGTTGCAGGGCAGCTTAAGACAATACAACTCTGTTCCAATCCTATTCTCAAACCAGTCAGATATTTCAGTGTGGCAGCAATGCTGCTCATCACCTGGTATTAGCCATGGTCTGAGCAGGAGGCTGCACAGGCTGACCTTCAGAGGATTCTTCCATGCTAAACTATACTGCAACTTCATCAGACCATGCAAAGGACTGACTTAGAGCAAAACCAACATAAAATTTATTGCTTTCTCCATAAGACTGACTTTTTATTAGCTGTTTATTTCCTTCTATCAACTTCCCTCCAGATCTGACAAGCAGTGAGATTTCCACAAGGGAAAGGACAAAAATGTACAGGTCCAAAAACCAACAAGATCACAGCAGTGGCACAAATAAGGACCTAAAACTGCCATGAGACTAAACCTTTTGTATACAAAATCAGCCAAAACCTTCTGCTCTTCTTCTCCACATACTATCACTCTGGAATACTATAGTCACACAAAACCATTGTTAATAAGTGTCATGCTTTTATTCAAATTAATGTTACAGAATTTCTCATAATCATATACTACACGGCATATAAAATAGATGCAAATAAAATATTTAGGATTTTAAAGTGGTTAAATATACAATATTCATATTATTTCATATTAAAAGTCCAGCTTATTACAGTTTGTGGAGTACAGAAACATGCTGGAAGAATACTAGATGATTGCCATCCTGAAATGTATTACTGAATGCTAATACTGAAATGTATTACTTACCACATAACGCTATTTCAAGTAAAAGGGGCAAGTTAAAAGGGAATGGGTGAAGTTCTGAAACTTCAATTTACCATGCCCTAAACTTAAGAAAAAATATTTTAGAGGTTTGCAAAATGACCCTGGTTGTGCCATCTGTGCAGAAGAGATAATAAATTGATAGCAACATCTGAAAATATTTTGATAAGAGATTCTTCTCACATTTTTACAAAAGCACCGCCTGGCAATGGAAGCTACCCCTGATTAGCTCATATCATAAGGACTTCCAGAGATTTGAAAGAAATCACATTTGCTTCTGCAGAAAGAATAAACATCTCTTCCCATTCATACCTTAAAAGCATTTGCACCAACACTATATAATTACATTTCATTTCCCCAGAAGATTCTCATGGATTCTCTATTCCTTCCACAATTTCAAAATTGCAATACATCTGCTTGCAGTTGGATATGTACATATGGCCCAAAGTAAATTATTTAATTAAAAAGCAGTTAATGTTGCTATGAGTTATGCTACTTCTTTGTACAGAACTCATGCATACATTTTATTGTGATAATACCTGGCTTATACATCTTTAATCAAAGCCAAGCAAATATTTGAATTGCTTGTTCTCCTTCAGTGTGATGCAATTTGTTAATCTGCATGGTTATAAAAATTCTTAAAGACAATAAAAAATGCTATCTCACTGATCTATCTCCTTTCTTTATTGGCATAATTGTCAAAAATCATGTCACTGTATCATTCCTAAAATCTAGATATGATAATGAGGGAAAGAAAATTAAATTCTCTTTGTATTTATATAGTTCTATATAATATTTGCAAAAACAGCTGTTTTGAAAGCCAGAGAGAGTTTCTCTGCCAAATAACAGTTGCTGTAAGGACAGATACCACGTATACCTCCACAGAGGAATCGCTGGAAAGTCATTTTCTATTAGTTGTATTTAGGCTTTGATCACTCTTCTAAAACCAAGATACATGTAATGGAACTACCCAGTGACACTGTAGCATCCACCTGGGCTGATGTTCCCTATAAAGGTGGATGGCTGGTGACTTGGTGCAGCAGTACATGATTCCAAAGCGTTTCCTGATTGCATTCCAAAAGCACTGCCTTTTATTGCACTGCCTTTTATTGCACTCCCAGGGAGCGTCACTTCATGTAAGATGCATTACTACTCTGGAAGCACATCTGTGCACATGCTACAGTCCATGCTGTTGTTTTAAAACATTTGATACTACATGAATATGTACTACAGGAATGTGTTCTATAAACCATGCAAGGTGTAGGTATGTAGCAGTGTTCAGCTTGCACCTGAAACTGCTCAGAGATTCCAGTGGGTTGTAAAGTCTGGCATAAAACATCAAAGGCTTCTACAGATCAGCTTCTACAGAAGCCTCATGCTCTTCACCTCTCTGACTATTTTTCTCCATATAGCCTGCTATCCACACACAGAGAAAAATGAAAGAAAGACCAGAGCCCAAAAGAGAATGAAAAACAAGTACCTTGTAAGAGAATGAGAAAAATAACCCAAAACAACCACACCACCAACAAAACCACCACAGGCTAATATTACTTAAGGTATAATTTGGCACTCCCTGTTACGGTTTTTATTTTTCCAAGATGCAGTTTTCTCAATTTAAGAGAAGGATGCGGCACTTTAAGGTACTAAAAACCTCTCCAAAAAAAATAAACAAAATAATAATTATCTACAGATGATTAGTAAACATTCCCAAATTGCAAAATTCATGAGTACTAAGGCACTTCATTTTGTAGTGTAGCTGTAAGCTACAGCTGTTGACAGCTACACAACAAGTGCAGCACCCCATTATGTGACCAGTGAGAAAAGAGGAACAATCAAATGTAGTGTTTGTCCTCAGAGTCAGGAGATCAATCCTCCAAATGAATCTCATTCACACAGATGAGAATATATCAACAGTCTGCAGAAAACAAGAATGAGATGTGCAGGTATCTTCATTAACCTGAGTAAGAGTTAGTAACAGAAGTAACCTGGTAAATAACCTGACAACAGTCTCACATCCGCACAGTACTTTTGGGGCTCACCTATGCTTCTTGACAAGCCGAATTAACTCAGACAGAAAACCCATACTAATACAGTTATATTGTGCCTGGCATTCAGCTTCACATTGTCCATCTTTCAGACATCCAAAGCATGACAAATACTTGTTGAAGCAAGAAAACATTTCAAAGTCAGCTTTTGAGACCTCATTAACCCAGAAAATTTGTTCCAATTTGGACAGGTCTGAAATTGCTCTAAATCTTGAAAGCCTTCAGGTCACCAGGCTGCTACAAATCTTGCCTTGGCTCCAAAAGCAAATGTCTCCTAGGAAGCCAAGGCAGGCCCCGTGGGCAAAAGGGCTAGGGAACGGAAGCACAGTAATAAGGATCTTGTTTTATGCTTTAGAATTCTTCTTTTTTTTCAGTTGAAGGATCTTGAGAGAATTAAAGACTTTTAACAGTCAATTAGAAATATTTTTGATCCTTCAACTCTGTGTTAAAAGAATTCTAATTCTCACCCATTACTTTCTCAAGTACCTGCAAGTTTCTAAATAGGCTGAAAAAGACAAAAATTAAATAATTTAAAACCCCAAAACTTCACAAGAACAGAATCAAAATGCTGACCTTAGAAATGAAATGTAAGCTAAGCAATGAATGCCAAGCAGTCAATGGTTCTGTGAACCCACCACCATCACCCTTTTTAGTGAAGTTCCAAAGCCATCTAAGAGTACATTTGCTAGAACAGCAAAATGTATTTTATCCAAGTCACCTCAGTGATTTAAAAAAAAATAATTCTGCACAGTTTACAATGGGAAAAGAAAAGCCAATAATGTTTACAATCATACCATAGTCACTGACATTTATTTTTTAAACCAGAGCTAAAAACTCTGAGAAGGCTAAGAATTAGTATATTTACTATACAGGATCCAAGCATCTTATTACCACTATAATGAATGTATTAGATAAACTGAAAGACCTCACACTGATGCCTTGGAGTGGTGACCTAAAACAGAGGCTAGACAAAATTAAGAGAATAAATGCAGGTATTTATTGAAGGCCTTCAGTAGATACACCTTGGGCAGTCAGAAGCCTCCAAGGGGCTTCACCCAAGGTGGACGACGGTCATGAGTTTTTCATACAATTAAAAGTTTGGTCCATTTACATACCAGGGGTTAATCTTCCAATTACAGTTTCAGGTAATGAAGTAATTTATTCCAAGTTTCCCCCACCACTTCACTGTTTACATCTTTCAAGGCCTGAGACAATAAGGTGTCCTTCAATTTCAGGCCTAGAGAGAAATTGTTTTGTCTGAATAAAATGGAAGAACAGTAGCTGACAGGCTGTGGAGTTTTAGATATACACCAGAGCAGTACAGGATCTGAAAAATGCAAAAAGCTAAATCCCAAGGCATCAACATGGCAGAGATGGAGGAGAGTTAGAAGTCTCAGTCAGAACTGACCTTCTGCAGCATTCTTTAAACATGGCATTTTTATTTTTTATTTATCTTTTGTTAATGACCTTCCTTGTAATTCTCTAAGAATTACAGGTCCTTCTATTATCAACATTCTCTTGAGCAAATGAAGTAACCAAGTACCAAAGCAAAGTGCAGAAAGCAGAGTCTGAGCTATCCCTGTGCCATAAATCAAAGCAGTGAACATTAACTGTGTAGGGCTGAAGCAGGAATTAGGATTCCAAGGCGATACAGCTGAGAGCAGGCTGCAGTGCTGGGCCCCACACTGCACAGCTCATGCTGCCGACTTACCTGATGAAGTAGTCTCTTCCATCTCTGTTTGCCGTCATCTCCCATCCATAAGGTGTCCCCTGGTTCAAGCTCCAGGTCCCTGAAGGGTGAGGCCAGCCTGAAGACTTATTCCTGTGGCTGCAATTTTGAAAAATGCAGCGGGGAAAAGACAGGAGGAAAAAAAAGTTACTTATCTCTTGTACTTGACATGATTCACTTGACATCCAAGTGCTTTCATAGTTGTGAAATAGAGAGTCAAAACCCAGGCAAGGGAACAGAGGTTAGCAGATCTATTTACATATATGATATTCTTTCAGTCAGTAGAAAGATATGCTGTCATTTCTAACAGTCTGAGTTCAAACCTTCTGGTTTTGGTTGGTGTATTTGTCATTCCCCATCAGTCCCACATACACAGTGCTAATTTTCAGTAGATTTTAATAAAAAGAAAGGGAAGCATTTTCATTAATCACCATTCTGTGTTCAAATTCCAGCTCTCAGCACAGTTTTAGGGAAAAAAATTATCTATCAAACCAAACTACCCACGACATCACTGGAGATCACACACAGTGCAACACCTGGCACGAGAGGGAGTGTCAACCTTCTCTCTGTCAGGAAAATCATTTTTTATTTCTTGTGCTGGAATGAAGGAAGGCCGTGACACTGCTGCATAACACACTAAACCGACAGAATATGTAAATTTTGTCGCAGTTGATCATTATCCATTAAGCCATCCCACCAAATAACCTTTAAAAGGCTGCAGCATCTCTGAGCCCACACACTGTTATATCCCACTGCTCCAGCACACTCTCCTAGTATTCCCACTCCCAAAGAAGGGCCCAGCAGCACTCCCAGTGTCCCCAGTTATCTGAAATATTTTGTGAGGTACTTTCTACTGACTCCATACAAAAAAAGATTCAGCTAGCAAGGATCCACCATAGTTTCCCACAGGAATCCTCAACATTTGCACACATGCTTTTCCCCTCACTTGCAGGGATTAAGCTAGATATTCCTGAACACCCCCACTTCCTCCTGTGAGACTTAAGAGGTTCAGAAGACAACAAACCAGTGTTTTAGAAAAATTAGTCAAGCCATTAATATCTATGTACAATCTGAAAAAGGGAAAGAGCAGAAGAGGAGGCAGGGCAACCAACAAAGCTAAAGGCCAGCTGAGAGTATGTGACAGGCAAATAGGAATGAGCACCCAACACAGAATACAATCTGAAATTTTGACATCAAAACCAAAAACACATAAAATAAGAGTATATTTTGAATTAGTTGCCTTCCCTGTTTCTGTCTTTTCTCCACTCATCAAATATATTACAGCTTAGTTTTATGTGCTAGATTTATTAAAGTTCAAATTGCAGCAAGGAATTTACTGTCTCTTGTCACAGACAGAGACATAAGAACTTCTTTGCTTTAGAGAAACAGAGCACAATGTAACCTGACAAACTCTCCTGAAGGAACGGAATTGGTCTCCATGGACAACTCAAAAACTGATTGTAAATTGCAAAATTCAGTGAAGTTGTGCATAGTTAATCTTTCCCAAAGGGAGAATGCATCATTAAAAACAAACTAGCTGCTTCACCCTCCCCCTTCATTTCAAGGATTAATCACAATTGAGAAAAAATATGGTACTTCAAAATATAATTTACATGTAAAGTAGAGCATTACAATGGAATGCTAGGTATCATTTGGTTTATCAATTACGTTAATTACTCTATCTTCAAGGAGTAGAAAAACATTTCTGTTAGCACACTCAAACACTTTGTATTTGCCATAGGGCATGGCTTAAGTCTAATACTGAAAATGCTAGAACTCTTAAAACAATTACAGTTCTTCAAGGCTAATCAAAGACATAAATGTCAGATATGCTACAGTACTCCAGATAAATGCAATTAGTCCATTTCTGTTCCAAGGAACTGATTAGAAAACAGTCATACAAGGAACAAATCCAAAATACTTTCAACACTCTCTCATCCAGTTTCTTGTTAAACTGAGCATAAACATTCCTTTTTCTCCATATGCTTGAGAGACAAAGAAAGGGTCCCTTCTTTTAGACAGGAACCACTCTACAACATGAGAATGTCAGCTTAACTACATCTACAGACTTCAAATAACACTTCAGAGTATTTGGTATCCTAACCACTGCAGGTAACTAAATACACTGGAACAAAACCTTTTTTATCAAGACTAAATAAATGGATAGCCATCCATTTAACAGTTTTCGTTTTAATTAGATGTGTTTCACAAACCCTGTGCTATAGTTTCACCATCTGTTAAATGGATACAGTGACATTTAAATTCCCAAGTAAAGTACATCAAACTATCAGATAATTTGTAGGAGCATAGGACAGTGATGGTGATCAATATTATAACTCTCAGCACTCAAATTAAGGGCTCATCTTTGTATGGATTATAGCATTAGTGGATGTCAAGGTAAACCTAATTCCCTTGAAAGCTTTCTTTGAGCCCTTAAACAGTAATGGTGTCAGAACCATATCATATATGATGGGTAATAACTGTCCTACTTAACTATAAATATGTCTACATGTGATCTACTCCTCCAGACTTTCTTATAATCAGTGGGATACAATTCAGCATTTGAGACGCTGTATGCAGCTACATTAGATGTGTGCAAATTCACAGTGGCTCCACAGGGAAAAAAGACATAATTTTTCCTATAGATATTGTGCAATTCAATAATAAACACTCAAGTCATAGCAATAAAGCAAGGTCTTTACACTCAGAGGTGACTAGGATTCCCAGGTGCCTGTACAGTCTGAAAAAAGGAGCAAGTAAACTACACTTTTGTCTACACCTCCCTTCACTTGTTGAATATAATTCTGCTTGTCCGCAAGAATTCTGTTCAGTGGCCACTATGAAGGGCAAAGATGGCAAAGAGGAGATAAATTCCAGAAATTATAAGTCGGGCATTTCACTTGGGGGAAGAACAAAGCCATCTTGGTAATCTTTAAGTCAAGAGGATACCTTAGTGGTGAGGAAGATCATCAGGCCCTGGGAGATCCTACCTCCCATGCTGGTGATCTTGGATAAATCCCTCAGCTCACTGATCACCATGTGCCACTTCCCTCCTGCACAGGCAAAGGAGGAGCACACCAAGACTGCCTAGATTTATGGGAGACTTGTACACTTACAAAGACCAAAAGGACAAAGGAGAGTGCACCTTCAATTTCAGCAAGCCTGGCAGCAGAGGCAGCACTGGCACTGCTGTTGCCCACTGCCTGCTGTCCATCACCTCCCTGCCAGCACACAGCAATGGGACTGGCTGCTGGAGAGCCTTTTGGAGCACGGTTCCCAGTGTCTAACTTCACTGGGAAAGCTAGGCCAGCATCATGCCAGCAGAGTCTGAAAACAAGGCAGATTAGCTAAAATATCCCCTCAACCTGCTCCTGACATTCCTGCTGTGGAAATATAAAAACCTGGTCTCTCCAAATTGCTTCACATTAAACAATCAGTTCATTAAATCACCAAAGTGGTGAGTACTGAAGTGGTGTGTAAGGAATCAATGTGCCCTGTGGAGGGACGTTCTGATTGATAATGCCATAGTTCTGCCACAGTGAATATCTTCAGCTCAGCCTTTTTTCTGCCCTGTGCTTGAGGAATGACCTGAAGCATGAGATCATAAAGGAAAATCTCCTGCATTTTCACTTGTATCAGTGATATGCTCTTTATGTGATATGCAGAACATACTCAGCATAAACCATGCCTTAACAAGAAGTGCAAATCTGTAGTATTATCCACTTCTTTTTTTAAAGATCAAAACTAGAACAGTTTGAATTTTTAAGGCATACTATTAAAGCCTAATGTCCAGAACAGTTCAGAGAGTACTAATGATGAACACAGAAAGTAACACCATTTCTTCTTTCAAATGCGGAAAAAAAAGTTTAAATAGGTTGAAAAATTCAATTAAAAAAAAATAGTATCTACAGAGCCAGCAAATAAGAATGTAATATTGCCCAAAACCTGTTTTTTTTTTTTTTAACTAGTAATTGGAGATTCTTCTCAATAGGTCTTTGCTACAGAAATCTTGACAGATTTTTTTAACTGTGCCACCTCTAGAGCCCACGCCTGTTAATTTTATTATAAATGTAGCACATCTCTGAACTAGTGGAAATTAAGCTCTCAGGCTGTAATTTTAAAACAGCATAAACAGGCACTGATACAAAAGCAGTATTCCCATTCTTCCAGCATCTTCTGCTTCACATCACAGTTGCTCCTGTGCCAATGAAAATAAAATGGTTCACCTTAAAATTAGCTGCTATTTTTTTTCCATCCAGATTAATCTCTGCTTACTTCATGGCCTCACAGATGGTCACATGGCAGCAAAAATGAATGGTAAAACAAAAACTGCATTCTTCAGATCGTCCTTAGGCAAAGACAAGACAGAAAGCACTCACTTAATGTCTCAATTGCATTTAGAATAATTTATGTCTAATGGGGCACAACACTCAGCACACAGTTGGGGCACGTCTTCCAAAATGTTCCCATCAAAGCAGCTCCCTTTGAAACCTCCTCCTTCAATAAAACTACAAAAAAACAAATCAAAACAAAACAAACAAACAAAAAAAAAACCCTTAGCTTTTTTTTTCTCTGCATTATTTTTTCCCAGTGTTGCTTTTAGTTAATATCTGATAGCTCACAGGCTATCAAAAACTGAAATTATCCATGGATTTTCTGACAAAAATTTTCATAATTGTTTAAAATCTCTGTGGAACCATATGAAGCCCTATGGTTTTCCTAAATATAAATAATTTGAAATATTAATACACTACACATACTTTCTCTTCAGGTATTAGTAGCTTTTCAAGCATTTACCTTGGATTTCCTCAGCTGAATTAAAATAGTGGAAGGATTATGTTTTAATCTTCTTTTATAGCAATTCCTTGAACTGCTGCAACTCTGGTGGATGGCTGAAGTTACAATGAATGTTTATTACAGGGTTTCAGATAATAATGGCATGTTTATGTGTTTATTTGGATATCCAATGTCCTGGAATCATCTTGTTCAACATCTTGATGTTTCTCGTAGTACTTCCTCATATACAGGAATTACTTTTTCCTAAAAGCTCAGTCTACAGGGGCATCAGTGACCCACACAAGGCTGGCCATGTAACAGAAGGAGCTCAGCACTGCGAATGGAATAACAGTGTCGATACACTGGCTTCCTTTACGTTACCATATGGAGAAAAAAATTCTCAATTTTGAGTCTTGCCACGTAGCCTGGCTTCATTTCAATTCTCCATTGGTACAAAAGCCAGTTCTCTGCTTCCCACATGCCCATACATAAGTCAGTCCCTCTCCCACCCATCATAAAAGAAAGACATCCTGAACAAAGGCGACACTGCACTCCCAGAGCTGCTTATGAAGGACACACAGCTCCACAGCACAGAAGCAATTCTAGCCACAACGATCCCAAGGAGGTACCGAGAGGAGCACTAGAGATAAAACATTTTGTATTATTAGTTTTTAAAAGCAAGAACACCACACCTGAAGTATCTGCAGGGCATATCTATCTGCAAATAGGAAACATTACTGTGACACAAGTGGAGTTCAGTAACCGTCTCTCTATGATATTTAATCTTCCACTGCCTCGGGAATGAAACCCTTCCTTCTCAATCCACTTCTCGCCCTCTCCTGTCCCAGAAGACTAACACAATACTTTTACCTCCATCCTACAACTTTAACTTGAAAAAATAAGAAATGAAAGTTTTAAAGAATCTGTAGAGATACTATCAAAATCAATCATCATACCCTGCTATTGAAACTCTCCTGAGGGCCACACAGATATGATGGACAATAGTTTCTGGATGGAAGATCAAGGGCACTGAAAGACTTCTTGTCTCTGTAGAGATGAGTTCTATAAACCCCCAGAGAAGCAGACCTACCAGAAAGATGAAAGAAGAAAATTAACTGCCCCAGACACCCTCTGCTGTAGTAAAAAACTTGATTCATACTAGGTCTTTTATTACTAAATCATGTAAGTACAGAAGGGAACCCTAATGACTTCAGATATCTTTCATCTTCTACAACCCACATGCTTTTAAATCTTTTGATGGGTAAGAAAGATAAAGGGTTTTAGTCCTCATCTAAATGTGTGCCTTTTTTGAACTTGTGTGTCAGTTAAAAGAAATTTGATGAGCATAATCCCACAAATAAGTTTAGAGTTTCAAGCTTGTAATTGACCAATCACTAAAGGTTGAATCACTGTCCAAGACTGTTTTTCTTATTTAACCATAAGAAAAAAAGGTAGAAAAATATTTTTGCCCTTTGACACCTGTCATTCTCAATAATTTTTGCAATACAGCCATGCTCTGGTCAAAGGTAGAATAATGTTACTGTATTATTCAGGCTTGTCTGAAATTTTCCTGCTGCATCATGCATCATCAGGAAAATGCAAATTTTATTCAGAAAATAAAAACATTCACCTTTCTTGCACCTTGTGGCAGTTTTTTTCTATTTTCCTAGTAAGATCTATGAATAAAGCTAGGCTGCCTTGCACCAGTTGTTCGGAAATCGTCTCCAGCTGGAAGTTTGTCTTTCTTAGGCCTTAACTGCTTCTCAAACTCTGTCTGAAGCACAAAAGTTTCAAACTTTTTTTCTCCTGTCCCCACCTTCCACCACAGATGCTCTGAATTATTCACAATCTCACCAAGTACCACTCATTCTTACTCCAAACAGCCAATGATGCTAAAGGCTGCACTCGACCTTTAAATCCTTCGGGGGACCAGAGAAAACCTCAAGTAAAATCAAAAATTCATACTGAACTTCTCTACTGCAATTCAAAACTGTAGAAGAGCTACATTTCTAGAAAACCCTCTCAGACTGTTTTTGTCATAGATTTCATTAGCTTCCATCTCCTCAGTGCCTAAAACAGATTTCTTCTAAACGGCAGCCTATACCTAGATTCAGAACTGAAGATACTCCAATGAATTTTGAATTCCTCCTCCAGAAGTCACTGCTCCTGCTGTCAGTCATGAGACAAGGGTCCCTGCTGTGTAGCTGATCTGAAAGGTAAAGGATCCCTTTAACCAGGGATTCCATGGCTGCCAAGGGGAACACTCCGTGATAGCTCTCCTGCCACACAAGCAGGAAATACAGCAGCAGGTGCTGCCCACTCCTTCATCAGGGAAAAAAGAAAAGCCTATTCATGGACTTTGTGAGCCACTCACAGGCTCCAAACATTCAGCATCAATTCCAGACTCCTGTCTGTATCACAGGCAGGACAGAACAACGAAGAACAAAACCACAAGCTTTACAAAATGTGCACTGTACTCATTACATGCCTCACTATACGAGGAATGGTTCCTCTCAGTCTGAAACTACAAAAACATGGTGTTACCTCCAAACAAGGATCTTTGTTCTAAGGATCTATGTATACACCATTTTTCACCGAGTATCTTCCAAAATTTCATTTTTGCTTTCCTGTCTCTTCTCTAACAGATGTGTGCAAAGACACAAGTAACGAAACAGCACAGTGAAGAACATGTTTTTGCCTTCAGTTAGAAAGAATTCTTCCTCAGAATTGAGTGATGGCTCCTCAAGGTGCCACTGTTGCCCTCTTTGGACCCATAACTATCAAAGGTACAGGCAGGATGCTGGGACAAGGTATGAAGCAAACCTAGTGAGGCAATGCTGCTCTGTTGCAGGCACTAGCAACCTACACATGACTTGGAAAAGGGAAAAGGTAAAGATCTTGTCATTCTTTGTGGTACCTTGCCTGGCCCAGAATGCTTCCTTTCTTGTCTCTGATTCCACAAAAAGTTATAAACTCTTTATCACTGATATAGCAAATTTCCTGCCCTCCTCTGCTCTTTTTAAGCTGAGTTTTTCCTTTTAGCAAAAAATGTGCATGTATTCTGATTCTCTACAGTCGTTGCTGTTCAGTTAATGCACTTTCATGTCTGTTATTTGTTTTGTTCTGGGCTTTTTTTGGTTGGTTGGTTTTGTGGGATTTTTTAAATATCTGATAGGGGTCACATTTTTTATTTTCCTGTCTTGTCTCCCTCTATGTTTTACATCCATTATTATTAAAGATGTGTGCCCATTTAATAGAAAACAAAAGTCTACATCATATTTTCTTTTAGACTGCCAGGACTTTTCATTTAAAGCACACTGACTCCATTAGAGATCCAAGTCCTGAAGGAATTGCTTTCACCTCCAGAATTCTGTATTGTTAAGCCAGAAATTACCCAAAGCAGCAAGTAATGGTTGTGATTTGGATGCCTGTGAAAGGCTCTTTGACATTCCGTTCCACAGGATGCTGTAGCTTCATGCTAATGTGCACTAGAAAGTGAATGTCTCTAAAAGCTGATGTCTGAGAGATGTTTTTCTCATTTTTAACAGGGATTTTGACCTTAGGCTTTCTCAGGCCAACTCAGTATTTCAGAAGCAAAAATAAAAAAAAAATTCAACAAAATAAACTAATGAAAGCATATGAACCATATTTCTCTCTTTTTCATCTAGTAAATGGAGTATCAATATTTCTAAATCCTCTGAAAAACCTTTTTAATTTTTTTTTCCTCTCAAACTAGTACATGCTGGAAAATCTTACCATATGATATGCAGCATACCCTTAGACCAGGCACCAAATTAATTTTTCCTAAAATGAGATTCCTGACAAAGTGACAGCTATTATCAGATGCTGAATTTAATCCAACATATGATTTTTATGTATTTCTTTTCTTGCTTTGAAGTGTTGTTATTTCTGCTCTCAATGAATATTTGTCCTTTTACCAGTTTTGCAGTAACATGCAGCCATGACTCACTGCTACGTTTCAGGTAGAAGTTCAGGAATTTTGCCATTTCTGCCTTATGAATAAATGTCCCATAAAGCCTCTGACAGAAATGCAGTCTACCTCATTGACTGCATTGTTACTAATAATGAGAGATTATGATAGTAGAGAGTAGAACAATGGAAACACAATGCTGTAAAGCGGCATCATATTTTAAATAAAAGTAACAGTACAACCTCTTACACAACTGCCCATTTTATGCTATAAAAATTTGAGGTGTATATAGTTATTAAAATTCAATTATTCATACTGAATTGCAAAAGGGAATCCCATTTGTATGCATAGTAAATTCTGAATTTTTTCGATACATTTATGAGAATTCTACCTGCCTGATGTGAGCCAAATGGACAATCATACACTAGAAAAAGCAGCTCAGAAAAATTTTAAGCACTTCTTGGTAGATAATTTCTATCTTTGTACAGATGTCACCCATGTTTCAGTCCTGTGGTCAACTGGAAATTCTTCAAGGCATACTCTTGCTGGAAGGTAGGAGAGTGACCTTGCATTACTAGGATGAAGTGAATTGCCAAAAAAGAAACAAAACTGCTTTTCTAAAACTGGACTGAAGCCTAACTTCCTACTGCTTGGCTTTGGTAGGAGTTCTTTCTACATCTCAAGATGAGGTCCATCAGCAAACTATTGAAACAAATGATCTGTCTGGATCTTAATTAAGGGAAGAGTACTGCAGAGAAAAAAGTGAAAACAGCCTCATATTTACTAGTTCTTCAGATTTCTACTATGACTTAATCTCCCCACTTTAAATTTCTTGGGAAATGAAATTAAATGGTCAATAAATTAAATAAAGGTAGCCTATCTTATAGATATTTTGTAAATTTAATTAGACCAAATACTATCATCTTAATTTTGGAGGTGAAAGAAAAATAAATTGTCAAAATTTTCCCCGCACAGAAATCCAGCAATAAGAAGCATCACTGCTCAGTGATTACAGAAGAAGTTCCAAGAGCTAAAGGGTCCTTTCCTTACAAAACACATTTGATGACCTTGAAATGAGATGCAGCCACTCACCACTGGCTGAGTTTGCTTTCCATAGGCAGCATTTCCCATTCAAAAATCTTAATTACCAAAGTAATCACTCTGCTAGGCTTAAATCTACTTCAAATACTATATATAAGCACATGATTATAGTTCAAGGTATTTTGGTCTACTTTCTAGATTAAAAATACCCCAAAAGCTCAATATTCCACTTGCCTTTAAACCAAAATTCTCAGAACTGGGAATATATGATAAAATAACCATGCTGCTATTAAAAGGGTAACAACACTACATAATTTTCTATACTTCACTCCCAGGCAAAAGTTACAAAGAACTTCAGAAAAGGACCAGACAAAACGTGTGCTGAGCAATCTGTTTACATTCTCAAAACATATGCAGAAAAGCCTGTGTTTCTACTGCAATCATGCTACAATGTTGCCATTATTTTCTTCTTTTATTTGAGTTCCTTTGTATTTTTTCATAGAGAAAATTATGGTTTATATGACAACATACTGAGAAATAATGTAAGTAAAGGACATTTTGTGTAGTAGTCAGACATTTTCACCAGTGGTAAGCCTGCATCCAGACAGGAGGTTATTTAAAGCACTCTGAACATAAACACACAAAAATCTGAAGCAGTTTCATTCTTAGGAAATTACCAACACTTGGCTGCATTCTGTTGCAGAATTATGTCACAAACCAAGGCATGTGTAAAACCTTAAGAAATGAGAAAGAATCATTTAGATCTGGGGTGTTAAAATTTTTTCCTTAGCCTTAGTGACTTCATGAAGTGTGAGCCAGTAAAGTGGAACCAAAGTCTCATGTTTCAAATTTATTTTAGAACTTACATACTTAAGGGCCAAGGTGCATTGAAAACTAACCAATGTAACTTATTGAAAATCTGAACAGAAGCTGTGCAGATGCAGTACCAAACATTTGTTCCTTCAACACATCCCCAGCCAAACCACAGGGGAGCTTAGAACAAGGTGGGCAAAACATCCATCCAGAAGTGACAGATTCCCATAACAATTGATCTAGACATATGCTCTGGAATTATTTTCAAAATATTTTTTCCTGCATTCTCTACTGGTTAACATGCATGTCTTCCTGAAATTCCAAGGAAATGACTGATTTCCACACAAGAAGCTACAAATGTGTAAAGTTGCTAAAGAAGGGCAGAAGACAAAGGAAGAAACTCCTCTGTTGCAAATGAAAAAAAAGAAAACCAGAACCAAGGCAAACTTAAATCCTTTACAAGAGCCTCCTCTATCCCAGAAAATCACAACAAGGAGCACCAGTAACATTAATCTTCTCTGTCAACTTAGAATCACTTTTTACCCATTATTCAGTTTATTCAGTTTACAATACACTTGGTGAAGTCACATGACTGCACCATTTCCTTTTGCTTGCCTTTAAGATTAGCAGCAAGGCTTTAGAGTTTACCTTGAATGATGTTTCCAGTACCAGCTGCCCCAGACCTCCCAGCCTTCTGCCCTTTCCATGTTACCATGACCAGCAAAAGCACTTGCTGAGCTCTGAGGCAGCAGTGTTCACGCTCCAGTAGCAGGCTACCAAGTTACACATTCCACAGAATCACAGGACAGCTCCATTTGGGAAGGATCTTACAAGGCCAACTCCTCCAATTTCCCACTCAAAAAATATCAGCATAAAAAAATATGAAAAATAGGTATTACACCAAAAACCAAGTTGCCTGGAGCTATATACTTTAACTCTATATGCCTATCCCATTAATCATTACGCAAAAGACAGAAAAAGTGAAATTTGCTGATTCTATTCTTTCCAGGTTTTTGGTCTGTATCCTGTTCTTTCCCCATCAGTGTTTCCTAACCCGGTGATTTTTGAACACAAAATGCATGTTTTTTTTAAAATTTGATTTATGACCTGAAAAACATTCTGGAGGCAGACATTACTTATAAAACTAGAAGAGAAAATAAAAGTGTGAAATATTTCTGCATAAAACCTCCTGAAATACCAAGGCTTCAGCTATCTAAATCCCTAATATCTTATGATATTAAGCCATCTAGTTGCACATCTAGTTAAACTGACTTATACATTTCTTCTAATAACAGGCTCTTAGAAATGAAATGACACATACACAGAGGTAAAAACCTCCATAACCTAAATCTTTCCTCCTTCAATTTTCACGAGCCCTTGGTTACATGCCGTGGTAGGAGTCTGGGTACATATGCCTGTGTATATGCTGGCAAGCTACAACTGCATTGCTACTGTGACAGCTACTAGAAATTCTCCAAAAATCTCTCTCAGCTCTCTGCAAGTGATAGCTAAGGAAAATGATACAGACAGAGGTACAGCCGGCTGGGCTAACCTACTTACAGCCACTGGCAAGCAGCTTCCTTAAAGATCTTCCAGCAGAAAATGAAACTTTCCCTGCAGTCAGAAAACTAGAGGGATTTTGGGACTTCTCTGACACAAGGCTGTAGTGCTTCTGGCTGTTTTCATACAGTAATATAAATGAATCTGTTTGCAGATTGTAACTGCATGTTCAGATCAAGGAGTGCACACACATTTAGATGGAGTCCAGCTCTTTGATATTTTGCATTCTCTAAATTTGCAGTTCTCAGAGCTTGCTATTAAAAGCATTGCTAAACGGAATAAAATCAGGCGCAGTATCAATACAGGAAAATCTGAGTGAGAGCATACAGAAACACTAGAGTTTAACAGTCAATGTAATTCTGAAATAAACTTCAGTGTTTTCAGTGCAGAAACTGCTATTGCAAAGCTTGGAATCACCCAGCCACTCATGTGGGTTTAATCCATTTAAGAAGTGATATAAGCATTGTTTCACCTACTATTGTAGTGTTTCCCAACAACTTCACAACACAGTCCATAAATTGGGTCCCCTCATATCAAGAAGGAATGAAAGGGAAATGATCAATTGAACTGCCCCCAACACAAGAACCAGCTGTATCATGCCAGGCTATCATGAGACAGTCTCAGCACAACAGATATTCAGGAACTAGCAAGCTAAAGGTTTAAAAATTATTCAATGAGTAAATGTGATTTTCACAATAAAACAACATGTCATCTTCCTGAATTTCAAAAAGAAAAAGAAGACAAAAAAAGAAGAAAAAGGGTAATTTATGCACTTCCCTTCACTTTAAGAAATATGATGAATACAAAATGCAGGAAGATCTGGGAAGAGGGAGTAAACAAAATTGCTCTTCTCTTGCTGCCCTGTGCAGCAATGGGTACTCATGAGAGGTTGCTGGAGTCCATTTTATCCAGGCAAGGTAGGAAAACAATATTAAGAATAGACACTTAGGATCAGACCCAAAATGGCTTGAGCCCAGCTTTCCTGTCATGTCCCTTACAGCGGGAAGCAGCAAAATTCAGAGAAGTAACTTGCATTTTAAACTAATTTTTCCCCCAGCTGTGATTATTAAATTACTTAACCTCTTCTTTTACAAAAGCCTTTAGATAAGAGATCACTCTTGTAATTTTACCTTGAACATTCTTGTGTATTTTTGTGTTGTACAAACATATCTTACTTGAGACAGTGACTGCAGACAGATGCAACTGAAAGAAGGAAACTCTTACCAAGTTTGGTTTTGAGAGTCATACATTAACTTTTTACCCTTCTGCACTCCCTCCTCCAGCATTGCAAATTTGTTTATAAATAGATTATTTCTTTGACAGGATAAAGTAAATCAATTCTGCTAGCCTAAAGTCTTGGCTGGTGGTAAGATACAGGGGCTGAGTTCTCTGCTACTTTAGCCACAGGGAAGCACTACTGGCACAGTAGCCAGCCTCCAGGTTTCCAGTCATCCAGCCACTTGCAGAGTTTCACACCCCAAGAAACAGTCCAGGAGGATGCCAGAGCCTATTTGGAATGAGTACTAAGTGCTGCTGTTTCACTGCCTCTGCTAGCAAGCTTTACCCCAAGCAACAGGTCACCAGGCTGATTTTATCACCCACCACTCCATTTTACTTCACAGAACTATTTTTATTTCCTCGATGTATTAACTCTCCCACCCATTTTTCTGAAGCACAGAGCCAGAACTTGACAGCTTTACTTTCTGTAAAGACATTCGGAAATGCTACATGTGTTCATAAGGGCCTACTTATTTATAAAACTGGCAAAAAATAGTGCCCAGTAACGAGGACTATCTACTGTGACATTTTCTGTGATTCTACTGAAGCCCACCTGAATCTTTAGATGCTTCAATATCCTTAAAAAGCTGACTGCAATTATTTACAATGGTAAATCTAAGTTCAAAACAACCTAGGTTCAGGTTTTATAAACATGTTATCAAGTTTACGTTAACTTGAGACTGTCCTAGGCATTACTAAAATAAATTAGTATCTCAACAAATACAGTTTTATGAATTAATTAGTTAATTTTATTTTAAAGGTCATACCTTAACACATTTTAATCTTGCATTTATCACCAATACAAACAAAAGAATAAATTTAGATACACCTAGGTTTTTGACATTAAAGTTGTTATTCTGATTTTTAATTTAAGAGGATTATCCTTTGTTCCCAAATGACAGTATGCTGGGTTCAAAAATTCACTTTGGAGGACAGTACTTACACATGAGGATTATGGCTTGACAACACTATTACTGAAGGTAAACAGAAATTCTAGTCCTGTTTAAGATGCCAGAACTCTTACTACTAACCTCAGTAGGGTCAGGTTTCCATCTCTGCAGTGTGATCAGCAGCAAACACCACTCTCTAACCCTGGGGTGCTGAAGTCCATGGCACGACTGGTCGTCTTGTTTTCCCCAGCAGGCAGGTTCCTGCAGCTCTCGACAGGTGTGTGCTCAGATGGCAGGCACTGGGGAGCAGCACATGCCCAGAAACGTTCCTGTCTGCATTAGCATCTCACCAACTCAAAATTAGCTCCACAGAACTGACAGCACAGAGAAACAATACAGGGTCGTTTGGATGGTAAATATTTACTGACTGTCAGCTTAGATTGCAACAGCCTTAACTCTGCTGCTGGGTTAAACACAGTTGATTTAGAGCCCTGAACACATGTATCTGTGAGGATACACTTTTTTACCACCCTCCCCCCCCCCCCAAACTGTTCCCTAGAAGTAAATATCTAGGAGAGAGTTCAGAGAATAAACTTGTTTTCTTAAGTCACAACACAGCAATTTTTTCCTTTTACCAGCTCTGTCAGAGTAGGCAGACATGTAGGCATATTTGAAATCCAAGTAGGCAGCAAACAATGTTTTTTATACTGGTCTTCGTGATCTACTGTGTCATTAATACAAACATCTTGATGCCTACAAGTTTACAGATGCTGTGAGATTATATTCCTGACAAAATATGTAAGAATGGTTTATTTACCTATTTTTCTACCAAATGCTACATTTGCAAAATCAGTTTAAATTCTTTACCCATTTTATGATCAACTGAGAAAAGCATATCTAGCTGCAAGTAAAACAGAGAAAAAGGAGGTATGCAAATATACATATATACACACACACATGCAATGTATGCATGAAGTATTAAAAATACACATCATACAAAGTAATCTGCTGTCCCACCAAGCTTCATTTTTTTCTGTTTTAGAGCTAGGAACTCTGATTTTATTACAAGTTTCATTATTTTGTCTTCTAACTAAACTTCCTGGAATCCTGCTATTTTATGGTAACTTCCACTCAGATATTAAAAGAAATTTTCTGGACTCAAAGTGGAGAAGGAAAATTTTTATCTATGAAATGTTGAAGCAGAAGAGGAATTGCATAAAAACTTGTATACAAGTCCTGCTGTCCTGGTTTTGTCTGGGAAACAGTTAATTTTCCTCTTAGACACTTATTCCTGAGAGATATTTAATTCTCCTTCTATATTTATCCTTAATCACATTTTTTTAAAATCGACTTCTTCTGCCCCGATTCACAAACTTTTTTTAAAAAACGTCCTTCTACATTTTGTTTATAGGGTGACAGCAAATAAAACATGCTGCTTCTTTTTCTAAAAGCTGTAAGAGATTTAGAATAAATTTTACAGAAGACATACAATTTTACGTATACAATAGGAAGGCATCAGAGTGCCCAAATACTGCATCACTTACACAGCAACTGAAAAATATAAAGATGGAATAAAATTGAAGGAGGAATAATTCAAATTAGTAAGTCTGCACACTCGTTTTTAGCATTATGTTGCTCAAGACTCCTCTTTTTCCAATACATACACAAAGGTAGTGTGTGAGTCCCTTTTTGCCAGAGTCCTTACTTGTGTTACACATCAGCCTTCTCTACATCATGGTGGCAAACACAAGCTACCTTGACATATAAGCAAAATCCCTGCCCTTCTGAAATTTGGGGTGTTTATTTCTGTATCTTGCCCTTTAAAGTGTTAGCTTTTTAAATAATCTTACTTGTGTCTGTTTCTTTGGTAAATCTCCATGGCCACTGCTTCATTCCCCTGTAGCAAACATCTTATACTTGCTCCCTTTGGTTCCTACCCAAACAACACTTTGATTTTCTTTTCAGGTACCAAGGTGGACAGTTTTAAGTTTCTCCTGTCTGGATGAACTGGAGACAATGGGATCCAAGGAGCAAATCAGATCAGCTCTTGCAGTATGGGAGAGTGGCAGATTTCTGTGATCCTCCCTCTGTCTAAAACCTAGATCTCAAAACCTGACATAAATTAGATTAATTTCTCCCTCAGCTCCAAACATAATTTTTTGATACCTTATGCAAGTCAATCTCACTGGTAATGCCAAAAGATTTCAAAAATATGTATTTTGTAATGAGCATACAAGCAAATAGCTAAAATATAAGTAACATAAGAATCCTTTGTTAAGGACTTTGATTAGAAACAATATAATTTTGTAGTTGGGCTCTGTTTATTTGTGTTGCTCCTGAACCCCACTGTCACATCAAGAGGAGATGCTGATTCAAAGGGTGAAGGAGACAAAAAGCACCACCCTTCTGAAAGAGGCAGCCTTTGCAATCACATCTCAGAGAAGTTCTAGTCCTCAGAAGACACTTTTTGCTGATACTTTGGAATAGTTGCCAAGCTGCATCATTTCTCTGCTATCATTTCTCTGTGCCAGGCCAGTGCCTGCCACGCAACACGGCACAGCTGGAGACAGCCTTCCTTCGACTGCATCCTTCTGAGGCTCCCAACAGCCTCCTCCAGGGAGAGCACATCAGGACAGTCCTTCAAACCTCTCCCTCCTCCTTCAACAGGAGGAGCAAAGGCTCACCTACAAGGTGACAAGAACCATGTGAGGCATGGGCTGAGCCCAGTCTGAGGGTGGGAAGAAGTGGAGTGAGGCACAGTGGGAAACTTCAGCCTTGCTCTGAAGGAACTTGAACAATGTTGAGAACTTTCTTCCACACAAAAGCCACATATGAGTTTCTGTTTGGCAGCACTGTGTTTAAATTAAATTGTCTCCCACCCAGCTCTGGTCTCTGCGGTGCCACCCTCTGTTAAAGGCTTGTGTATTAGGCATTTGGCTATAAGCATGAAGTATTTTCTGTCCTTGACATTACTAAGTTTTGAGCTGTCCTTACCATAGCAAAAACTGTTCTCTTGCTGCCAGTCCATGGGGCCTGCTTCTCTAGAGCTGAGGCAAGACACTGTAGTTAGACCTAGCACGGCATGTTACAGCTTGTGCATGGGGACTGCCCTAAATCAATCACAAAGATGTCACCAGCAAAGAGATCAAACTTTAATATTGCTTTTTACAGCACATTCCCTTTTATCTGTTAAGAAGAGGATGCTGCTCAGTTCCCTTCAGTCTCGTCTCCCAGTTGCTCAGGAATTTATAAAACCCTGTTATGATTTTCTTTTGTTGCTGCTGTTGCATTTTCCTCCACCATCCCCCCACCAAAAACCTCTGAGAAGGCAGCCATCAAACTCCTCCAGAGTTTGCGTTTTATAAGTGCTCTACTTCTTCCTGTATTTTCTTCTTTGTGTGCATGTGTGTGCACACTACCTGTATCTTCATTAATATTTACTCTCTTTTAAGGAGGAAAGTGCTCCTCAGTTTACTGGCATATTTACTTCACATGCCTTGCTGCACACGGAGTCATAAAACATAAAACATTTTTTCCGTTCAAACAATGCAAACTTAGTCTGACACCAAATTTCCCTTGCCACCCCTCTACGTCTTTCGTTACTCGCTTGGTGCACAAAACAATTTGCAGCTGCACAGATGCGTAACAGGTTGATCCTTGAATATATTTTTTGGCTCTTGCACCCACCTTTCCTCTCCGTTCTTCACCCTGTGGTTGACTACCACGAGCTCTGAAGAGCCGAGAGCTCAGGGCTCCTTCCCTTGTCACTAGAGCTGGCTTTGGGAGCTGGGAAGAGGTGAGCAGGGGCATTGAGCCAGGGGGCAAAGTCTGTACCTTTCCTCTCTCTGTGGGAAGTGCAGCCCCCTCCCTCGAGATGCAAAGGGTGATGAGCAGGGAAAAAACAGATTAGTTCCAAGGCACAACTCTTCCCCTAGCACTGCCCACGGCACTGGAACTAAATAATTCCACTAAATACAAGCACATGCCTGGAGGCACAGTCTTGCTCTGTTTATGTGCTTTATGAAGCTTTTTTTCCCTACCGCAATCTTGGCTTCTTTCATAATGTCCTCAGTTGGTTTTATCAAAACCAATTTCTCCCCTTTTGCCACGCTAATCATATTTGACTTAATCTCTCCCACTGACTCCTCAGACAGCTGTAACCATTCTCATACAGCAAGAACCAGGTATGCATTCATTTCATAATGCTCTGCTTCCTTGGGGAGTATCCTGTGGACACCTTTTGTCATCCTGCTCCACCACTCCACCACACTCCTCCCACCTCTAAGGTTACATTCAGCTGGAAAAGGCTATTGCTTGTTTAGTCTCAATGCTTGTCTAGGAAGCACAAATAGGACACCAGTTTAATCTGTAGTTGAGAAACAAGCAAAACAGAGCAAAAATGACTGCAAGGCAAGCTGATAACAAGGGTAATTGTCCTCACTTATTATTATAACACAGTGAGTTGGTAGCTTTTCTTTACTTTGTAAGTAAACATACGAGATGCATAAGCAAAAAAAAAAAAAAAAGTGAGGAATGGAAATACACTGGTTTGGGAACATAACAATCAGCTTGAGTCCCAGAAAGGTCAGTGGAGTGAAATCCCAATGCTCATCCTAAGTATGCCATTGGTTGTATCACTGGGTCACATTTCACCCCATGTAAGAAAGAAATTTAATATTACCAGCTATTGAGATACCTGGTAGAGCACACACTGCTCCTACCAAGGCTAACCCAGTTAAAAAGTTTTTAACTCATTTACCTAGAAGCACTGGGCAGAGCAGAGAAACTAAATCCTCTTTCAGCACACAAAAAAGCAGGAAAACAGCTTCTGCCGGAAAAATATCCAATTTGTACCTTCACTGAATCCAACACATTAGAAACGTCTCCCTGCTTCCTAGCACCAACTTGGATGATCTAATTAGTTTAAAATCATTGGACCAAAGTTAATTAGAGAGAAGGAAAGAGGTGAGGGAATACACAGGTGTATCATATATTCCTCAGTTTATACAGGAAGAGATGTAAAGCAAAATCCAATGAAACTATTCCAAAATCTGGAAAACCCAAGCTCAGTAAGAGTCCCTGTAATGAAAAATGCGTGTTAGTAGCTTGTGTCCTCATGACTGTGAGACACCAAGGTTCATTCTTCATTACATTATTGTAAGGGTTATAATTTCACTCCCAAACAAAATCCTGGGAGCAAGGGCTGATTGACCAGGTGAAGAGCTGTCAGGTGAGAACCTGACCAGTGAAGCACTCCCCTGACATGAGGTACCACTGACCATCCCTGCAGCACAGACACAAGCAGATCCCTTGGCATGGGCTCAAGAGTCATTGCTTGGGTCACAGAAGGCTCAAGAAAAATCCCAAAACTACTGATTTTAAAAGTATCAGGAAAGATTATTTTGAAATTTATTTCCATTGTTACTGTCATTCTTTCAGGGTTAATATTCTTTATACCCTGAACTTGTGTACTCTATTAAAACAATTAATTAATCAGTTTTTAATCTGCTTGGCAATAAAGGATGCATCAAGATCATCGAGTCCAACTGCTGACCCTCTGCAGGACACCCAGATTCACACAGTGTGCCTGAGAGTGTTGTCCAAATGCTTGTTGAACTCAGCAACCATCTCATCTAGCAAGAAAGGCTAAGTGAAAGCAGAGTGGCACCAACAATGACCTCCCTTCCTGGTGGTCGTATGGTGGTCTCTGGCAAGCCATCAGAGGTGTAGGCATCACAACAGGGATGTGGCATGGCCTGTCTAGGGGCTGAAAGTAAATAACTGGATGTAAAGGTTTTGGTGCTGCATTAAAACAAAGGAATGCATGCATACAAATAGAACAAAACCACCCCAAACACTTCCCATGGAGCACAGACCTATTCTTCCCTGACTGCCCACAGAGACATTACCACAAATACAAGAGCACTGAAGTACAGTGTTGCATTTGTAGTTTTCTCTCAGATAGTCTACCTTAAGATAAGGATTATTTGTCTCATATTGGATGAAACGTTTATACTTCCAGATATGTCTTTTGATGCTTTCATCCTTCAGTTTGCTGGGTAGAAGATCAGAAGCCCACTTTCAACAGTACCTCACCATATCAAACAGAGTAACATCACTGTATTACTTTCCAAAAAGGAACATGATTGAAACCCTTGAGTCAATTGTCTTTTGATTACTTTCAAAAGACAGCTGCTTTAATATAAAATCACTTTGAAGGATCTCCATTTTTCTGTAAACAGATACACATTTTTCTAATTGAGATTTTTAAAACCTTGTCTTCCAAAACTCTTCTTTCATCTGAAAATTATACCTAAAGCACACCCAAAATGCATCAATCCCCCTGTCACCAGCCTGCAGCCCTGTGTATAGCTGCTGCCCTGAGCTGCATGAAAAAAAAAAATAAATAAAAAAAAAGGAGTGCAAGCATGAAATACCATCAACAAATTTTTCATTCCTAAGTTAAGGGAAATGGTTGAATGATACACCAGAAGAGATATTAATCTTGGGCATTCTATAATCTTCTCTTTCCTTGGAGTAGTAGTAAAGCAAGGAGACATTTTTCCTTGGAAAGGAATGACAAGCTGAAATATTCCTTCTGGCACCACATTCCTCATTTCACTTTTTATCAGACAGCAGGATTTATTTGGTTTAGCTGGGCCTAAACTTGTTATAGCGGCATCAATGATAGAAATGAGAAGTAGACAGCGGAAGACAGTGGAAATTACACCCTCTCCACATTATAACATGATTTGACTTAAAATGCATCCCCAACACCCTCCATAGGAGTTTAGGGTGGCAGGTGTTGTGACCTTAAGCAGATAAATGCATCTCATAAAAAATAAATAAATGATAATGAAATAATCACTTACAAGAACTTCAAAAGTTCTAAAGCATCTAATTATTTTGCAGCCTACCAGATACCTTCTTATGTTTAAAATGAAAACCAAAGGTTGACAGATTTAAGCAGGGATAAAGAAGCAGCAGGGCCCATAGCTTCCCCCTCACCCCTTCTTTTTTAATTTAAAGTAAAAACGCATTCCTGAAGAAACATCTTATGTCAGATCTCTACCCACAGAGAAAACAGTGCAATGAGGGTCAATGGCTGTATGGGATCATTAGATGAATTAAAATTTAAAATGAGGAACACATTTTATCATTATAAAACAGATAATTAGGGAATCAATCGAAGACATAAAATCAAACCTGGAGGTCATTAAAAAATATATATAGGAAGAACAGAAAAAACAGGCTCAGTGAAGAAATCAATGAGTGCAATTTTTTTAACTGGATAAGAAGTCAAATTAAAGATTGAAGTAGTTCACAAACTTTACCAGGTGAGTCATGACAGCTTAAACAAAAAGAAGGTAAGATGATTTAAGACATTCTTAAGGTAGGTCAGCATGGATCTATGGAAAATAGGCCAATCTTTGCTTTAGATCTAATCTGAGTTAAAATTTGACAACTGCGTATCTGAAAAATTGTGCGGCTCCCAGAATTAGTAGTTGGCTCCAGGGGAAGCATGAAAAATACACTGAATAGCAGGAAGAATTATTATTTCCCAATTAGAATATGGACCAGTCAAAAGGGAAGAAAGGAGAAAAATGGAAGACAAATTGAAGTTCCACTATGCTGCCAAAAAGAAATAGGCTTGAGTAACCTTTGCTAAGCAAAACCCTTAGACATATAATAGAACATATAGAGAGGATATGATGGTGGAAGAGGAAGAAAATCCTCATTCAGTGAGATTTCAAATCTCAAACTATTTATATATCATGAATCTTGATAAGCAATGCTACAGCATTTCTGTACAGATTCTTCCTCTTTCTAGGCACAGAATTATAGAATGGCTGCAAATATAAACACCATACTCATGGACTATCGACTTTTCTCTCCATAAAATCTGTAACAAAATTTTACAGGCTGCACTGAAGAATCCAAGGATTGTTTTTTCCCATATTGCCAATCTTCATTCAAGGGCTACCAATAGTCTGCTTCTTTTGAAAGACAGAATAGACCTTGCCCATGCCCTTCTCATGCTGCCAGAAAATGATCATCCAAACATTCACGTCAGACTTCTTCCCAACTCTTCAGATATGCCATGCAAGCCCAAATTTTTCTAAATCACTTTCTGCCTAGAAATCAGATAAATTAGAGGATTATACTTTACTTTGTATAAAGCAAACCAGTTGGAAGCCAAGTGACTTTGAATTTTATTACAAAGCATAACAAAGCCCTTAGTGTCAATACACAAACACTACCCATTACACAGAAACATATACAAATGTGGATTTCCAGTCACTTTTTATGTGTTTTATATTCTCAGCACAAGAAAAATGGGCAAAGCCCAAATAAAAGACATGTCTCATGTCTGGAGACTGTCTGTTGAATGAACCATTGCACTGATCAAGAGCAGCACAGACAAACCCACCATACTTCATTTTCACCTTTAGCTCTGACATCAGAAAAAAAAACAACAGCATGACTCCCAAACATCAAGACATGTGGCATCTCTGAATTTGAAAGCTGGCACATGAGCATTAAATGAAGTATAGGTACTTATTTCTAGGCATTAATTCCCAGCATATTTGGTAATTATGGGGATGAAGAATAACTGGTTCATTATCCAGGTCAGAGAATCAGAGAGGAGAGAGATCGGGTACATACTGCATAGCACCCACGATTTAAGCTGTTACTTCAATTGGGGACTAAATTGCAACACATTAGATTGTGTGGAAAGAGAAAAAATAAAATACTTTCTCAGCTTCTGTCCACCATCTTACAAAAATTGCATTAAAATCAAGTTCTTACAAAGAACACTTTTTTACAACACTGTACTCAGTTTTCCATTGTCCTTAAGAGATAAAAATTGAGATAATGGGATTGCAGTGAGACAAGGGAAAAATATCAGCCCAAAACAAACTGACCTAAACAGTGCAAATTCGTATGTCTCTTCTTCAATTGCACAATGCATTCACAATCCAGTAAGAAGAAACTTATGCAAGTTAATAAATTTCTCTACTATATACACCACTATTTTCATGATAAATATTAAAAAAACCCAGTGCTGTCAAACTGTTCAATAAGGATTTTAATTACATTTCTGTACCGTTTCTATAACTCATCATGGCAAGACTACTTTAAGAAGTTGAGGCCTTTCAAACATCTACATTTAAAAGAATATGAATGAAAGTATTTTTCCCTCAGAAGCTTTCACTTCACATACTGGTTTGTTGTCATCTGATACTGTTGTCTTGTATCAAAAAGATCTAATTTCTTTGGGGACAGCTTAACTTTTTTTCTTGTTCTAATGTAAGTTCTAGCAAAGGCAACTTCCTAATTTTTACAGTTATGAAATTTCTTTAATGGGTGTTCTAGTTGATCTCCAGGTGCTTCACCACTGAGGAATGCAATTATGCCAAATTAAGGCACTGTGTTCTTATACACTCTTTCCTTATTAAGGAAATGCTATATAAAACCCCCTTGTAATACAGAAGAATCTCAGCTGCTTCTTTCCTTGAGGTGCAGAACCTGGAATACACTGGCAATGATACAGGATTTTAAATAGGACAGCAACTAAAGGAAAAAATACTAATATAGAAAATACAGCTCTGGGCTGCAATGAGACTGCTTTTTAAAAATAAAATTAAACCGATAGTAATTATCAAAATTTTATGATGAAAAGCCAATGGTCTTCATTGTTTAATATGACTACATGAATAATTCAACACATCTTAAAATACTATACTGATTTTTTTGGGGTTTGGTTTGTTTGTTTGTTTTTGTTAAAAAAGAGCAAAAAAAGCATCAGAATCAGAATTTTTTACAGTATTCTGGTAAGATTCCCACATTCTTCTGCTAATATACTAATTTTGACTATAAATTCCTCAGATGGCAACTGGCTGTACCAAAAATATGTTACTGCTTATTTTTTGCTTTTGATGAAACCTATTCTACAGTGATAAATTTAGATTAATCTTATTTGAAGCCTGTGTAAGAAAAGGTAGGCTGGCTATTCATGTGCTATGTTTTTCTAAGTTGCAGTAACGTGGTTGTTTAACACAAGCAATTTCTTTAGGATGAAGCATGTTGCATTTACAATACAACAATCAGCATACAGGTACACATTCAGCCTTACTGATTTCACATTGAGCTACTAAAAGTATTCTCTTATATCTGTTTTAACTATTAAGAAATTCTTTGGGAAACTAGCCTTATCAAGAAGTAGCCTTAAAACTGTAATCTCATGAGGTTTCCTCTACTCTTAATGGACACTGAAGTTTCTTCCAGAAGGAAGCCAGCAGAGGAAGTTGGAACACTTTTTTTGGTTTTGCTAGAGGAGCTACCACATCCTCTCCACTCATAGAGGGACTCTACACAGACCAAACTCCCAGGGTTAAAATTTATCATGAATATGTGGGTCTTTGTTTTGTTTCACATTAGCAACTCATGAACCTTGTAGTTCAAGTATGAAAGTCAGTGCTACCTCATACCAAAGCAAACAGGAATCAAAACCATTGCTGAGAGTTTCAAAGACAAAGTGCTCTTAAACCTTCCTGCTCAGAGAGCAGAATAAAGTATATTCATGAAGAGAAGCTCACCAGTGAGATGAACAGAGGCTGCAGAGCACTGATTTTTGTGGTCTGAAATTAAAGAGCAGCAGATTCTGCAGGTCTCATCTGAAAATATGTTCAGTTTTGACTGAATACAAGAATGTAGGAGAGAAGAATACATCAATTAGTATACTGCAATTAGTATTACCTTCTCAGAATGAGCAAAGAAGGCTTTTTCTTTAGGCCAAATAAAGTCATGCCTTGTCAATGTCATAAGAAAACAGTCCTCTATACTATTTTCAATACAGAGGCAGAAATAGGATTACACTGAAAGCTGAAGTAACAAAAGGAAAGAACATCCTCCAGGTTGCAATAAAGCAATTATGCAAGATGAACACATTATCTAAGATCCTTATCTGGTTAAGAAAAAACCAGTTAAAATTCAAAGAAGGTCTTGAGTCATTAGACAGTTTTGAAGGATCACGTGCATTGAGCTTTCAGCTAACTGAATTATTAGTGTTTTTCACGGATAATATGAATCCATCCATATTTAAGCAATTAGTCTGCAAGCATTATTAACTCCCTATATGCTGATAGATACCTGTGTACTCTGGAAAATTAATGTTAGCAGGGGTTATACAAATCTCGTTTACGCTTCAAAAGGATGTCATCATGAGAATGAAAGCCTTAACATTTACACTCGAACTGACATGTTTTGAAAAGGAAAGCTATAGGAGATGAATGGGACAAGAACCTTTTGACACAGAGATTTTTCAAGCCTCTGGAAGATTTCAGGCATTGACTCTGATCCACACTTGAATAGTCTTTCTTGTCAACCACTGCCACCCCAGCACCTCAGGGAATACATATAATTCACCAAATGCATACTGCTTTCTTACAGCCCCTTTCTTGAAAAACAGGAATGAATGTGCTCCCAAACCACAAAAGACAGAGTGCTCACAGATGCTGGATGCTTCACAAGTTTCAACTATGCCACTCAGCCGAGGCAATTCTATCTTCAACTGTAGTAACTTTACTGGGCTTGAAAAAAATGTTTCATGAGGTTTAATTAGCTCTGGGAATTAATCTGCAACACAGAGATGGGCCCTCTCCACAGAGGTTGAGACACAAAACTAACACTGATGTTCTGACTGTGATCACCACGAAGTATAAATACAGCATTATTACAGCAAAAGCTCTGTCAGAGGAAAAAAATAATCCTAAAACTCTACAGGTACAGCATCTCTATCTTCCGCAGGGAGTACTGAGAGAGGGCAACAAGCAATAGCTGAGAGAGGCTACAATACTTGAGAATCCTCTGCTCAAGTAACATATGATAGAAATGACAGAACTAATTCAAAGAGAGCTGGCAGCAGTCAGAGGCTACAAAATCCAGACAGCTTTTTGTAAAATCACATAATAGTAATAATAATGGAGAAACAGCAAACACATTTGTCTAGCACTAAGATATAATGTGCAAATATTCAGAAGAGCAGAGGCTGTTTAAAGCTCATCTACAGTGATAGACTAACATTTATTTTCTTGACATGTGCAGCACCTAATTTTTACTTGGAACTATCCATTTAGTCTTTAAATTGGACAATCATATAGAATTCAATACTACCTCTGCACAGCAAGCAATCAGTGAAACCTCACTGACTCTTAGAATTTTCCTTCTCTTTTGCATATATAGCCATCTCTATGAAAACTCCTGTTAAGCACTACAATAAAATGACATCTCCAGTAATATCATCAGACAGAGATTCTGTGCACAGCAGCCAGTCCTTGCAGGTTCTACACACTTTTGCCCCATGAATATTTGCATGCTGATATCAACACCTTGCTTCTCATTCTTGCACACACAGAAAAGAATATATACAGTAGCCTGCATCTGACTGCTATCCTTACTAGTAACTTGTACCAGAAATTTGTATTTACTCATGTTGCAACTTAAAAAAACCAAACCTGTTAATGAACCCCCAGCTGAAAGCTTCCACGTTCAGCACAACCAGCTTTCCTCCACCACAATGAAAATGAAGCAGGGCACACACTGCAGCTTTAAAGCTGATTTAAAAAACAGTGACCATGCACAGAATACCAGAGGACAGTTCCTCAGGCCCTGCTGCACAGCCTCTTTTTCTTCCCCATCTGAAATTAAACTGGAGACATAATCACCTGTCTCAATCACGTTAATCTTATATATTGATACTCAAAAGCTCAGTGTGAAATTTCGTATTGCCAGGGAAAGATGGCTCTTTAGCTTCTACTGGAATAATTTTGCGAAAAATTTAACTTTGTAAAAATGGCAATAATTTTATTCTTTGCACTTTCTTTGTTCCTTTACTCAGTGTATTTTCATTTTCTACTGTAGCCAGTCTCAGCAAAACATTCAGTCAATAAATACCTGAATATCACTGAGGCAATCTATGATTAATAATTTGGTGCCTACATTTCAAAGGACCCCCAAAAAAAAGCCAGACTTATCATAGGAGAAATAATTTTAATTATTGATTAGTAAATTGTATTTTTATTCTATTTAATATAACTATATATATGTTATGTTATTATTATATATAATATAAAATACAAACATTATTTTACATAAATATGGGAGAATAAAACACACACACTAGAATTTTTACTCAATGTCATCTTGTATTTTAGGCATTGATAATAATACATTTTCACCACATTCTGGAGCACTAGTTATTTTCCTATAAAGGAATGTAAATCATGCAAAGAGATTCTTTGGTAGAAAGAACCCTACTTTTAACATCAATTTTGTAAATGTTTATGTTTTTAAAGAAGTAATTACAAATGTGGCAATATTTTGCCATTACTTCATACTAATTCAGTTAATCACACTTTGATTTCATAACCTCCTTAGCTTTTAGTCATCTTTTATTTCCTAATGGCATGTCAGCTTTGCAGTTTCCCTAGCTTAGAAGTAAGCTGTCTTGAAAAATGAAGTGGCCAAATTACAATTTATTTGCTCCTTATACTGTAATTTCACTTTGAGGATCACAAAACAGCTGGGCAACCTTAAAATATTAAACCTCACAAAACATTAATGCAAATTCGTCTACATCTGCTTCATAAGTGGGAAGATGGCAGCATGGAAAAATTGGGTGGCAAGATGTCCCAAAAGTTTTCTGTTCCAGCCAGGAGCAGCAACTTGTGACAACTCCCCACCTCTCCATTTCTAGAAGACAAAAAACCCCACATACCACACCAAGGCATCCTTATGTGCATTTTTCTTATGAGGGTCTTAAGCTAAGCAAAACCCAAGTAATTCTCCAACTTCTCCCTATGGCCTAAGGCCACAAATCTGGCAAGGATCAGGACAGAAAGGAAAAGGAGGATAAAATTTTCTTTGCAACTTTTTCAAGTCTGTGGGCTGTACTCTCAGCACTCCACACAATGCAGAGCTACCAGTGGTGTGGTATCCTGTGGGTAAGAGTAAAGCTACTCAAGGGCTGTCCTAGACCCATGTCTAGCTCCTGGAATGGCATCCATGGGCCACATCTACATAGGTCAGGGGCTGGACACTGGAAGACAGGACACCTCCTGAGAGAGGGGTCTGGGGACGGGTGTAGAATAATATAGTCCCAGAAATGGGGCCAGAATGGCATGTCCTTTACATGTCCCAGAAATGGGGCCAGAACTGCATGTCCTGTACATGTCCTAGAAATGGGGCAAGAGCTGCATGTCCTTTACACAGTTTATTCACCTCCCTCACAGCATCCCTCACAGCCTCCCCCAGTCTGTCCTCATGTCACCTTTTCCATCCAACAAACCCCCTGACACAGCCACAAAACACAATTCAGCAGCTTATACTCAGTAAGTCCCCATGACTTCTATGTATAACATATCATGGCAGCCTTACAACAGACCAAATTTGGGATTTACTGCAAATAGCAAAGAGAACATTTACTGATCTAGACACATCCCAAATACTTCATTAGTACTGAAATACCCTAAAAGGGCAAATTAATTTCATTCACATGGAGATATGATGGAGTCTGCATCACTGGAGATATTCAAAACCCAGCTGGACACAGTCCTGGGCCACCAATTCTAGGTGGTCCTGCCTGAGAAAAGTATTAGACAAGGTGGCCTCCAGAGGACCCTTCCAGCCTCAATCATTCCCATGGTTCTGAAGTTCAGTTCTATTAAATATAAGTAAGAGAGAGGTATTTGGTACATATTTAGAGTAGAAATATTTGGTACAAAAGTAGTATAAGACAAATTTGTGCCTGTGTGTGTATGAAACTACTCTATGCTACAGTTGCAATTCTAGGCCTCACAGAAAGTGAACTAAAGACAGAAGCAGAAGAGGAATTACTATCAAACAGGACAAGAGGGAAGAAGCATCTCCTGAGAGCTCCTCAAAAGGAAGGAAGCCTTCATGAGAGAAAGCAAGGTTACAAACCTCTTACACAATCAGCATAATTCAGTTTTTGGAGGTAACGCACTACTGAGCTTCCCCTTGGCTCCAACAGCTTCCAAGAGGCTTCACTGTCGAAGGCAGCACTCCAGAAGCATGTGGCTGAGGAAGCACCTTCGTTTAACCAATGTTGAGAAGCATCTCAAGAGAACATCTAATGAGAAAGTCAGGAGACCAGTGACAGTATTTTCTAAGTGCATGCGAATTTCTGATTTTTTTAACAAGTGTCTGTATTTTGTCATATTAGAACCAAAAACAAGAGTTGAAAGAGTGAAAATGTCCTGCAGGCAAACATGGTAACAGCAGAGCACACATCTCCCACAGATACAATGCAGCAAGTAAATTGGTGTTAGCAGAAAGCCTTTCTTAAACCAGGAGTTGATGCAGTTTCCAAATAAAGTGCAAGAATTGTTTTCAGGCCTGGTATTATCTAATGTCATTCAGCATGACATGTTTATTCATTCATCTAGTAACCTCTTCACAAGAGGTATAGTTGAGAGGGGCCACACAACTTGTAAAAATTCATGCTGTGATTTTGTGAAAACATAAACATCTGAAACAACAGTAAAGGACTGAGCAAGTGAAATGAACTTTACTGTAACGGCTTTGTGAAACAAATTTGTGCCCTTCTCATTAGTCATACACCTCACATACCTCCAAAATGCAGGACTTTGAACTGCCATCAGCAGTGGAAGATGAATGGCACAAGGCCACAAACCATCCCTTAGCACATCCTAGCCCTTGCTATCTCTTTTATTTGCAGTCTTTGGCCTCTGGCCCTGTATGTGTGTGTATTTCATGGTCCATGCCTCCGAAGCCTGTGAGTGGAGCAAACTTCTACCAGGCACAGCTCTTCCTGCTGCTTCCCTGGCCCACCTCAACTGGCAGAGACCTCACAGCATCTCCCCAAAGGCTATGGGAGCAGCCCTCCTTCCAAAATAACTCCAGCAGGGAACTAACTACTGGTAAAGCGACTCCTCTGCTACAGCTGTGTAAATTCTCATTGAAATTCATCTGAATGTAAAGACAACTTACTAAATAATCCCACCTCCACTTTATTTAAGATACTATTGGAAGCACCTTATCTGACATGAGATTAAATACATAGGTTTTCCTACATCTGTAGGTAAAAATATAATGTTCATGGGAAGTTACAATATTTATCTGTTTTCAAATGACAAGAACCTAAAGCATTTTCTTTAATTTAAATCTTCATTTGGTCTTCTCACTCTTTTTTCAGGTTTCAGTGCTCCCCTGGGAAACATTTTCACGGCTGAAAGTATGCTGTGTCATCTGTTATAACCCATTTCAAAATCTTAGACTCTAGTGCAGGAGCACACATTAATCATTTATACTGTATAAATACATGAAAAATTAATAGCCCAGCTAGGATTCCAAGGCATCCATTTAATGAGCTGGGACTCAAACCTAGGAGCATCATGTCATTACCCTTAGCCATGTATAAAATAGTTCTCAGAAAGCTTCATCAAATGAGATCTATTACTACAAATTCATCTCATTAGACCTCTGAATTAAGCATTCAAAAACCAAATTAAGCATTTACTTTCTGAAAGAGGGGGAAAATAACCTTTCTTCTTAATTACAAACCTGTTGCAGAATACTGAAAATTTAACCTGAGGTCTTGAAAAAGAAAAATTAAAAAAAAAAAGGTGTAAGATATTTAATAAACTTCCTCTAAGTTTTAGTTAGTTCAAAAATAAAACCCAGTGACTAGATAGGAAAGAATTCTTGGCAATTTTCAATTTGGATACACTTTGAGGACATTAATTAAACCCATGCTTACTACAGCAAGAACAATTAATGTGGCAAATCCCAGCATCACAAGCACAAAATATGAAGAAATAACAAAAAGCAAGCATTGAATTACGTAATTATTTTGTTCCAGCGCTCTGAATTGTGATTCGCCTTCATAGTCAGAAGTATATATAATTACATTTACACAGGCTAAACAGAGCAATACAACCATGCCTATTTCCATGACAACTGCAATCATGGCATCTGCTTTAGTTTGACCAGAAAGTCTGTGCCAATGCCAACTGTACCTAAATGCATTTTGAAGCACCTACAGGAAGGCCACAAAGTAGTTCCTTCTCAGTAATTTTCCTTCTTATGAGTGGCAATTTAGAAGCTTTTTTTTTTTTTTTTAATGGTATATCCCATCAGGAAAAATAGAAAAGCTCAAAATGAATAACAAAAGCAGGCAGACTGATTGCCTTTGAACATGGCAGGGCAGATAGGCAAGAAGAAACTGGTGGAAGATGCAGCATCATCAAGCCACTAGGCAAGACAGCTGTTATAACATAAAAACCTTTGCCACAAAATAATAATTTCTGGAAAAGAAATTAGCATATTTTCAGAAAAAAATGAAGTTGTAAGATGTAGAGTTGGACTATATCAATAATCAGATGAACTGTAATTCTCACTCTTGAAATGTTTTCAAAATTAAGTTCCTTATTACTTAGGGAATAATGAGCCATTTGCATCTATATTGTGAAAGAACACTTGATGATCAGGAACAAGCTCTTCTGTGACCTGCAAATGCTTTACAATTATAGGCTATGTTTCTATATTTCCTTAAGCCAGAATGATAGATCTAATTTATTCAAAACTCATTTGTATTTTCCTCAGAGCAATTCACATAGCTACCAAAGAGAAAAAAAAAATTAAAATGTGAACTGGCTGCTGGCATTCTTTTAACTAAAAAACACAGTGTGAGCTTTTACACAGTTCAAAGGAAATGTGTCCAAGCATAAGCCAAACAAAACTCTACATCCCAGTAAAATCAAAACTATAGCATGAAGACGGCACCATGACCTTAACCAGATTGCAAAGATCTGATTCTCCATTTTAAAATTCTTCATGTTATGGGAAAGATAAAATTTCTCAGGTTAAATGTCAGTTTAAAGCAGTCTGGTTTTGTGAAAGCACATACATATGCAAACCTATGCATTTCACTAGTAACTGCTGGGACATTCAGCCCCCTGCCAAAAAATGTTCTGCTGGTCAGCTGTGACCTGCCAAACCACAAAACCTGTCCTGCCCTCCTTGCCTTAGAAAATTTCAGTGTCATCATGGGTCAGATCCTGACACTGTTTAGTTCAGGGGTATTTAAAATTCAGTGGGGCACAAACACTGCCTGGAAAGAGTCAGAATGAGGACACAGACTGATGGCAGTGTAAACAGTGAAACCCTAATTCTGTCCAAAGCTTTCAGTAAACTGTCCTCACTAAAGCAGGGTTAACTCTGGGTCTTAATTATGGAATTCCCAAAATTCCTACTTTTCCCACCATCCTGACTCTTTCTATATATAAACCTCCAGCACTGCAAGATAAAACACAACTATTTCAAGGATACAAAATTTAAAAATATTAAAGTACAGGATTCTTCCCTCAAATCAAAATAGAAGTACCATAATTCACTAAGCATGTGAACTAAGTGGGTAAGTTATATTTCATATTTTAGAGGCATATAATTTTGGGATAAAATTTTAAGGTATCACTCATGCAAAGGAATATTTCCTTTTAAAATATGAACCAAAACAAATATCAAAACAGTTATAAAGAAGTAGCTCCTGCAATATAGAAAGCAGCATGAAAATTTGATACAAAAAAAGCTGAGAAAGCCTGTCTCATGGCAGAGGAAGAATGTTATATTATATTATAACAATAGTAAGAATGACAAAAGATCCATGATAACTTTACAATAAAAATCCTGAGAATTACAAATTTCACAGACAATGACGACATCTGGGGTTTGTTTTCTCTTGTCAACAAATTCTTTGTTCTGAATGATGACAAATGTACCTAAATAACTTGCTACTATCACATCTCTAGACACTGGGAAATATAATAAAAGGGGAATTATTATGCAGAAAGACTGGCAGGAGCAAGTGTGTACAAAGCTGTACTTAAAATTAACAATGAAGCAAGCCTGGGAAAGAAGCAAAATGTGGCCTGTGACATGGTTAATATGGAGAAAGAGATGTACTCTGTGTAAAACTAATGAAACAAAAGCATACAGAATACATTCTACATGTACAACAACTGATACCACCTGAGAATCAAATGAACTGCATTCAACAGATTATCCCTTGTAATAATGACTAATGTTTTTGCTTTTTGTTTGAACATACTGCTTGAATCTACTGAATGTTGCAGAGCCTCCTATCTTTGAGGCTTGGGCTCTGATACCTAGAGATGCTATATATGTTTGAGTAAAAACAAAATAATTTTTTTTTAATTTTTTTTTTAAAGCAGGGAGGGAGGAATTTCTCAAACACACCAAAGTTCTTAAGTCCTGAGCTTTTCTTGCAACATCTTCAGAAGAAACCCAACATGAAACTGCTGCCATCCTCTGGCTGCCCAGCCATAGCTTCATTTCACCGCCCAGTAATCCCACATAGGTCTCTTTGGTAAATTTGTGACATTGTGACTGTTAAGTCCAGCAACAACATTTTAATCTCTGGCAGCAAACGTGTTTGAGCTGAACCAGCCTTTTGGAGAGGCACAATCAAATTCTGATCCTGAAGCTAAAAATCAGAACCCAGGTACACCCAGGCTGGTAAAAAATGACACCTTTTAAACATGTTTTTCATGTTTTAAACACGAAAAAGATGACAAAAGGCTGTGGGGCCACTGGTCTTTTCAAAGGGCATAAACTGCAGAACTCACCCAGACCAAATGCCCATGCAGTTTAAAGGCAGGTTCCTATGAATCTTGCATAAACAAGACTCTTATCCCAGAGAGTAATCCAGGTTTTAAGGGATATTTATGGACACCTCTAGTTCAACCTGCTGGCCAAGGTAAGGTCAAACCAGGTTTCCCGTCAGGTCTTTACTGCATTTAATATTGAACACATCAAAGGATGGAAACTGCACAGCCTCTGGACAACCTGCTTCACTGCTTAATTATCCTTATGATAAAGCTTTTTTTCTTTATATCCAGTCTGAACCCCCTCCCTCTTCAATTTATTACTATAATCTGTCATTCTTTGGGTAAATGCCTCTGTAAAAGGCTCAGTTCTGCCTTTTTTATGATTTTAGAAAAAGCTTGCTGGCAGGCTGTTGGTTGGTCCTCCTGAACTGAGCAGTGCAGTCCTTATAGCTAATGTGTTGACAAAATACTTTAACCTTGTATAAATCTAACCTTTATCCAACATTTACCACTATACAAAATTTAGGCTTTCCTTCTTTTGGTTTTCTGACTTCTACAGTCAAGCAAATTATTGCCATTACTGCTTGGAATGGAACCAGAACATTTTAATTTTCAGTCATTACCTCAAGAAATGAGGAAAATCATGAAATGAGAGCACGACCATTTTTATTTTTTTAGTATCAATGCAACAAGCATAACAGGCATTTAAGAGATAAACAGGACCAAATCCATCCTTTCCTCACCTATTCAAAGGCAGCGTCAGTAGATGGAAATCATACTGCAGTCTGTACTGCAAAATTACAGCATTTCTTTCAGGCTGATGGGTAAGTTCATGTCAGCTTAGATGACATTTTTCAGAGCTTCCTCCATCTCCTCAACATAGAAGACAGGAAGCCAACAGCATATAACCAAAGAAAAGGAAAGCCAAGTACCAATTCAGTAAAGCCTCTGTGATATATGCTTGAAAGAATACACTGTGGAGATAAAAGCTGTTAAACTCCATTATAGCTCCAGCAGTTCAACTGTGCAATGCAGGATCTTAGTGACCTGTCCTCGCAGAAAGAACCTAATTATCCTGCTTACTCAATGGCAACTAATGGTTCATGTTTTGAGGAAGACAAGCATGGGATCCAAAGTATAGAAAACCCTTTGAGTAAATCTTAGGTTACTGCGTCACTGCTCTTCTCTCTGTCTTGCAATGTAGTGTCTCTTTTTGGGAAAAGAAAAAAGGGGGGGTGAGGGAGGAAAAGCAGCACAACTATAATTGCCATTAAGAATTTGCACAATATTCAGAGACATGGCCAAGAGAAAAGACTGGAGCTCAACTAAACCAGACAGGTAAGACATGGGTTGGACGCTCAGGCTGAGTGAGCCATAGCCCACCCAGACAGCAGCACCGAACAGAGGGAGAACTGTCCTGAGACCTGTAACATCCTCAGCAATGACCTGGAGGACCCAGTGGTGGGCACAGTGCCTTGGTAGCAAAGGCATCCTGCAGCTCCTGGGGCATATGAACAGGGGCACAGCTCAGAGCTCAGGATGAGGGACTGTCCCTCCCAGCACAGCACACATCAGACCACGTTCCAGCCATTCCACATTCCAGGTGAAGATAGCGAGGCAGCTGAGCGAGTAACCCCAAGGGGTTGTGCAGTCTCCGTTCCTGGATTTTTCAACTTCCAACTGGTCCAAGCCCTGAGAGGCCTGGTCCAGAGCCAGTGCTGCTTTGGGAGGAGATAGCCCACATCTCATTCCATCAGAGAGGGCCACAAGGGAGATGAGAGAAATTAAGAAGCTGTGCTGGCCGAAGCGTCGCTGCTTGGACAGGGCAACATGAATGGTATGTCGGCAGCAGCACGCTCCTGCCTCTCTCCTGGCTTTGGGAGGGCACCCAAAGGTACTAGGAGAAAACTTCTCCTGTGTCAGATGCCAAGAGAAAGTACTGAACAGCACACTGAAAGGCTTTTAGTGAGAAAATGTTTATTTTCTATATACTCTGCAAGTTATGGAAGGGAAAAAACAAGACCAAAATAAAGGCTTATTAACAAGTATTTTAAACCAGAAAAGGGCAAAGCAGTAAGATTAAAAATATGTGTATTTTACAGAGAAATACTTAGAAGGAATTAAAATCTTCATCTGCGTGAAAGGAAATGAAGACACAGAATAGAGAAATGCTTGAGCTGAGCCCCTGAAGTGCACTTTAGAGAACATTGAACAGGTAAGTATGGTTTTAATACCCAGGGGCTACTGGAAATAATCACTTTTTTCAAATAAAGCCAAATTATTAAGGTCTGTCAAATTTATTTTATTAGGCATTATGTAATTAACATAATGATAATTCTGTAATTTATATTAGTATAATGAACTCTGCAATTTGGTATATGTAGTCTTACATACATTCATCAAGCTGACATTTTGATTGGTGAAAATTAAATTTTACTTCCTTTGGGAAGTGACAATATTCTAGCTAGATTTTTCTCATTGATTTTCTGTAAATATATAGTAGCAGTTTGGTGCTGCTCATATATAAAAAGCCTACTCTTCTTTACACAGTAGAACAATTAATTAGAGTGTTGTTGACATTTCCTACAGAGAGAAACATTGAAGTATTTAAAAGAAATATAGAAAAACTAAAAATATACCCTGTTAAACCAATAAAAAAAGAATAGACTCATCTATTTTTAATTGTATTGTTCCCATTACAAAAGTCTGGAAATAGTTTTCATTTTCCCAAGCCTTCCAGGCAAAATGTTGAGTTACTTTGGAAAACCCTCATTTATATGATAACAAGGTTTTTTTGTTTACCAAAAAATTGAAATGTCAATACTTGGAAAATTCTGTCTAAAAATTACCATTGGAATCTGCACAAAACTTTAATTGTGTATGTGTAGGTGTGTGCACACAAGAAGAAAATTAATTTTTTTGAGAATTATAATCAGTTCTTTACCAAAAGGTGGTGATCTCCAGATTGATTTCAGTTAGGAATTCACTATAAAAAATAAAGCCAAATTAATTACTGAACTGTTGTCTCGCTCCCTTAGCATTGACTGGGTTCAATGGAAACAATATAATAAAAAAAGATTTCTAATTCCTGGTTTATATCACAACGTGTTTCAAGCACAGTTACCTTGCAGGTCTAAGGGTACAAAGCCCTGATGTAAATTTTGGATGAGAAAGCAATGGATGAAATAGTTAAAAAGAAAATGTCATGGTGGAAGAAATTCAGCTATTTTGGCAATTTAAACCAAGCTTTTCATACAATTATAGAATAACAGTATGGCCTGGGTTGGAAGGGAACCTAAAGATCACCTAGTTCCAACCCCCCTGCCATGGGCAGGGACACCTTTCACTAGACCAGGTTGTTCAAAGCCCCATCCAACCTGGCCTTGAACACTTTCGGGGATAGGTTGTCCCCAAGCTCTCTAAGCAACCTGTTCAGAGCCTCAACACATTCACTGTAAAGAATTCCTTTTATCTACTCTAAATATATCCACCTTCAGCTCAAAGCCATTCCCCCTTGTCCTGTCACTACATGCCCTTGTAAAAAGTTCCTCTCCAGTTCTCTTGTAGCTCCCTTCAGGAACTGGAAGGCTGCTGTCAGCCTCGTGCCTTCTCTTTACCAGGCTGGACAATCCCCAACCCTCTCAAACTGTTCTTGTAAGAACAGCCCTCTTATCATCTTTGTGGTCCTCCTCCGGACTTCCTCCAACAGATTCACGTCTTTTCTGTGCTGAGGATGCCAGAGCTGGACACAGAGCTCCAGGTGAGGTCTCATGAGAGCCGAGTAGAGGGGCAGAACCACTTCCCTCAACCTGCTGGCTACAGTTCTTAAACAGTTGAATGAAATCCTAAATTATGTACAGAAGCTAATACATCTAGGGCTGGTGAATTAAAGCCTGACATAAAGGACAGCATTGGGAAAAAGCCTTCTGTGGGCAGCAGCAGCTCAGGAGCTCCACATGAACTTGCCATAAAACGAGCTCATGAGCATGACTGCAAAGCCCAGGTGTACTGATAAGGAAGAGTGACCCACAGTTAGAGAGGGAAGAGCTCAGATCAGTGCTGCAATGTGGGGTCTAGCTTGAGTCTCCATATTCCAAGAGATGCAGCAGAGAGCCATAAACTGTGTCCAGAGAAAAGGGAGAAGCAGCTGTCTGTGAGACTTGGACACTGTGACTGGATTCACAAACAAACGGCAGATGCACGTGACTCAAATGCAAAGTAACAGCAGGTCTGGGAAAGGCACTTCAATCTCACAGTGCAAGGGAACAATGACAGACAAAAGTTGACACCAAAGTCAGACAAATTCATATAAAAGATGGAGAGAAGGTGTTCACATTCATCTATAATACAAGAGTAAAAGCAGTACAAGAGCCATGGCATCTCTCAAGAATGCAAAGAACAAATACACTCCTGAAACAGGCAGGTCTCAGTGAACAGCCTATTAAAACAGCCCGCAGCAAGCAGTTAAAAGTTCTACAGATACAAGTTCTAGAGGTCCCTTTGGGCTTCTAAGATGAAATACAGGCTTCAGGGGATGAACTAAGAGTGCTCAACATGCTTCATTCCAAAGTGGGGGTAATTGTGCCTGCTGTGCAGAGGCACATCTCACTGCAGTGGGAGCGCTGGCACACCAGGGCTGCCCAGGTACAACAGACTGCAGAGACAGCACGAGCACGGCTTGTCATGTCTGGGACTCCTCTTCTGCCACACCAGCACCAGCAAGGTCCCTCAGCCAAGCCTACCCAGCAGTGTATTTCTTGGGACACACCACCTGCCCCTCTCCAACACTGTTTTCTTGTTATTATTTTGAAAATTACTATTTATCCAGTTTTCAGTTCATTGTGTTCCAGAGTTAATGGAATTATTTCCTACAGTGGTAGTTCAAAGCAAAGGTTTTACAGAAAGAATTTAATAAATGGAATCAGTTTAGTACTTACCAATACAATTATTTTTAAGGTGCAGAAAGGAAAAACATACAAAAATGGTACGTTTTTTGTATTCCCATCATTAATAATCAGGTTTCAGAGAATAGCCTAAACAGCCTCAAAATTTCCCCTGTCAAATTTAAAAATAATTGACTATTTTATCATTGTATTACTTAAGTGATTTTAAAACAACCAATCTGTAATCCATGCACTGCAACAGTGCTATTATCTTACAGACAATATGGAACAATTTTCTCAAACAATCAAATACCTGAATACCTCATCCTCAGGCCATTTGTTATTATATAACTTTGAATATTTATTGCAAGCAGCAAGTCCCATCAGGGTGTTATTCCTGCCTTAGCTATCACAGATTAACATGGTGCTATTTTCATGCAGCGGCTGTACTTTTCTTCCACAGTTTAGAGACATCAAGAGAAAAATGACTTTCACTTAAAACATTTTAATTTCCTAAAAATGATCATATTTCACCATCAGGTAACTCATGCATTAGCTCGCAGCAGTACAGACTACTAAACTGTCTTTGCTGAGTTGCTGCAACCTGGAGCAATGGCGTGGTATAGCAACATTTCAATGTTCCAGTCCCACTGACGCTCCCCACCAGAGTAAATTCAAAGCCAAATTCTCACTGTATATTGCCACAGGGATTAGGACATCATGCAGTAACTTCTCAGAAGTCTTCCACCTAGGCTAGGCTCCTGCCTCATGTTGAGTTCCCCACTCATAGACTCCCTGGCTCCCTCTACAGCTGGCTCCAGCTTCTTAACTCTGCAGAAACAGGCTCCTATGTTCAACATAATAAATATCTGCTTTTTGAGGGGCAAAGATTTTCTCCTATAAACTTCATTTTGCAGCCACGTCCCATTCAACCAATCTCTCCACATACATGTTTGCATTAAAGCACTTTAGACAGACTGCACACGTACTTGCAACTGTGACCCTTCATACCAGCAAGAATCAGATGCATACAGGTGCACTTAAAAAAACCAAAACAACAGATCATTCACACAGTCTAGCCTTCCCACTTTTCAAACGAGTCATGTTTGAATGTGACTGAGTTACAGCTAGATTGGGGATTAACCCACACTGCTGCAGCCATTTCCCAGCTCTCTCCACTCCATATTTAACCCCTCAACACCACACTTCCCTTCAATCCCAAACAAACAAAAAAACCCCAAAATTACTTTTCAAAGCATCAGTCACTTTCTAGCAGAAATAAGAGCAAATCAAGAGTTCAAACAACCAAAATTAATTAAAAAAACCAAACTCCAACTGCAAACAGCACACAACCTGCATGTAAGAAATCCTGGTGCTAACAAGGCTGTGCCAAAGCAAATAGTCCTTACTTTCTTCCAGCTTTTGCAGGAAGGACTCTGTCTGCATACAGATTGAACAGAAGAGGCATCATTTCTGTAGCACACAGCATCCTGCTGAACATTAATCATCATTACCCACTTAGATATTGCAATATGCAAGACTGATTACTGCTCCACAACTGCTCCCCAGCTCTCTCAAGTGTGCCAGCACTCAATGCCACTCCTCTCCACTTTCTCACAGAGAAGTTAAAGGAAAACAATGAATTTTCACGCCCCAAAAGAAAGGACAATTTAAATGTCAAAAAGCAAGATTAGAGGCACATAACTTTAGAATTGTCACTGCTCCCCAGCAACTGAGCCAACAGGTCATTTTGGGATTCTTTATTATTTTTCTTGCATATAACTTAACCTTCTTTAACCTAAATCTATTAAAAAAATTCAACTAGACAGCAAAGAACTATCCATTTATTCTATATAGGGGGTCTTGCATTCTGTTAGGTTTCTACTTAGGACTTTCTTCTTGTTTACTTATTTGTCTTCTTTTTAGGAGTACAAAAAGCTAGTTTTCCAATAATACAGGAGAATTTTGTCTGGTATCTGTTTGTAATACCAAAAGCTTTTAACAGGAAACTTTGAAAGTAGGAAAACCTTTAAGCTATTATTCACAAATACAAGCTTTTTTATATTATTTTTTATACTTGCATGTATATTGAACACTAATCAAAAACAGCATGTCTAAATGTATTAACTTTTCCTTGTTACACCATACAGCAGCAACTTTTAAGCAGGAAGTGCCAGAGTTCATGAGATAGTCTGTATCTTGAAATGTCCAGCATTTCTTCTTCAATTAATCAGTTCTGAAGAATGACATTAAAAAGCACTAATTGCAAATGGAACACTCTCAAAGTTGCAGTCTGTTGATGAAAGAAAATGTGGTTTTACTTTGTATGTAGTTTAGTAATAACTGGTTGTTTCACAGCTTTCATTTAAAACTAAAAATCTCAGTATTTTTGATGAATACATATTCAGTAAGATGTGGGAATCTACAGCCCATGCCTGTACTACTATGGGTATTCAATACACATCTGCACACAGGGTGTCTGCACTAACATGTAGTTAATGATGAACTGCTCTGGAACTTGGTTTAGTGGACTTGGTAGTGCTGGGTTTATTGTTGCACCAGATAATTCTATGATTCAATGGTGTGATCATGTGAGCTTACAGACTTTTAGTACCAAGGGGTGTCCCCATTGTGGTCTTCAACATCCTCACGAGGGAGTGCAGGGGCAGGTACCAATACCTTCACTCTTGTGACCAGTGATGGGACTTGAGGAAATGGCATGAGGCTGAGACAGGGGAGGTTTAGGCTGGATATCAGGAAAAGGTTTTTCACCCAGAGGGTGGTTGGGCACTGGAACAGGCTCCCTAGGAAAGAGGTCACAGCACCAATCCTGACAGAGTGCAAGGAGCTTTTGGACAATGTTCTCAGGCACATGGTGGGGGGTCTTAGGGTGTCCTATACAGGGCCAGAAGCTGGACTTAATGATCCTGATGGGTCTCTTACAACTCAGCAAATTCTGTGATTCTGTGATTAACAGAATATCTGAAGTCCTTTTTGGCCCTCATTTAGGGACTGGGGAACATTTTCCTATGAAATGTAAAAACAGAGGATAAACTGCATGGAAAATAAAAAACTTGCCCATCCTTACATTATTTCCAGTTCCACATGAATATGAATGTATTTGCTTTCTTTACATACTACTTTATTCCAATCTGAATCCATTCATGATGAATTCAGATTAGAATAAATAGAATCTTTTATCTGCATCTGTGAACTTCTCTTGTTTTATTCCCCAGCCCCAGAGAATTTAAAAATATCTCAGTGGGTGTTTCTTAAGATGTTTCTTGGGTCTGCAGTCAGCAATTCTGCTAAATACTTGGCTGTGGGTGACAGCAGGAACATTTGTCAGAAGAGACCGTGAAAGAATTCAAACCTCAATCTCCTGTGCACTTTTTCACCACTTTCTCCCTCTTCAAAGAAAATATGTTCTTGAAACCCTTCCCCAGGAAGCTGAAGCTTACACTGGAGAGAAAGGACATTCTTCAGCCATTTTGCTGACAGTTTTGGGTGTCCAAAGTCATTCCTTCAACAAAAGGAACCAACCTCCTCAGGCATCTCTCCTGCAGCAAAACAGACATCTTGGTCACCACTGAGAGCCCTGCTAAAAATGGACATCCATGGGTCCTTCTGAATTCTGCAATAAAATGGAGTGAGTAAGGGGCTAGCAGCTGACTGGTGAAGCAGAAACTGCTCCATTGAGCAGTGGATGTACAAGGTTTCCCACCTGCACATTTGCTGCCCTCTAAAGCAGCTCCTGAGCCACCTGCAGCAGTGGGGAGACAGTCAACTTCTTACAGAAGAGGAATGTCAAAGGCTATACAGGCCATGAAAAAAACAGAAGTACCTAGTCAAACTCAACTGTTAACCACTCAAAATAAGTTAATTCTTCATGAAGGCATGGGAAAAGAATAAACACACCTTTGATGGCACACAGTTCAGGTGCCAGTAGGTTAACTGTGGTACTTTATTTCTTTAAAACTATTGAAATGACAAAATTTGTAGAACAATAAGTATGGCTAAATTAAAAAAAAAGAGATGCCAGTATTTTTTGATCATTCCAATACTCCATTCAGCTTTTTTCTAGACTGACATACTCTGTCTCCTTATTCCTTAATAAAGGTATTTGGCCAAATTACTGATTCTTCTGCATAGGTAAATCAAAGTATGAGAACAGATTAATAAGTAATACAGACACTTGAGTGTTTAGATGTTAAGATTAATGACACTCATTGACAGCTAGTATGAAAACTTTCTTTAAATTAGTATTAATAAAATTATTTTGCTATATTAATACACCCATTGCAATACTTTGGGTGCATGCTGAATAGGAGCAATACAGTAAGTAGGCTTCTCAAATAGTCAAGTACAGTGAAGATAATAGATTCCTTAATTTTTGAATATCAGACTTGCATACAGAAAGTTATCCTCCCAAAAATACTACTAAATCAGAAAACTTCATCTGTTCTATGGAGTTTTTTTTGAAAGGGACTTAACTGAAACAAACAGTTAAACTTCTTAGTAATATAAAACCTACAAACACATAACTAAAAATTTATATGAAGGCACAGAATCACAGGCTGCAAGATTCTCTTTGAATCTTCTGTCTCATTCTACCATCCTAAATTTTTTGAATTTTGAAGAAAAAGGCAGACCCTACACACATAGCTTTCAGGAAAACTTCTGAAGCCACTGAAGAGTAGAAAGCTGTATTTTTCCTTTGGTCACATCAACCAAAGAAAGGTTCCCCCCCCACCCCTTCTCAGCTTCACAATTTTCCTCCTTTTTTCTCGAGGGTTTCGGGCCACAGATGTCATTTTAGTGGCAAAAAACTTAGAACATTGGTAAAATGGAAATAAGAAAAAAATTAAAAGAAAGTTAATTGTGTTCCCATTGCTATTTTATTTTCAGGATAGAGGGAACATAAACAAATAACAGCAAAAGGAGAATTTCCAGAAAAATGTTTCTCTCCAAGCAATATTTTGAAAAATTACTCATTAAGCATAGAGAAAAAGACTATTCCTTACCTTAGTATTTAAAGAGTATGGTAATACAGTAAATTTAATCAATCCATCAGGGTTGCAGGTTTTTTAAATTACCATTGTTTTAGTGCAAATCTGTAGGCACCTGAAGAGAACTATTGCTATCTCACTTCCTGCCCTCACATCTCCCTGCCTGAAATGCACACACTCAATTTCAGCAGTTCTTCTCACAACACCTTCAGAATGTGGCTATCAGAGAAGTTCATCAATTCATTCATCAAAAGTCCTATCGTGTTGATGGCACTTGGGGTGCTGAGGCAGCGCTGAGCATGAAAGCTCCGAAGCAGCTCCACCTGCACCTGCTGAATGTGGATCAGCAACTCTCAGGGTCTTGTCAAAGCACACCCTTAGGCCATTTCAGACACAGAACAAAACAAGTTTTTATTCCCACTGTGTAAACTATAACATACTATCCAAAGTGTAATAACACAAAATTAAAGCAGAAGCAAAGGATCAGGAGAGTGTTATACAAATGCAGGGGGAAGGCTGCACTCATTCTTGCTCTAGTTTCTTCCCCAGCCTTTTCCTAGCTTGTACTTCATACTGGGATGGGAAGAAAGCTTAGGCTTTTTTTCCCCCTATTCAAAATAAAATATTGCAAAACTCAGTTCTTGATAGATGTGAATGTTTGTTTTATGATTACACTTGGAGAGATGTAGAGAGAGCAATATACTTGATGGCTGTAAAGCATCTACATTTGAGTATCTCATTTAGTCCTCTTCTAGCTGTAGAATCACTTATATAAATAACACATTTAAATAATAGATTTAAATAGACACAGGCTGAATAGCCAGCAAGTATGGTCATCTCCTTCCACAGCCCCAGAAGTGTGGGCTTCAGGTATTGACCTAAAATTTTCAATACCCATCTGAAAGTCAGATGCTGTATCTAGACATACCATATAACCAAAAAGCTCTGATCTGAATTGCTACTTCCAGGCCTCTTCAGGGTCCAAGAGGATGATGGGACCAATCCCTGACAGTCCTTCCAGCCTTTTGTCTTTCGAGGTCTGCTTCAAGGCACCAAATTGCTTTGGAGGTTCCATCAGCCAGCAATAGGGACTCTGGGATCACTGTCCTTCCTGACTCCAGCCTTACACTGAGAGCTCAAAGGGACCAGCTAATGTTCCTACAACTGTCCCAAATATAGCCCTACTTGTGATAGTTAGGCCATCTTTCAATCCAGTCAGGACTTGCCTTGAACCCCTTAAATGTCTTGCAGAAGCTGTAACTGGGAAACAAAGAGGTAACTGGCTCTTACAGACACTCTGACAAGACTTTGCGCTGTGGCCAGTGATCCTCTCGTTAAGTGGGCAAAATATATCATCATCATCTGGTTATATCTATTTCCTTAGGGAAACATTTGTTTAGTCAGAATTATATAGGTTCTAAATGTGTGTGCTCACTGAGAAGGAAGGGTGCTGTAGCACAATGACAAATGCAATTCCCGTTCTATAATCTATTTGGAAAACATTTAATTTCATTTCAACATGCAATTAGATTAGGTTCTTATTGGACTATTAAAATCTTCAGAATAATCATCCATCTAAAGCTATTCTACATTCTGAATTACTGGTGTTTTCCATTTTTATAAAATGTATTTGGTAAGAACCCAAATAGCTTTTAATTTTTTTATGTAACTGCCAAATCATAATACAGTAGGTCAGAAAAAGCCTGAAGCAAAATATAATCCATGATACATATGCTCTTTTTTTTCCTTTCCTCTTGCAGGCCTGAGTAATAGAAGGGCACAAGCAGTTTCACATGCTGTTCTGCATCGCAGGATTTAGTCAGAATTAGCTCACTGAAATAATTAGGTTTTTTTCCATACTCATAAGGATTAATGAAGGAAGGAAAAGTAAAATATCTAAATTAGACTGGCCAAGACAAAAGAAAGAAATCTTTTTATTGCTTTTTGTAGGATGAAAAAAGCCTGTTTTATAAACAGTTTAGAATATGCTTTAGTATTACTAGACTTACAAGCTACATCAACAGATGAATTTCTGCATACATGCACTCAGTATTATGTCTGTAAAATATATTATCTGGCACTAGTAACAACTGCTAACTCAGGCAATGCTGATGTGTGTAACCCCAGGAAGAGACAGGGGTTTGTACTGCTGTCTTGTAGAAGTCATCATGCAGCAACCCAGCTCCTCTCGTCTGCTTAAAACCCATTGTTTTCATCTCTGCATTCTCACCCTCCAGATCTGGTCTATAATGTCTTCAAAGACTGGTGCTTCTTACTGCTCTGCTCTTCATTCAGCAAAAACTGGGAAAATAAAGCTGCAAGAAACCCAAGTAACTACTCCAGGATAACAATCGACCTCTACCCAGTAAGTCAAAGTCCAGTTTCAAACACAGGAACAGATATGAAAAAGGATATGAACGGAGGAAAATCACAGAATCATAAAATGGTTTGGGTTGGAAGAAGTTAAAGAACTTTTCATTTCAAACCCTTGCTGCAGGCAGGAATAAAATCAGAAAGCAATTCTTTATTTGCTGAAATTCATTATACCTTTTGTAGACAACAAGCAGCTCTATTCTAGTGTTTAGGACAGAAAAGCCTGACTTCACAAATTTTATTGTGTGCAGTGACCATCTTCTATATAGATCTCATATTTCCAATTTGAAAATGATAAAAATACTAATCAAAATAAAAAAAAAGTCATTGGAGGAGTCATAGGAGGTTCAAATTCAGTTGCTGCTATGGACTTCACTGCAGTTAATTTTCCTTGGCAGGCACTTAGGTACAATGCCAGGCAGATAACAAGCATAAGTGAAAACAAAATGATACTCTGCACTCCAGCTGTATAGTGCTGCCAATCCTCTGAACTTCCTGAGACTTGCAACAAAACATGAGAATCATAAACCATGAGAACTGTAAAAGCTGATGTTATGCATAAAGACCTTGCCAAGTAAAGTTTAATTATTAGTAATCTGTAGCTTTAATCCATGTTCATAAGACAATAACATCAAATAACTACCCAAGAAAAGTGCTGAAATTGGTGCATCACTTCAAAAATAAAAAATACAATCCAGAACATGAAACCAAGATGAGCTACATCATACCAGATTATTCAGATGCAAATCTGGATGTTTGAAATCCTTAACCTCAAACTCAGAGTAATTCCATGATTTTAATTTCTGAATACTGAAACCAGACACATATATCTGAAGCTAAAGCACTGAACCTAAGTTCACAGAAATAACACAATTGGTTACACAACTAAAATCATTATACTCCAACAGACAAACACCTTAATGAAGCAAAAGATCACACATTAAATTTCATTCTAACACTTAAGATCCTTAGTGATTTAGACATTCATAACATTACCGAGACTTATTTATGATTTGCAATAGGATGGCTGAATTGAAAAGAAAAAGTAGAAAACAAACCTATCTTTCAGAAGCATTTATACATGAAAACCTAAGCTTAAAAACAAATTACATCTTTCTTTCCTCAATATAGATAGTCATCAAGCTTACTGTGCCTTTCAACTTCCTTGCAAGTTGTCGTAGCAACCACTGCTATGTGTGGACCAATTTCACTAATAGGTCATGCAACAGTATTCAACAGATAATTGCTAAGATAATCAATGTTGGTTTGGTACTAGAACACATAATATTTTAGTTTTGATTTACATCTAAAATATCAGCAGCTGAGAAAAAAAAATCACCTTTTCAGAAAGGGCTTTTACAGAAGACTGATAACCCTAATTTTCAATCTTGACAATGCTTTCCTCCAGTTTCCCGCACAAACAAGCACAACAATTAAAAATAAAACCATTGCAAATCAGAACCACTGTTAATTTTGAGCTTTGCAAAATAAGTTGATTCATAAAGACATTACACCAAAATTAAACAAATCACCACTGAAATAGGTATGAGCTGTCATCCTTCTTGGTTGCAGAAGCAGAGTAATTAAGAATATTAGCAACATGCAGTCTGAGCTGCCATGTCAGCATTACAAATTCTCCCATTAGGCATACAGCTCAAAAAATAAACAGAGATAATTTTAAACATCAAATTTTGCAGCTGTTTGGGACTTCAGACATCATGCACTAATAATACATCTAAACACATACATTTATAGTTTCCAGTTAAATTTCAGGTCAAATCCTGAATCTATTTTAGGACTATCAATCCTGCTTTCAGAAGGGTAATTATGCTTTATGCAGATGCACCCAAGATAGAAACACTTCCCAGACAGGCACAGCTTTGGTCTCACGGCGTGAGGATGAATGGTACAGCAAAACCACCTGTGAATGGGGTATGCCTGTATTTCACATTTCTCTTCACCATTCTAGAAGCAAAGACCAAGAGAACAAACCTTCCCGAGATCCCCAGGTTCATTATGGAGATACACAGTGCATCTGGTCAGTGCATACACATCACACCACATCAGTCCAGGGTCATAAACTACATGTGCAGGGCTCATAAAACCTGCACACCACATGCCTGCACATTCAGCTTCTTGCTACATCACTTGGGTATCCCTTGAGCCTCTATAGGAATGCCATTCCTGTAATAATAACCACAGCAATGGTAGCAGCATATGATTTTTGAACCAAATGCATTATTACTGTCAACCAGCCTAACTAGTTCAATGGTATTTTAAAAGGTGCAACTACAGCTTAGGCACCTCAGAATGAATATTTCAGATACTCTCCAGCTACTAAAGAATGGCATCAGAAAATCCGAGCAATATAACTTCCTAGCGAAGAAAGTCTTGATTATTACTGATGGGATTTAACACAAAATTTGCATAACCTCTAATAAAAGCTACTGCAGTAAATAGACTTCATGCATCACGATTAGATTAAACAAGAAGTCTGATAAACTGATAGGAAGTTCTGCAGTTTGTTTAATCTTTTAAAGGGAAAACCTCTATTTATTTGGCTCACGTTGTACTGGCATACACCCAATCATTTCTTGTGCACAAAGAGTGCTTTTTGTGAAAGTATGAGGAGTTAGAAAGAAAAATAAGCAGGGCAGTAAAAATTTGATTACAAGCATGCAACCCCCACAGAGACAGCACTCTGTGCAGACTGATCCAAAACATGAACAAGGACAAAAAAAAGACAGCAATACATTTACTTTCAAAGTACCTCCTCAGTCTCCCAAAGATAAAGTATATAGAAATACTAGCACTGATCATCATTCAATTTAATCCAAAAAGCTCTCTTTGCAGCAGACCATGAGAAAAAGAAGTTGTGCAATGAGAGGCAGTCAACCTTGGAATTACATATACTTCCATGTATTCGTGAATTCCCTGAATCCAAAGAGTCCTTACCAAACAGGGCACTCTTTCAGGACATTAGACCCTTACCTAATCTACACTGACAGAAAATATGAACTCAGAATACATGGGCAACACTCAGTTTTTCAAACTGTCTGTGTTAAAAGTATGCATGTCTTCAATTAAAAAGTGAATGTAAACTTTTTTAATTAAAGCTCAGATGTAAAAATACTGTGCTGTTTCATTTCAGCTTACATGCTAACAGTGACTAGAGATGCACTCCATATGGGGTGCATATTGGTGCTGGAGTCACTATCCTTTTGTACATAATCTTACAGCATTTTAAGAGACCCAGAGTGAAGAAGTTCTTTTTTTTCCAGTAACCTGTGAAATCTGGGATGATGACACCATACAAAATACCCAAAAAACCCCACCAAGTGGTCCATCAAAGCATTCTGCTGAAAGAAATTGGTTTCTTACATCTTTTTGCACCATACTTGAACCAAACTGTCTCCACATCCTCTGTGTCTCTGAGACTTCACAGAATCATAGAAGTGCTGGCTGGGATGTCATCTGCCCAGGCAGAAACCATTGCTAACAGCAGATGAAGTCAGTCACAGTTTTGTCCAAAGGAGTTACAAATTTCTCTGAGAACAGAGATTAAACCACTTCTATGTGCAACCTCTTCCAGGGCTGTTTTGTCCCTGCAGATAAAACCTTCTCCCTACTGTTCAAACCCAAGTTACAATTTATGCCATTACATCTGTCTTTTTGCCATCTGTCACTAGCAAACAGAAATCAGCTTTAAGATCTTTGTAAGTGTCCTTCAAGAAGTTTCAGGATGTTAGTGGACTGTTCTTCAGATTTCTCTTTTCTAGACTATGCAAGATCAGTTCTGTCAGCCTCTCCCTCACACCCACAACCACTCACCATTTGCTAGACTTCCAAATGGTCCTTCAACATTTTCTATCTCCCTCTTGAAGTGCAGTGCCTCCAAAACTGAATGGAGTGTTCCAAACAGCCTTACAGACACTAAATACAGGATTATATCAAAACAGTCTTTGAGGTACTGCTTCCAACACATCCCAGTGCCTTATTTACCCTGTTTGTAATGACAGCACATTTAAGGCTCTTGCTCAACTCAATAAAACACATGGGGTTAATTTGCACCAAGTGCTCTGTCTGGATTGAAGATTTACCAATGTGATTTAATCAATCTGAAAATATGCACAAAGTGCCTCTTGCTTCATGACCCAGGATGTTGATGAAAACCCTAACAGTATCAGCCTCAGCAGTATTCCCAAGAGTACCCTGCTTGTTAAGGACCAATTATAAAGCACCATTAACCTTTCAGCAGCTAGTCTTCAACCCATCTAAAATTCCACTTCCCTAGACCATACCACTTCAGCTTTCAAATGAAACTTCTGTGGGAGACAGTGACAAAAGCACTGCTGAATACAAGAGATCTACTGCTTGCCCTCACCCTTGCAAGAAGTCCTTTAAGCCAAAGCAGCAACCGGCAAGCAAGCACAATTTGCCTTTGCTAAATCCATGCAGACTATTTCTGATTGCCTTCTTGTTCTTTTTGTGCTTGGAAATAAGAGTATACTCCATGATCTTTCCAGGCCATGAGATGAAGGTGTGCAACCTACAGTTGCCTAGATGCTCCTTGTCTTTCCTAGAGAGGGATGACACATCAGGTTTTTCTCTTTTACTGAGGACCTTCCTCAGCTGCAGGCTTTTGGTAGTAGTCTCGCATCTTCCAGCTTTTTCAGTACCCTCAGGAGCTCCCATCTGATACCTCTTTTCTGGATATATCCAGCTCCTTTAAGTGCCCACTAACTCATTGCTCTCCAGATATTGGCTGCTCAAAAACTTGCTGGCAAATACACAGGCATGGGAACAGGCTTTTTCCTGAGGCCAATAAAACATTTAGTGCTTCTATACTATTATATACTAGGTGGTTTCTTATAGTCAGTGAATTTACACCTTTACCAAACTTCCCTTTGCTATCAATCACCTTTAAGAATCCCTCCTTGCTTCTTTAGCTGGTTTTGGTTCCCCTTTTTGCATTATGCCTTTCTGAATTTTAGTTCCCAAAGCAGTTCCTTGTCAAGGGGGTCTTATTTAAAAGTCCCTAACCTTCCTCCAAAATAGTATTATTTTTTCCTGAGCTCTCAGTAAGTTTTCACATCTCACATGGGAGCACTGAGGAGCCTGCCACTCAGACACCTGTCCTTTGTACCTCTGCCCCCAGAGCCCTGCAGTCACCTTCAATCTGCTGGAAGTTTTTCCTGGCCACTTCACTGATGCCTGTCTAGATGAGTTGCCAAGGAAGCAGTCAGAAAGCCAGGTAAGCAGTGGCAGCCTCTCTGCAGCACCAGGGATCCAGGCTCCAGGCAAGCAGCAGCCCTCCCCAGATGACTGATCTGGCTGGCAAACACCATGTCCTGTCCCACAGCAGGTGAAGTCACTGGCACTTGTCATGGCACCTTCATAGGATGGATGGGTCTGAATCAGCGAGGAGAGGTGTCCAGGCTGCCATGCCCCCCCAGAAGAGATCATCCACACTCCTCTGCCGATGAAGCCCAGGCAAACAGCCACAAACAGCACCAGAGCCTTCTGTGTGTGCATCTGCCAGCTTCCCCCCAGTCCAATACTTAAAAACTGGCAGGGGTCACCTACCAAGGTTAATTTGATCTGATAACTGGGGGAGAGAGAGAGACAGAGAGAGTGTGAGCACTGCAACCTGGGGCTAATCCAGCCCTGCATGGGCACCAGCTGCTCAGCCACATGGCAGCTGCCTGGGGCCACAGGCAAGTGCCTACTGCCCCTCCGATTCCCGAGTGGGTCAGAGACAAGTGCTGGGGAAGGGATCATAGGTCCTCTTGGCTAAAGGCTGTAGTAGACTATTTCAGGACCACTGAGATCACCACCCATCTGGCCAGCTTGAAAGACATTCGACAATGAGCTAAAATGTGTGACAGGCACAGAAGCAGGAAGCAAAATTATATAAGCTTTCTTCTTTCCCTTTGGAAACCAGTCTAAGAAGTCACCCCTACATATGCATACATCCTCCACATCAGCAAACTGGTTTAACCAAATCTCAGTTTCCAGTCCTTGCATTTATTTAATTCCCCAACGTGAATATCATACTAAATTCCTTCTCCATTCCTGCTTGGCACTATTGAGACCAGAGTCAAAACATGCTCTTTTTGTTTCCCCATGATGGAGGAAAGATACCGCATGTCATCACAACACATCGTTTGCTCTAACCCCCTTCTTCCAATATGCTGCCATAAAAAGAAACAGAATTTGTTTTATGCCTAAACACAGAAGATGAAGCAGGTGCTAAAATTCTTAACCTTCCTGTTGGGACAGTTTTACCTATTACTGGGTTCCATCAAGAGATGATATAAACTGCTTAACAGCATTAAAAAGCAGATTTGCTTAAAAATAGCATTATTGCAGATTTGCTACCATAAAGTTAAAAATGTCGCCTTGTAGATTGTAGCGTATTTTCCCCACAATATTACAAAAATCCATTTAATATTAACCACCACCAAGCCTAAATGGTTTGACAGCCCATTGTTGGAAAAATGAACATCTTCCACATTTGTTAAAGTGGATTTAATCCAAGATATAACTTAAAGTAAAATGAAGAACAAAGATTAAAAAGAAAAAGCTATAGTCAAATCTACTGATTTACATTTTAGCTATATTGTAATAGGAACAAATCTAATACAGACATTAGTGGGATCTAGGCATCTGATGCAATACAAGCAAATGATACTGATTTCCCCTCCTCATCAACTATGATTCAGATAACATAAAGAAAATACCAAGCAACATTAATAGAAATAAAAATTAAAGCCTGCAGGTTCAAATCAGGTTGCTCCATGCAATCCTTCTCATAAATAAAATTTAAGAACCACTAATTACTTTTTCCTTCAGTACTCATTATCACATGTCATGATTGCTGAAGTCCTAGCTAACAGCTGAAGGTTCAGGGTCATAATTTCTGACATTTGATTATTGCGAGTCGATGACTGAAATTTAGTTTTAATAGATGCCACAAAGCTAACTAACTTCAATCAAATACTTCTTTAAAAGTCATCACAAAAGGCCTTTCTGTTGCTGAAGCCAGAAAATAATCTTATAAGGAATGGAAGGCAATAGTACAACTTTATTTACTGCACTATAGGTTGAGGGGGGAGAACATAAACCAACCTGTCATTTCCTGACAACTGGACATAAAACATGTTATCCTTGACAAGTCCAATTGTCAAAATGCAGCTCAACATTCAGTTTCAGATGTCAAATTGCCTGTCCTAAAGCAATGGTAACTAACTTGAAAGTGCAAGTCTAATACCAGTTCACTCAAGCCATAGTAACACCTGAAATGTAAGCATTAAACTTAATTGTCCAGATTGCAGAAGACAGATGCTTAAAAAAGGGGTGGGAAAATCCATCTTTCAGGCACACTTTAATGGAGTGGAGTGGCAAGTGAGGTTAGCTTAAATTGAATCTACTGTAAAAACAATTAAATAAATTATTTCTGTCTTCTTTAAAAGGGAATTGACTTCTACAGATTAATAGGCAGAAAATTACTAAACAATCAAGCTCTATCACTAACATTCTCCCCACCCTCTAGGGAAGAAAGCTTCCAACTGGAACATTTTTGGCAGGTGACTCAAAGTAAATTAGGCTATATTCTTTCCAACTCTATCCTAAAACACAGGGGAAAAGAAAAAAAAAAAAAGAAAAAAAAATTAAAGAAAGACCAAAACCAAAAAAACCCAAATAAATCCCCTACCCCCCCCAAAAAAAACACAAAAAACAAAACAAACAAGCCACCAAATAAAACCCCACACAAATCAACAGATGCAAACACTACAGCTAAACATAAGAAATATTATCCCTTCATTCTGGAAGTACACAAGCAGTTTTGGAAGTCAAGATAACCAGGACTGCTTGTTGTGAGATGGGACCTGTGGAAGTATTTCTTCACACTACAACTCAAACTAAGGGACATTGTAGTGATTATGCAGAAACTCAGTCCTCCCTCATCAAGAAGAAAGTCCTTCTGCCTTTCTCAGACTACTCCCACAGAGGTGTAATTTGGAGAAAAGCAGGCAGGACTGAAGTCTTAGTGATTACATACCTGGGTCTGTATCATCACAACACACCAGCAAAAAATACTGCAAATAAAAATTAAAAATAAAGCAAACCCTTTGCTCCTTAAAGGCACTTTAAAGTTGCACTGCTGGTGAACTAACCACACACTGGCTGCCATCTAGATATTTTAGTATCACACTATGAACAAGTGATCTAAATTCTTCTGCATCCACCAGTATGTCAGGTTTTCACCAGCAGCAGAAATGCAACCACAGTCTGTTCCTATGGATGCTGTAAGGACTCCTCTGCTCAGAGGCATTTCAGATTTCCACGTAAGGGGAAGTACTCATGTGAATACAAAGGAGCAACTTTAGTACTTTACACAAAGAGTGCTGTCTCAGTATGAATGTTGGAGACTGGCTTACAGGAAGAGTGCCACTCCCCCAAAAAAGCAGTGGAGGTGATGCATTTTAAGTATCACCATTCTTATTTCACCAACCATTGTATTTCTTCTATTCTACTGAAGTTCATGGTAGAATGAATCTTATAATCCATAAGTGGTTGCTAGGATTCTTAAGACTGCCTTTTGTCATAAGGTCTTCAGATGCTTTTTACAGGAGATGAGGAGATGTCAGGCATGTAGACTTTTTTTTTTCCCAGATAATAGAAATATTAATTAAATCAATCTTACTGTTAAAGGAAATAACTACCACTTTACTATGTAAGTATCACTGTGTTCAACTTTCACTGTTCCCTTGAGTAAGAATAGAGGTTTTATAGAAAAAGTAAAAAAGAAAAACAACCCAGAACTTATTCTAAAGTTTGGATTTCTAAGACTTATCAATTTCTCAAAATTTATAATTTTTTTTAACTGTTATATTTTTTTCTACTTCTGGACTTTCCTTTTATAACTTTAATTTCAACAGCATTAAAGTTCTTTTATAATCAATTCAGATGAGAACCACAGACTCCAGGTTTGTAAATTCCTCTCCAAGTCCAACATCATGGTCATGATAGTCTCCAAGAGTTTAAGCTGCTTTCCCTCACTAAGCTTCAAAGCTTTAGGCATGAAGAAGCAAGCCTGGTAAAATCTGCCTGGCAAGGAGCAAGAGAAGATGGAGATGCCAACACAGCCCCTCTGAACAGTAAAGGTATATTAAAATACTAAAGGATGAGGATATCCAGCTTTAAATAATCCAAACTACAAGAGACAATCAGACTTTCAACACCACTTATGGAAACATTTCGGTTTTGTCCATTACAGTTTAGATTTTGACCTCCTGAAATGTTGAGGGTTTTGATTCCTCTGTGCTGTTTGCTAGAACACAGGCTAAACTGAAGGGAAAACAACTATGCTTATCTAGACTTTTTCATCTGTTATTCCTCCCAAAGTCCTTTATGCCCCGCAGATGCCTTCCTTTTACCCAGAACTTTCCTCTTTATGATTCTTCTACTCGAGCTTCATTCTGCATCAACTTTTGGTGCTTCTCCAGCCCCCAGAGACATGACAGAAACAGCAAACCCTGAGCTCCCTCCCTCCCACACACAAAAACCTAAGGCATCACATGAATCCTGTGGCTTGTCCCTCCCAGCTATTTTTCTCTTCTGCCAGTGTCACAGCTGTGGCTCCCACACCTGGTTTGTGTGCGTGTCTCAGCACAGGAAGACGCCATTTCACCAGAAGAAAGGAGCATGCAGAGACTCCAAGGCTGCAAGAAACTCCATCTCACACTCCCCCCTGAAAGCCTCCCACTCACAGCCAAAACCTGGCACTCTGCTGACCTGTTTCCCCATCTGAGGGGGCTGCTTCTACAACCGAAACACAACAACACTGCCCACAAATGTGCAGAGAACAAACACCACGTGGGCCTACGTGTGCCTCTAGTAAGCTCCTCCTAGGCTGCTGAGAGGCTAGCAAGCAGATCTGAGTCATGCTTTTTGGGTCAGAGCTCAAAAAGTTTCATTTGTTTGACACAACAGGGCTACGATGTACTGCTTGGAGACCCTGCAGAAAGAAGGCACAGGTGGGCTCACTGCTGCTCTGCACTACAGCCCTTCTAGGGCACAGCCAGCACAGCAAAGGGCAGTCTAGATCTGAAGCCAATGACAGGCCTGCTTTAGATACAGCAAAAAGTCCTCCATGTTAAAAAAATAAAAACAAACAAGCACAACAACAACAAAACCCAAAACAAATCAAACTCCTCAAAATACACTCTACCCAACAAAAAAAATCCCAAATCTATTAATGTTTGCAAAACTATGATACTGAACATACATCTTCTTAAAGAGGAATCTAATTAGTGAACTGGAGCATAAAGTCAAAATATAAGCCAATGTGTGCAGCACTGAAGAATGAGAAATATATAATTAGTGGCTATTCTCACAGTCTGAAGCCAAAGCTTTGCTATTCTGAAATGGCTTCACTGTCAGTAGTTTTCAACTGAACAGAGGCAGAACTGCAACAGCAGCCTTCAAACTAAGTAGATGTGACTGCAGATTCAGTGCATGCACTCAGAAAGGTGATGCAGTCCAGACTTACACGTTGACATCTCTCAACGCTCGGAGCAAGATGTGTTGTACAAATACAGAAATGCTGCTCTGGATGTAAACGTTAAGACAGACATTCACAGGCAAAATTAAATTAAGCCCCACAAAGAATACAAAGTATGCACCCATAGAACTGGAGGCCTATTAGGTTAAGATTTTCATCAGATATTTGTTTCTGAACTACATTTACGACATGAGATAAATGACAAAGTATGTAAATTACTTCAGCCACCTGGCAGGCAGGGAAATTTGCTGCAGGGAACAAACAGGTAGTAAATAAATAAATTAAGAATATGTTATCAGGCTGTGAGAGGTAGGGCTACAAGGAAATGGACTCTTTTCCCTCCAGCAGAGGTCACAGCAGTCAATAGGAATTATTAGCATCATTCTCATAACATGAGAACAAGCCAAGCTGCCAAATAGCTATGCTGCAATATTATTTCAAATCCTGAAGAAAATTTCTCTTCAGAAAAGGAAATGGCGTTCCTTCAAGAAACTACTCCAGTAATTTCATCTCTCATTATACATTTTCCTTGTTAGCACATCTAGTCTCGAAAGACCTCTGACAACCCTGTAGCCTGATGCAGGGCTTTTCATTGTAGTGAAAGACACCAGCATAACACAATAGCTTCCTAGATATTGTAGCCCATTTTTTTTCCTTCTGGCAAGCTGAAATTGTCTAATCATGGCAAATTCATTAACAGAGAAGTTACAAATGGAGTGCAGGGATGCCTGAAGGTTAAACATCCTTGAGTATCTTTTCCCACTGATCAAATGCCTGAGCTCACAGCTCCTGAACAGACTGCTGGCTCCTACTCTCATCTCTGACCACAGAACATCCCACAAAGTAAAATAAGGCAATTTGTTATTTTTGTTTGTCCACATAACAAAGAATCACCCTGATGAATTCTGTCCTAATGATCTGTTTTGAAATTGATGGTAATTGAAAAACTGATCTTTGAAAGAAATGCTTGCATGCATAATGCTGATTTGCTAAGGAGAAACCTCTGTGTCTGTATCTCTCAGATAACAGCTTTATTCAACCTGTGAAACACTACAATTTACTATGGAGAACACCAATCCCCAGACACCTCTTGTTTAAGTTCATATGTTTTTTGACAAAGAGAAAAAATACAACCCAACTAAATCCACCAGGTAAACCAGATTATACCAAACCTGGTTTCCTCCTCTTGCTGCAGGAATTATTTGCACATCTGAATGTGGAACACACTATGTGCCTGCTTCAGCTGGGAAACACTACAGAGCATAATCCCAAATAAGAAGGTGAGCCAAGCGGTCCCCCCACAATCTATTTCATATCTATTGTTTCAACGTATTTAGTTGTGGCACCAAAGGTTTTCAGAAGGCAAATTTAGGATATACGTTCTGGGAGGAAGTGAGAAGTACCTAGTTACTTGCATTGGCATAGGCTGTAAATCTAGCACTGGATAGCATGTGATGGATAAAAAAATACATCTGAAACACTGAAATACTACTGCTGCTATAAAGGCTGCAGAAAACTAACAGCTTCTTGGACTGGATGATGAAGAGCATAAATTCTCCTAAGTATATTTTCCCCATACCTTGTAGTGACAGAGATGCAGTATCTATCAGCAATACCAGAATTTGATTTCACCTTTTTCTTTGTTTTCACTTTTTTTTTGCTTTTTACAGAGAGAAGGCCATTTGGCTCATCAGTATATTTGGACCTGTAGACTATATTTCTTTGTCCTGAGCATCCATGTGATCTGCTAGTTGCTGCTTTCCAGTTTTAAAATTTCTGATGAGAAATTATTGAATAAGTAGATTACCTCCCCTGTGCTCACCACCAGAGGCACCGTGGCCACCCAACTGCCTCAGCTGCAAAGCAGCACAACTGTTTGCATCAAAGACCATCTCCATCTATTTTTTTGTCCAGTAACATAGCTGTTCAGGTCACACCCTGCACATTAGCTTCACCTCTGAATACCTCCCCTGTCAGGCCACCAGCTGGCAAAGGCTTGTGAGCGAACTGGGAATTAAAAGGACAGGCCAGATGTCAGATGGAGAAACTGCTTACTGACTGCACCACTGTGGTAGCAAGAGCCATTTCACAGAAATCTTAATTTCAACAACACATGGCCATGAGCCCCAGGCATGCTGCATGAGGTGGGGAAAAACATCTCTAGCTATGCTGAAAGATCAAGAAGTACAGGGCTATGTACTATGTGACAGTGCACCTACTTTTTCCTTTTAACAGCATTTGGGATTTTTTTTCTTTTCCCCCTTCAAATCTGGATGCTGACAGTTCTAGCAGCACAGGAAGGACATCCCAGTGTGCAGCATTGTCCCCAGAGTCCGTTCTCCCCTCAGGAAGCAGAAGTCTCATCTTTGCCTACACACCTGGCTCTTCATGTCCCTGGGGACCAGGGGGCAACCTTCCATGCCCTCTACTTACTCTGCAGGTCCCACTGATGGTTGTAGCTGCCAAATCCCTGTCAAACAGTGCTTAAGGGGTTGACATTTGTCTTTTGGCTGGGAGGTTCACTGCTCAAGCAGCTGTTCCCATCTTTGGGGAAAAAGCAGGCACTGGACAGAAACCATTTGCATCTCTGATTCTGAGGTATCATCAGACAGGACACACTGGTAAGGCACAGGGCAGTCTCAAGAATATGCTCAGTGCTCTGTAACTGAAGAAAAGACTGTACATTTAAAACAAAAGTATATAATAAAAAAAAAATAGCTGTACCACAGAAATGTTTCACAAAATATGAATTATCACTAAAGAACAGATTGCAGAGATGTTATACTCTTATGAAATCCCATGTGGTTCTGAAGGGCTTCATTGTTTTGGTATGTCTTTAAAACTGAAAACCAAATCAATTTTTACAAAAATACTTCCCAATTACAATTGCTGCTGCTGACTCCAACTTCACATTGGGAAATGTGAACACATGTAAGTGTGATCTGGTCTCAGACAGAAAACTATGAAAACCTATTTATCGGAGCTAAGAGGACCACAAAGACGCAGTCCATTTACTGGAGAGGCAACCAATGATCACAAGCAAAGTTAAGAAGTACTGAAAGTTTATGTGAAAATAGAGGGAACAAAGTTATCCTGAAGCCATGATCCAGCTCAGTTTAATGTAGCACCACTTCTTGCTATACCATTTCTCTCAGCAAACACCCTCTAAACCAACCGTGACTCACCTCAGCTGAGGTTTCTCTCCAGAAGCCTGACACAGAGATGCCCTTTCTGAAGTCCTGCTTCCAGCATCCACATACATCCACCACTCCCCTCTCCCCTTCCTTCCCTATGCTTGTGCTTTTTAAACAGACAATGAATTTTAAACTCCTTAAGGATTGTTTTTTAAATAACCCAGGTTTTCGATGCTGTCAACATTGAAATACTCGATGTCAAACACTCTCAGACACATGGGAAATATGTAGAAGGATGTCACAGACAAGACAGACAGCCTCAGAAAAAAGGAATTAATTTTTTTACACCATTTTTCCCCCGCTTGATCTCATATCTGCACATTTCCATGGCACTGTTTTCTCTCTCTTCTGAAGTCCAAGCAAACCCAGAGAGAGCAGACAGCTCTTAGAAATCCTAAATGCTTACATATTTCACTTGAACACTGCCCTCAGAAAGCCTGTGGGAGGTATTCAGAAAAGCAATCTTTGCTTTAGCAATGCTTGTCCCCTTTAGCTTGATCTATTGCTGACACAGAAAAAGTGACTCTTCCAAGGAGTGGGATGCAGAAGCTGGTATTTCTCTTGGGCAGTGAATTCTTTTGGAAGAGCCATTTTCTCTCCCCTGGCCACAAGAAGAGTAGGGAGAATGTTCTCTGGAGGATTTTGCGTGCACTACAATCACTGAAGACCCTTCTTAGCTAACACTTCAGATGACTTCTCACTTAAATTTCTAGCCATATTCTCCTACACCTCCCTACCTAAATCCATCACTCAGCTGTTGCTCTCTAAATATAGCATGCTAACAACTATGAAAGGTGTTTCTAAATATATTTAGTTTACCTAAATGATACTTACTCATCAGTGCCACGTGCAAGTCTGCTATTACTGGATAGCTTGCTACTAACAGAAAAATAAGGAACCTTTTCATAATGCAGTAAAGTTACAGAGGAGACAGGTAAACACAAATATAATTAAGATTAGTTTGTGACAGAATCTGTCACCGAGCAAATTAAATGGAGACTCTTCACTGAAGCTTAGCAGCTCTTGTAAGCAAGATGCCCATGTTGCAGAGTGTTATAGTGTGCTTTTAAAATTATATCATGAACTCACTAACCCGTAAGAGAATGTTTGTCTAAGTCTATTCTGTCTGTTAAGTCATTAGCACCCATTTCCATAGTGCAGAATTGCACTACAGAAATTACTCCAAGAGTCCAGGTTCATAGAACACGGCAGCAAGTATCAGGCATAAGCCCCTGGACAAACTGGAAAAATTCCAACTATATTCATTCCCTGTAGGATAACATATTTTCAAGCTGGATCTCAGAGTTCTCTCACAGTCATGTGTCAGTGCCAAAAAGAAGCACATTAAAGGACTGTAAAGCTAAAAATAAAAGTCCTTTAAATAAGACAGAGCTAATGAATTGCTGCAAGTATCACAAACGAGAAAGACCAGTCAGCCACTGATTTACACGACAGCACCACAAGGACTGAGAGCAGTAAGAATACAGCACACAGACCTGAAAAACAAGTGCTGTTTAGAAGTTTCTTCATTTAGCCATATTATACACTTTGAAAATGATGACAAACCCTGCTATAAGCAGGCAGACCTGCATGCTCTTACACTGCCCTTCTCACACACCACTCAGAAGGAAAAGCTCTTTTACTCCCCTTGATGTAAAGGTGAAATTTCATTGCTGAAGACAGTGTAAGGTGGAAGTCTGTTGAGTGCTTTGAGACAAATAACAAAATGCATAATTTATTTTAATCTTTCTTTTGAAATATTCTAAGAAGTCTGTAGATCCTCTCTCCTCCCTCTCCAGTGACAACCTTCCCACGAGAACTCTCTAGCCTGAGTAAAACCAGCTTACACCATGGTTTTTAACAAAAAATTTCACTTTCCAACTCACAATAGCAAGTTCTGGGCCTTCACTTTCCATAATGCCACACTTCTACCCCTATTTTCTACATTTTTCAATAGCACAATTAAAAAAAAAGGTTCATCCAGTTTCTTTCTCCTAGAAGAATCAAAAACAACTCACACAGAAATTGCCTTTAATTCTCCCTAAATAGTGGGAAGAGTAAAAGAACTCTCCAGCTTGGAGTGAGTTTTTGAAAACTCACAGACTACCAAAATATACTATAAATGCCACAGATAGGCTTAAAAATTTAAACTGGAAAGGATATATAAAGGAACTGCTGATCTTTAAGCAGAAAGGAGAATACCACAATCTGGATTGTACTCTGCTGCCAGAACCCAGCACAACACAGTCCCTCTCTACTCCTACCACCCCTTTACATCATTACAATAAAAAGAACACAGCTCTTGGCAGAGGTGAACCTCTGGAGAAAAGAGAGGCTGAGCCCAGGAAGTTGGCTAAGGAGATATTCAGACTGACTTTGTGCAAGACCACAATATGCCTGCCTCTGTTAAACCAGCACACAACTCCATGCATGTATCTGTCTCACAAAACCTACCAGGATAACTAAAATAATACACTTTGCTCAGAAAAGAAAATATTTGTACTTCGCCCAGCTATGGTCTTGACCCCACACCAGTCACAGTATAGGGGGTGTTACCAATACCTTTATAGCCATTTTATAGCTATATAGTTCATGGCTAGGTAATGAGACAGAGAGATATCCCACTGCTCCCAAACAGAAACTGGAAAAATTGTTAGAGAGAATGATATTCAAGCTTTACTGCAATCAATAACTTTAGGAGCTGGAGTCAGCAAGGTTGAGGTTCTGTTCTGGTTTACAAAGTCTCTGAATAAAAGAGGTTGCAGTCACTGAACATCCCTGGTCTTGCAACAGTAGCTATAGAAAAAACTGGCAGATTCCAGACACTGAGCTAATGAAAACATACATCTGGACCTGCCTTGTGTGGGAGAACTACTCACCCCTAACCAGGATGGTTCCTTCATTGTCAAGGTCCCCTTTAGCCAACAAAAACCACCACAGTCTGTGACATGATTTTTGCTTTACTTTTTCTCTGTAAACACGTGGCATGAGCAGACCTGAGCCTCATCTCCAAGGAGCTCAGCTGCAGCTGTTACTTACACACCATACCAGGGCATAATTTCACTTGTGCAAGAAGGCAATAGGGTAGGGGGTTGCTAATGAAGAAGGGCAGCACAGGTCAATCACAGAAGTAACAAGAGCATAAAAGCTGTGATTTTAGTCCTTGCAAAGGATGTTCATGCTCCCAGAAGGCAAGTATGAACACCTGCAGGGGTAGCAACCACCACACTGGCAAGCTTCCTGCACCATGTGGCTCAGCTACCCAGTGCCATGTGCTCCAAATTAGCTTGACTAGAGAAGCAATGAGGTTTGGGGAAGATATTGCTGTTTCTGCTTGTGATATATAAAATAATATTCAAGACTCTTGTCTTCAGGTAGTATTTTTTCCAGGCACCTACTGAAAGAAAATAATAGTACCAAGTTTAGAAAATAAAACCAAACCAAACAAAAACCAAACAAATAAAACCCTATAATTTCTCTACAATCATAAAATTTCCAGGAACAAATCATAGTTATTTATTACTCTACCCTGAAGTAATGCTGGTCTGGGCTCTCCTCACCCCCTGCCACCATCCCAGTCTTACCCTGATTAGCCAGGGGCTGCCAGCAATCAAGGCATGAGAGGGCAGAGTTTAGATTCTGTACTAGAAGAAAGCATACATGAATTCATATACACATATTATGATCTACAGTTGCAAGTTTGTATTTACAAGCAAGGGCTGTAGAACCTGGGCAAGCACATGTAACACACTAGAAATGGGGTTTTTTACAGTCACTGTGCAGACAGACATATTTTAGATTAAAACAGCCAAGTATAGGAAAAAACCCTATAGAATTTTGGAAATATAAATGCCTTACTAGTCGTCACCCTATAACAAACAGGTCCTAAAACCAACCAAAAAAGATGAGAGAGAAATTCTTCTGTTTTCCATACTCTTAGTTGACTTTTGACAGAATTTCATCCACCACCAAAAATAAAAAATAGAAAACAAATTGTTTCTCATCTACTTCTCACAGGCAGGCAGGCATCTCTTTTTGATTTTGCAAGCACAAAAACATCAGAAGAGAAAACCAAAACACTTTTCTGGACATCAGAAAGCTCAGTAAAGAATTCAATGCTCAGATTTCAATCACCAATTTAAAAACCTGCACATTATAGAAGACAACTGCTCCTTCCAAACAACAGACAGGGTGCTTGCTCTCCTGCACTTCTGCACCCAAATTCTTGTCATATATACCATGGTCTGCACTTTGAAAATGTAAAACAGGCATGAGTCTAAACTGAAACTCGTGAAGAGCTATTATTTGACTTCCAAAGCACTTTTGTGTAGTCCCGTTTAAGAATAAGTTCTAGGATACACTCTTAAAATTGTTATTCAAATTAAAGTTCTCCTGGAAATTGCTGTGGAACTTTTCCTTTTTCCTCCTCTTGCATCCAATAACATTTTAAGAATTAAAAACATTTTAAGAATATTTATTCTTAAACAATAATTAGAACAAACAGTAAGAATTCTGCCAAAGTTTAAAAACAAAACTAGCATAAAATGAAACCAAGCTGGAAAGTTGTAAAACCAGCTTTAGTGTCTTCCTATACATCTTCTGAGTGTTTCAAGCAAGTTGACTGCTCAAACTCTGGTTCAGCCATCTATGTTTTCTGCAAGTTCTCCCTTTCATTTTTCATGTTCCAGTACCAAATACCTAAGAATAGATGCAAAATGTTTACTGAAAGAAGTTATAACCAGCAGAAATATAACCACAGTTCTAAATTTTCAATCAAAAATAATGAAAAAAATTAATAATGGAAAGGTGTTGTCCTACCCACAGGCAAAGCTATAGATGAGCAAGCTTCATTCCCATATTTCATCAAGTTTTTTTCTTGGTGGCACTGCTGAAATGGGACCCCTGGGACACTCCAGCTGCTGACAGGCAATTTTTATTGTTTTCAAAAAAGATATTCATGTGCATGGATGGACAAGAACAGGCCATGTCAGACACTGTACACTGAAAAACACTCTAGTTAAAAAAGCTGGAAGCAATGTTTTGCCATGTTACACACTATGGCCTTATTTTCACATCACAAATGGATCCTGTCCTTCAGAAGATAAAACAGCACACAGAAAAATGCTTTTTTCTTTCTCTCACTCCCATCAAACTGTCCCCACCTAAAAAGATCCTTTTTCTTGTGTTTTCAAGTACCACTCACCATTATTAATGGCCCAGAGTTAACAAAAGAGATGCATCAGCAAATATGGCTGTTCCCACTAGCAGGAAACTCCATCCTCCATCACACTCTGCAGAGTCTATCAAAAATTCACATTTCCACTAGCAAGTAGTTTATAAAAGACAAAAAAATGCAATTACACATCTCATGTTGTGTCAAAGGAATTGACCTTCAGCCCTACATCACTGCTGCTGCAAAGGACCCTGCTTCCTTACAACACTGGACAGCTGCTTTTCTCACGTCTCTCAGTGAAGCCTCCAGAGGCTAATTATCTCAGCTACATGTTTGTCAATGCAGCTTTTAAAACTCTGCACAATGCATCAGGTTCACAGAAGGAAACTGTAATTGTTAGTGGTCAGTGCAGAGCACAGCAAAAGCTGTTGAAGCTCTACTACACTCAGCCTTTTTTCCAGGAAAGGTTCATGTTCCTGAATTCAAGAGCTGGATGGAGCTCCACTCTGTGAAGTCTGGAAACCATCCAGCAGTGGGATAGGAATAAAGCTGATTTTTTTTTTTTCCCCCAGCACTTTGTTAAATGAATTATATTCCCGTTTGTAAAATTGCTGTGCTCAATCTTTAGAAAGAAAAGTTTTGCATTGTAGATTTGTTATGGTTCAGCACTTTGGCTCAGATCAGAAATTAAATACAAGCACAGCAAACTACTGCACTTTAGCTCTGCCAGACAGTCATGAGCTATAGCTTATCAATGCAAAAAAACCCAAACCAAACCAAGTCAAAACAAAAACACACACAAAAAAATCCAAAAAACCCAAAAAACAGAAACAAATGAACAACAAAAAAAACCTCAAAAAATCCCACAAAACATAAATAACTATTTGGCTCTAGAGAAGACTTTGGTTTACAGATTAAGCATTTAAAACTTGAGGGACAAATTCCCAAACCCAACAACAACACACACCTATGTTTGTGTATGTGTACATAAATATATAAAAGTAATCCTGAGATACTTATTCATCTCTGAAGAACCTGGGTTTTGCTCCCAAGAACCCATGTGAAAGTTAGAACCTTTTTTCTTCATCTCAAGTGGAATTGCACCAGAACTCAGACAAAACATAGCTTACAAACAATACACAAGTTTCAGTCACAGACGCATATTGCCTTCCACTGGTAATGCCACTAGCCTTTGCAGACAAACCCTTCTTTGGATTCATTCTTTTCTTTTTCATTCAGCATTTTCTGCCTTTGCATTTCTCTGCTTTAAATATATTAGGAAGTTCCCTAACTCCTTATCCTTGAATCCATTATCCTCCCCATACGCAGTTTTATTTCACACAAAGTGCATGGAAAATCAGAGCAGAACAGCTGGCTGTTCTTTCTGCCTCAAAGCCAGTACTGTGGCTTTAGTCCATCCCTTGAAGGAGGCAAAAAGTACCAAACTCACCTTGTTACAGCAGCTGCCCAGACAAAAAAAATAGCTTACAACAAGGGTAATTCAGAAATCAGCTGGAAATCCATAACCTTGTATAAACTACTAACAGTTTTGCAGACTTCCTCTGGAAACCTCAAATAAGTGGGTTGAATTGATTTTCAGGAAAAAAGAAAACACCTTGAAGATTTCACAAGTTCAGCTTTGCAGAGCAGTCATGTCTTTGGTGTAATAGCTACCTACTTAGAACAGGAATGGCTACAAGGCTAAGAAATGCCAGTTTCCACTTCATCATTTTCATATATTGCCTATTATTGCTTTCTGGTATCCCATTAAAGAGGTTTCAGTCCAAAACATTGATATATTTACTCTACAGGGCACAGGAGAATATCAGTAATGATATACACACTAGTATGGTGCCACTTTAATTCAAAATAGAATTATGTACAGCATTTGTTTTCTGAGCACAGAATCCACTCAGAATTAATTTCCCAGTTACCAAGATGAAGGGAGAAAAAAACCCAAAACAAACAAACAAGCCCACCACTATGTCATCCTTAGACTATAATTAGATATCTATATACACACACACACATATATATATACCTTTTTTCCCCCTAATAATTAAATTAGGAGCAAGGTAACAATTTGCACGTACTACTATCAAACCATGAAACCACTGAAAGAGACCCCACCAGGGAACAGCATACAAAAAGGCTCTGAAAAAACATGAGAAGTCTGATAACTAAGACATATGAAATTTTTACTCCTTAACCTCACATTATACATTTAAAATACAGCTAATCTAGAGTGTATCATATACAAAACACTTTGCAAAACATAAAGGATTGGTGACCCACAAGGAGTAATCTTGTTTGACAAAGCACTGTCACATCAGCTGAGTGCCCCGCCCATCACCTCTGTATTGCCTGCACCTTTATGAAATTGGAAATACCATCTCTAAATGGTAAACCAAGTAAAACTAATCCAAGTCACTGAAGTCCAATGAGGTGCTCTAGTAACCACACAGAGCTGTAAATATTACAGCTCAGATCACAAGGGCTGAAGGAGGTGATACAAGATTGTTTCACTGATGCTCCACCAGGGCTGGACCCTCTCTGCACCCCACCTTGGTGGAAGATCCAGCAGCTCCCACGATCTGCATGGATGTCCCCACTGCCCAGCCAGAAGGGAGTTGTCTGCTGCTGGCCACTGCCTTTTGAAGCAGAAGGGTGGACACACCATTGCTGTCTGCCAGTGCCACAGAGCCAGAGATCACGGTGCTCTCGTGCTGTTCACAGCCCCAAGATCATTTGTTCAGCATTCCTGAAGCAATTTAACTGTAATAGGTACTTGAAGAAGTTTTTATTTTTAATTAATAGCTAAAAACACTTGGAAATCTTCTTTCTAAAATGGAAGATGTGAATTAATTATCAAGTGCCGAAGATTATATTATAGTAACCTGCATGATCATATTATAGAATCACAGAAAAATAAATCCAGTACTGCTGAGTCCACCACTAAACAACATTCCTAAGCACAACATCTACAGGTCTTTGAAATACCTCCAGAGATGGTGACTACAGACATTTTTCATTCTATAGTTTCACTGAAACTGAGAAATCAAACTTGTCTGGCACCTAAACACACACAAATTTTTCATTAAATGCTGTTTCTCTTACAATAAACAATTTTTTTCTTTTTCTCTTTTTCATCAAGTATTTGGTATCAGGTTAAAATTATTTCTTTCTATTAGGGTACATGGCATTTATTTTTTGTTTCTGAAACAATACAGCCAGCTCCTGAAATTCAGAAATAGTTTTCTCAGCTGAGAACTAGAGAATCCTACAGACTGCAGCTAAAATAGTCAACAAACAGAAGTTTATCCAGATCTTCTTTAGAAACCAAAGCTGTATTTTTCTACAAAGAGATTTTAAAAAGTATATGCATAAACACACATGAGGAATGCACTGATTTATTTATGACCTTCCAATTAACTTCGTGCCTTTTCCTCCAAGCCCAAAACTAATCCTTAATATGGAAGTGACATTTACATTTTCTGCATCTTAAATTTTGAGTGGGCAAAAGGCTAGCAAAACCCTCACACAAAAACATGACTATAAGGGGATTTTCAAAGACTAAGAAATATTTGACAAGACCACCTGATCTGCACCAAGGACTTTCTTGCCCTGTTGCTACTTTCTGCAATGCCTATAGCTTCATCATCCCTTTTCATATCCATAAAGCATTAACTTCAATGAACTGTTTTCATTGGCAAATGACTATTCAGTTTCTTAGAAACTCTATGCAGAAAATACTGAGTCATAATTACCCTTTGATTTCACTCATAGCATTTTCCCCAACAGCTGCAGCATCCCCTTCAATGAAATCTGACTGATGTTTATTGCATAAACTCAACCAAATACAAAATCCAGTAGTTAAGTACAACTACATCCATTCAAGGACCTTACACTTTTCTTCATAGATCAACAGCAGCACTCTAAATTCAAAGGATTTACAATTCAAAATTGTTCTTCAGGATCTGAAAGGAAGAATTTTTCACCAAACATCAAAATTTTTGCACAGAATTAGCTGTCCTCAGACATTAAGCTACCTCTCTTTCCCTAAAAAGTCCTGGAAAGTGACTGCATCTATGAGAAGAGCTGTGCAAAAAGGTAGCTCATGTCCACTTCCAAGCTGACCAGTCACCAGGAAGGGTAGAGCTCGGTCCTTCTTAGAGCATGAGCACAACTTTGAGTCTTTTCCCCTCTCTGTAGCTCTCAGATGGGTGTGAAAATGGCCAAAACCTTCCTGAATACTACAGCTTGAACTTAAAAAGTAATTACAAATGCAAAATTTCAATTTACACTAGCTACTCTCTTGAACTGAATTTTAACTAGGAAAAAAGTGTACTCAGGAATATTCTCTAAGTTACCATTTTGTTTTATTTTCCAGAGATATTTGTATTTTTCCTGAACTAGAGCTTCTGAAAACCTCTGAGTTGCTAGGTATCCTCACCACCCAAGTAAAAGATTTTTTCCCCAACTGTGAAATGAGTAAGCAACCAACTAAATTTAGCAGAAGAGTACTTTTTACCTCAAAGTCTGCCTTTGCATCTTTCAGTGGACATTCATCAGAAGCAGACATGATATTTGTATTTGCAATGTAAACAATCATCAACATTCTCACTTCAGAAGAAAGCACAATATTACAAAATGGAGAATTTCATGGGCATCAGCAGGGAAGTTACACTTTCCCAAAAAATGTTAACTCTGATTTTCTTTCCATCTCTTCTAATGAAGCAGTTTACATCTTCCCTGGGACAGCTCCGACATATCCTCCAATAAATGGCAAATTCTTCTACTGCCATCCTGCAACAACACAGGGATAACCACACAGCCCTTTGACATTTCTCTACCATTGAGTCAAAGGCTGCACTCACTCACAGGTGTGATGTGGATTATAACACACCCAGAGAGATTATCTGCATTCTCTGAGATATACGAATACTATAAATACTGACTGAGAACTGCCTGACAGCTCTCCTAGAAACAAATGTTTAAAATTTTTAGAAGTGAGAGATAGACTTGTAGAGCTGCCAAATGACTGGTAAGTTTTGTAGAACTAGAGCCCTCTGAGCTTATCAGCAGAATCAACTATGTAATGGTATTGAAAGCACCTTGTTTACACACAGGAAAATGGGCTGTCATCACCTTCATCTTTCTTATAGGTAGTCAGAAAAAAAACATTAATTTACTGCCCAGAGCAATTATGGACTCACCATTGCTGGAGGTGCCCAAGGCCAGGCAGGATGGAGCTGTGAGTAACCTGTTCTAGAGGAAGTTTTCTCTGCCCATGGCAGGGGGGTTGGAAACAGATGATCTTTAAGACCTCTTCCAACCCAAACCATTATATGATTCCATAAAACTTGATGTTAAGACTTATTTGCAAAATATTGCTGAAAGGTTAATTAAAATTTTAAATTCTATTTGGATTCTGGACAAAAAGCAAAGCAGTTCTGCAAGCAAAAACAAAGCATTTGCCTATGCAAAGCCAAGTACAACAATTTCTGAAAAGGAGCAGGGCTTCAGTGGTGACATGACAATGTATCACTTAGAAGTAAACAAAAGCATTAATCATCAGATTTCAGAAAAGCAAGAAACTATGTTCTGGTACTGAAAGTTAATTAACATTTAAGATAACATTGGGATTTGACTCCTAGTTTTCAAAAAAAGAGTTCAAAATTAGTTAATTTAAAAGTAAAATAAATTTTAAAAAATTCCAACACACAACTCCTGAACACTGACGAAACAGCATAAAATTCAGTGTAATCAAAACCTCCCATGTGTATGGGATAGGAAGAGGCTGTTATAGTGGGTTAACCCTGGCTAGGTGCCAGACATCCACCAAAGCTGCTCTATCACTCCTCTCCACAGCTGGAGAGGGAAAATAAAACAGAGCAAAGGGTTCATGGGTTGAGATAAGGACAGAGAGACATCACTCACCAAATAGCATCATAGGCAAAATAGACTCATATTGGAAATAACTGAATTTCTTACTAACAAAATCAGAGCAGGATAATGAGAAGTAAAATAAATGTTAAAAAAAACACTTTTGCCCCACCCTTCCCTGCTTCCCAGCTCTACCTTTACCCCCCACAGTGGTGCAGGGAGAAGTGGAATGGGGTTATGGTCAGTTCATCACAAGTTGTTTCCGATGCTGCTCAGGGAAAACAGTTCTTCCCCTTCTCCAGCATGAGGTTCCTCCCACTGGAGACAGTTCTCCATTAACTGCTCCAACATGGGTAACCCTTCCATACCGTGCAGCCCTTCAGACACAACCTCCTCCAGCATGGGCTGAGTCCAGCAGGGACTCAAAAGTCCTACCAGGAAACCTGCTCCTGTGTGGGCTCCTCTCTCCATGGGCCTCCTTCAGGGCCACTCTCAGGCATCCACCTGCTCCAGGGTGGGTCCTCCACAGGCTGCAGGTGGATCTCTGCATCCCCATGGTCCTCCATGGGCTGCCAGGGCACAGTTGTTTTACCATGGGTTTCACCATGGGCTGCAGGGCAATTCCAATTTTGGTGCCTGGAGCAGCTCCTACCCCTCCTCCACTGGCCATAGTTGTTCCTCTCACATTTTCTCACTCTGCTCTTCTCTGGCCACAATTACATCCATGCAATAACTTAGTTTTTTTCCTTTTTACATACATTAACACAGAGGCATTGGTATAATTTCTGACTGGCTCAGCCTTGGCCAGTGGTGTGTCCATCTTGGAGCCACCAGGGATTGGCTCTGCCTGACACGAGGAAACTTCTGTCAGCTTCTCACAGAAGCCACACCTGCTACCAAGACCCAGCCACTCAAAATTAATACAGCTGTCCCACCCAGGAAGGATTAGTGTCTTTCAGCCTTTTAACCAGTATTGAAAGTAGTGCAAGTCTCAACATGCATCACTTTTTTCCCCCTCTCCAACACTGGCACATGGCAGAGCTGTCTGTCATTTCACACTGCACCAAGCAACAATTACAGTCAAATCAGAGCATCTGACAACCATAGGGGCAACAAAGCAATGCCATGGACCACAGTAATTCTCTAGGCTTCGTATCATGCCTTTTTCCATCACAGTCCCTTTCACTCAAAACTGATCACATCCGGGGTTTCCAAAATTTGCTGCTGTAAAAGAGATGGTAGAGGCCAGTATTCAAATAAATCTTTGTGGAACTGAATAAGCTATGTTCTGCTCACATAATACTTTCATTCAAATATAAAATCAAATCATGTAATCTGGAAACCCATCAACAGATAGATGGGAAACTCACAGGAAGCATTGGAGCACCTAGCTCTGGAGCACACCTTACAGTCTTAGGATCCAGATTCACTCTGATTTCAAGTCTCACTGCAGTACAGACACACACACAGAGCTCAATGCAAGATTAGTTTCCCTAGTACAAAAAACAACAACAAACAAACAAACACCCAAACAATCAAACAAACCAAAAGAACGCCACATTCCAGTACTGAAATGCTACAGAGACTTCATAAACTTACTGACCAATGCTGTGTTTACTCCCAGTAATGACAGCAGGGCCACCTGGTTTCTGCCATTCACCTGAGACCACTAATGCAATCAAATTCTCCAAGGAAGCACCCACAGAACATGTCACTGCTTGCAGCTTCTCTGCACTAAATCATCTAAACAGAGCCAGTCACCCCAAGATTAGCTGCATGTGAGTTCATGTTACTCCTTTAGGAACCTCCAATCCGGAATGTCCATGGAAGAATGTCTAAGCAATCTGAAGGCAGTGCCACTAATACAAACACTGTACGTGCTTGTTTTGCATAGGCAATTCAATACCAGCTCTAGACACATACAGCATATATTGATATACAAAAATGACATGCAGACGTGCACACATCTTTAAAGAAAAACACTAGTATTTTGAGTATTTTCCCAGAGCAGCTCTCCTGAGGAAATATTGCAGACTACTTTCACTATGTAAACAAGACTTCACAACCAGGAACACAAACTCTCATTGCAGCAGTTAATTTACAAGACTTTTTATGCTATCTCTGAGAAAGACAGGGGAAAAGTAAACAAATTAAATAAAAATAATAAGCCACCACAAAAGTCCTGGAAAGAGTACCTTCAAAATAAAAAAAAATTAAAAACAGAGAGCATGTGCATGCAGAGAAAGAGAAGCAAGCAACTCATCAAATGCATTTGTAACACAAGACTTCCCCTAATGTTTCAGACACCACTAAAGAGGAGTCCTGCTGAAATAATGAAGGAACTTTTTTCTGACATTTAGCTACATAGGTGGTGATTGTGTGTGTGTCTATGGCAAGGCTGGAAAGTTAAACCAGTGTAAAACTTGAATACCTCAAAAATTCCTTGGTTCTTCTAGATCTCTTCATTGTAAGAACAATGCACAACCAGATCTAGTGTGCACATACAGCCTTACCTTTTTTATCTAAAGGTAACAAGTGATGCTTTTAAATATGCCTAAGGCATTGCAAAGATGACCCTGTGCTTCACCCAAAAGAGTGACTGTGACTCTCCCCCATGCAGCCCTTCAGTGCATTAAGGAGAAAATTATCAAGTTCAGTGACCTCTGCTATTCTTGAAACAGTAAACAATAATAATAAAACATTCATATTGAAATCTAATTATTCTTAATGAATGTTCTGGCTTGTAAATGCTGGATTCTAGGGAAGTTTCTCATTTACTACAGCTCTAAGCAAAGTTAAAGCTGTCGTGCTGTCAGAGAGAGAAAGGGAAATGATACAGAGAAGGCACATCCTACCCTTTTTTATCTTCCAGAAATATACAATCTAACCATCCTCAGATATAAAAAAAACTTACTAAGTCACCTATGAAGATCTAAACTTCATTGTAAAAACTGCATTAGTTTAATAGAATTCTGACCTGTGCTATGCAGTCATCCAAAATCTTGCCAATGATCTTTTCAACACCACCTTCAATAAACACGGTCAGCAAATAAATATCCAATAAACAGCAGTTTAAACAGCAGTCAGCTTAACCTTTCTCCTGTCTTTAAAAAATGCCAGACTCTTCAGTGTTTGCTCAAGACTCTTCTTTTACCAGCGTTCAATTTGAATGAGCCGGTGCAAATGCACTGTTCATCCCCTCATGAGAGGAGGACGCATTTATGTGAAACATGAGGAGAATGCCTAATGCTGAAGCATTCTCTCTGCATCCTCAATGAGATTTTATTACAGGGCTCTCTTTCTTCTACCCTGGCGTGTGTCAGCATGCCTGCAAGCATTCTATTTCTTTCATGGCCAGACACTATCTGTGCACTTGTGTTTACGTTGGGTATACACACACACAGCTCCTCTATCACACGTGCTTTATGACCCCACGGGACCTACTCAAAAAATTATCAAACCTATCCAGGTGGTAATAGGAAGCAATGCCATAAAAAAGAAATTCTGCTAATCATCCATACAGCTAACTTTCTGACTGTTAGGAACCAGATTTAAACTCCTTTGCCTTCCAAAAACATTAAGGGCTTGAATTTTCAAATCTGCCTAAAGGTAAGCCTGTTTTATAAACTAAGTCTGTGGTCTTCAGAGAAAAACCTGGCAGTTCAATCAAAGTACAAACAAGTTCTTAATTAAAAATAGTTACTTTTTCTTTTGTATCAGAGACCAACATGGCAAAAATTTATAATGTCTCAACTTGTCAACAAAGTAATATGAGTTAAAAATCTGCATTAAAAAAATAAACAAGAAGAAAAACAAACAGAAAACTACTACATCACAACAAACTTCCTAGACCTTGCAACTCTTTAAAGAACATTACTACTGTAACTGCAATTTCTGGTTAAAGAAATAAGACTTATGAGAAGAATGGCTTTTACCAAGATCTCTGAATATCTTGGGCTGTGACAACTAGATTTAACCAGCTTTGATAAATAATAGACGAGCCTGGCAAACACTCAGTTTTTCTAGTCCTCCACCTACATCGTTCTACAGTTCCTGATGATACATTATTTATATTTCAGGACCATTCTCCACGAGGTAATCTCCTTCTACACCAGTAGGAAAGAAGTTTCTGTTGCAAAGATCATTCATTCCAAGACAGCAAGGAAGTAAAAAGTTATTATTTTAAAAATTCAGTTTCCTAGTCATAATAAAAATGCATGTTACAAGAAATGGGACAGAGAAGCTGCCATTCTAAGTGAAAATTTCTTTGAAATATTAAGTTTGAGGAAAGTGCTATCTATGCCAGTACTTTTCACTATTGTCTTTGATAAAATAATAAAAACTCAATAAAATGAAGTCTTAAAAATATAACTCATCTTGATGGGTCCTGTATCTTCCTTGCTTTTCCCATTTCTCTGTTTCTCTTTATTCTTTTCACTAGATAGTTAATATGCCCTCCTATTAACATTATATTTCTCAATCTGTCACTATGCCTTTACTAAAATACTGTCTCTCTTATAGTGCTTATGCTGCAGGATTGATCCCTGGGATGTTCTGGAGTGTCTGTTTGCTTAGGGGTGGGGGGAGAGGGGATTTACACCACATATCCTCACTCACTGCCCTACTGACGGCCCCCATCTCTCAGCCCTGCAAAGAAGGGCAGGAGCTTCAGGAAGGTCTTGCACAGCTGGAAATCAGATTTTCTTAATAGCTGCAACAGGGCATGTTGTGGTGAGTTATCACAAAAGTCATCAGGGGCTTCATGGGCTCAACTGACCATCACCCCAGTGTGATAAAATTATTCTGTTTAAATTCTTGGTGATCCTTAAGTTTTATCAAGCAAGACTGTTGGTAATTTCAAATGAGTGGAAAGGCACACATGTCCAACCAAATCTGTTTTAGAAAGCATTCTGCAGTGGAGTAAGACGATAAAAAGAAAATGTTATGGAATGTTTTTTAGTCTTCCTACTCTATCTACTATTGTTGAAGCCATGCCATTATCTACTTATCCTTTTAGTGGATAAAAGGAGATGACATCATGGAAAAAAACAGCATCTACCTTTTTTGGAATAAAGACAAGGAAATTCATATCTTTCTGGTTAATGCTCAATGCAATGTGTAGAGGAAGACAAAGACATAGGAACTTCATTAAAGAAAAATGACAAATTTGAGAACACAATTTTGAATACTTATACTATGGCAAATTAATGCTCTCTAGAGAACTGTATTAATTTTAAGTTACAGACAAATGTTAAATTTCCAAATTGAGAGACAGAGTAATAACCTATCAGCTATTCTTCCATGAACCAAGATTTAATTTTTCTACCTTCTGGCTTCATCCTGAGTTTTTAAGCAATATATGCTAATGTTGGCAAAGGCTGATATTAGTTTAATTAGTTATACCTAAGATAGTCATATGCATAACTTTGCTGAACCAGTCCAGCACTTCCATTGGTATCTTTTTTCCTCACCTGTATTACTGACTGCAGTTGCAGACTTCCAATGAAGAATGAAAATATTTTCCTTCTGTATAGGCAGAGCTGCTGATTCCATGTGCACTGTAGCTTCATACTCAAGGAAATGCTCACTTGCTGGGGAAACAGAGCATTGAAGGATTTCAAGGCAGCAGAGAAATTGCAATTTTTGCTCATTCAGTATTTAATCACTTATTAGTGATCTCCAATATCAGCCACACTTTTTTCCTATTCAAAATGGAGTGTTGCAAGGTAATTATGACCTCTTCATATCCCCCAAATATGGGGAAAATTGTAGTTTTTGTTATAGAGGTTGGGTGAAAGCTTAGGCATCCATTTATCAAACATCCTGTCCCTCAAAATGAACAGGAGAAGGAAAACAAAACCAAACCAACCCACCTTCCACAAAAAAAACCACACACACAAAAAAAAAAACCCAAAACCTCACAAAACAAAACAAAAAAAACAACAAACAAACAAAAACCAAGGAAAAAAGAAAAACAAACAAAACCTCAAAAACAATTCAGAATAAAAATATCCTCTTCTTTCCTATCTGAAATAGAAGGCAGGCAGACTAAGGAACTTACATTTCACCTGATGGCAGTTAGATATGTTGAAACCTACTGACTGCAATACAACTTAATTAACATTATAGATGTAACATGTGTAAGAGGGAAAAAAATCTAAGAGCTGAAAGAATGTCAACTCCCTGGTAGTTCAATATTTGATTAGTTCATTTTTATTCTCAGCTAAGAATTGACCCTCTTTCTAATATGTCCTTCACCGAATATTTCCAGGAGAAGGAATAGGTGTTTTGTATTCATATCAATACTTTTCTATTTTGCCTGCTGAGGAAACTTGTCATTTCAACTGCTTTACCTTTAGTCAACACAACACAGATGTGCAATAGGGAAGCAATATTCAGATGTAGGGAACTGGAAGCACCATCCATGTGCACAGTCCAAGAGTTGTTCTCTTATTCCAAGCTCCATTTACCCCATTTCCACCAATTTAAATCCTACAGTCCTGCTTTCTGCTACTAGCTCTCAACTGTAAGTAAAACAGGGACTAAACCACATCAGGACTCTCCGGCTCTGTCAGACCAGCTGTGCTGGTTCTTTGCAGATGGCCCCAGCCATGTCCCACTTTCATTTCAGGCAACATACCAACCTATGCACCAACAAGTAAGTGAATAAACTTTATGTTATTATTTGTACCAATCAATCATTCCATCCAACACAGCAGTTTCTGCATGTTTGTCTGCAGATACTCAAAAGATCATGCTGACTGCCAAGAGTCACCATCCAGTTAACAAGAAAACAAACTCAAAGTATAAATGTACTGATGATTGATAAGAAAACTTGACAACATATATAGCTATCAGGGGAAGGGGAGGAAAGTTCAAACAATTTTCATGCTGCAGAGTAATCCCCAAAATATCAATTTTACACAGAGATTTGTAATTAGAAGATCACCAAATCACTGCTTAACTGAGTGAGTGCTCTGTCACATATAAATGGTGCTTCACAGAGGTGATCTTGGGAAACATTTTCTACAAAGGATAAAGTAGCAGAGAAAACTAATTTCACAATATTGTTAATCTAAATTAATCTGGTTAATTCTAATACAGCCAATAGAAGTTCTCTGTCTGGGGTATGCAGCTTTTCAGCTCTGATTTTAGGATGGGGTGATTGCTTGAAAACATGAAGAAGACACAGGGTGACAGCCAATGCAAAATGAAGAATTGCAAGGGTACATTTACAGTTCAGTTTGTGAGTTTAAGGACAAGAAATATAAAAAGCTAACTCAGTCACTAAAATACCACTGGATTTCAACAGGACTAAGACATCTTCCTCTGAAACACCACAGATTTTAACTTCCACACATTTTTTCCTATCAATAAATAGAACTATTCAGAAAGTCACTCTACCACTGTCCATCTATCCAAATCACACAAGTCTTTGGAAGCACTGTCATTCCACAAGACAATAACTCTATTATTTCACTTTACCCAAGGTAAGAGTCCAATAAAGATGAGAAGTTGTGTGTTAAGCAGTTATAAATCAACTGAAAAGCAAGAGATATAACAGCCTTGTTTCCTGTAGTCCTGATTCATAAAGCTGCCAGCAGTGGAGCTACAATAACTCACTCACCCCAGGATTTTCCACTTTGACATTGAGTATCCTGAAACTTGTCTCTCTTCTTCCTCTGGCCAGTTGTTGAGGGGGGGGATAAGGTTGTGTTCTGTATGGGTTTTCTTTTTACCTTTTGGATTTTTTTTGGTGGTTTTTGGGGGTTTTTTGGTTTGTTTGGTTTGATTTGATTTTGTTAAATTGCATACATGATTTACATAGCAAAATGTAACCTCTTTTTATTTCTAACTCAAGTTTTTCTGATCTCCCATCTCTTTGGGGAAAAAAAAAACTAAAAATTTCAGATTTTTAAGTCTGAGAAAACAAAATAACAGCCAAACTGTCATAAACAAAAGTCTGGGGGAAGTCCTACTTAGGAGTGTTGGGGGTGTGAAGACACTGAAAATGCACAGATATTTTTTTAACATCCATCTAATGTTAGAGGTTCATTACCAGCCTAGTCCACCAGCTTACCTGCACATTAGCAGTAATGTAGAATGAGAGAGAGGATTTCCAAGTCCTTGACAGACCACTGTCCCCGCCTATCTTTGAAAAGGAAAGGTCAGTAAGACACAACTGAGCCTATGCTTACATAAAGCACTCCAAGTAAATCCATCTGCCAATATACTTACTAGAATTCTAATCAATAGTGGGGTTTGCATGTTTGCACAGCTGTTATAGACAGGCATTCTTATCACTGCTATTTTATCTGTATTTTTTAATAAAGTGTGTGACTGTTAAATCATTGCCTTCTTCCTCGTCTTTCAATCTGTTTCTCTGATATTCACTTATTTGCACCATTTCTCTTCACCCTTAATTTCCTTCATTATTTAACAACTTTCTCCATCACTTCTGCTAGGCTTTCCAACCTCTCCTTTTGGTATGTGATTTCTTCTTTTCCATCTCACTTTGTGGTTTCCTTATACTTCACTTTGCCAAATTGACTTTTTTCTCGTTCCCTACTGTTTGTAAGAATCAGATTTGTATATTATCTCAATTTGAAAGGCACCCATAGTGATTGAGTCCAACTCCCGTGTTCCTTGCAGGACTACTTAATACTTTGGGCAACGCTCTCAGGCACATGGTGTGATTCTTGCGGTGTCCTGTGCAGAGCTAGGAGTTGGACTTGATGATCCTGATGGGTCTCTTCCAACTCAGCATACTCTCTGATTTTTTAATTCTAGGCTCACAGTGAATGTTCTGATCACCAAGACATTATAGGTGAAACACAGTAGCATAAAATTTCTTCTTGCGGAAAATTAAATTTCCTCTTATTAAGGAAGAGCCTAAGGATTTGTACCGTGACTTTCATGGCGCTATGCACTTTGTCAATGCTGAACACACCAACTTCCTATTAGCAATCCTTCTTCCTATAATTGACATGCAATGCAAATATTTGCTCTTGTGAATCAGCTCAGTCCAGCCCCATCCCCAGCAGGGTTACAGTGCAGCACCGCCCCAAGAGGAGGTCAAGGGATGGTTACTGTTCACCTTGAGGTACAGAAGGCTGGTCTCCATCACCTTTAGCAGGGTATTAATGACGCTACTCTTGGACCCAAAAATGTAGGACTGATGTGAATGTTATGGGCTTTTTTGAGAGCCCATTTCATTGATTAACTGTACTCACAGCTGTGAAACTCTTCAATATTCAGCTTAATTATGTCTTTGCTGATGCCTAAAGACCATTACTTCTTCAAATGCTTATCATGGTCAGCCATCTAAATGTGTTTATTTTGCAGAACATGAATAAGTGATGCATCTAATCACAATGCAAGTGTTATGCAGCTTCACAACATTTTTGTTGTCTGGTATAATGAGCAAGCTCAGAATAGGCACTTGTCTGTTGGCACTGTCACCCTATTATAGAATTTCCATTCATTTAATAGCTCCAGGCTGGCAGCTAAAGCAATCATGAATGGCCAGAAAGCATCCGTCCACCAGAGCCACAGACCTTCATTCAAGCTTAGACAATTCAAAGTACACTCCAGCTCTCCTGCTAAAAAGCTTTGGGGGTTTAAAGATTAAGATTTGTAGAGAAATTGATCATCAGAAAATGAAAATCAGAAGAAATGGAGACTCCTACAGCTGGCCTGTAATTAGCAACAGGCCCATGAGAAAGGAGCTGATGGCAGACCAGCACACTGTGGCTTTCCACGCAGCATGTAAAACCACCCCTGCTGCTAAGGAAAGAGTTCTGCCCTCATATGTGCAGGTGTAACAACTAAGCATGAACTCCTTTTCTGATGACAAAATGCTATTAATTTAAATTAGCAAAAATATCCTCTCTCCAGAGAGTAAATGAAGAGTGTTTTCTCAGATGGGGTATGTTCTGAAATGCTCCATGGTTCACACTAATCCAATAGTGGGCAGCTAGGTTTGCCCCTTTCTAAGCACAAAACCTAGTGCAACATTTCCCCCATACCTCCCTGAGAAGACAGCTTGCTCTCTGGCTGTTTGAGCTGAGAAGAGCTTCCTCCTTTTAGGATGAAATCCCCCAATGGCCATCCTTTAATTTTCTCCTTATCATTCAACAACCTAAGAAAAGTGTGTACATAGTCTCTGCAAGCAGATGAAGGAAAATCAACCTCTTTTCTTGCCTCCTGGTGAGTCACAGCACTGCTAGAGATGTAAAAAAAAAATTATTTAATCTTATTTTTTCCACATTTTTCTCGAGGCTATGGATTCTTTGGAAGCCTCTGAGCAATATCAGTTCTCCTGCCCCTACTGCTACAGTATTGTACAGTAACACAGAATTTACCTAGTCTTCCTGAAAATAGGTGAAACTGCCAACTCACAGAAAATCAACAGCCTTTGGTACCTACACTGAAGTCAGGTAAAACAAAGTGGGAGCTCAAAGCACTGTTGAAATGTATGGACTGTGGGGGGAATATATCAAAATCTAGGGAACGGGAGATAAATACAAACATTTATGTTACTATGAAGGGCACGTAATTAAAAATATAATTAAGCAGGAAGTCACTTAAGAAGAGAATAACTCAGAAGAACATATTTCAGTACAAAATGCAATTAATTCAGACAGGAAGTAAGAATTAAAAAGTAATTATTATGTTCTGCAAAGGCAGAATAAATGTAACTGAATCACTGTTCAGTGCATTGTGGCTTGAAGTTTTTTGTTGCTTTGGTTTTTGTTTTTGTTTTTTTTTTTCTGTTACTGTTTTTTTTTTTTAAGTTTAGCTAGTGGACCCTCATACCTCCCCTCTTCAGAATGCCCTCCCAAATCAATCCAAAAAAGTAATTAAAAAAGTTCCACTACAGCATCCCAATATGCCTTAGGGTAACACCACATCTAACGTCATGGAAATAGCAGGAAGAAAGCCAGCTATCAAATAATTGACTAGTGCTCAAAGCAGTTATGCTTAGGACCTGGGTCCTGGTTTCCTACAGGACAGAGACTTTCAGCAAAAGCCACTGTGCCATAAACATAATCACACCAATTGATTTTAAAGACTGGTTAAAAGCTATTGCCTGTGACAGACCAGGTAAGGCAAACGATCTCTGCTCAGGGACTAAACAAACTGAATTTGCACTTGAAATATTTTGACCTCCATCCCACAAGTGCTCCCAGCAGAGCTCCAGTAATGAATACTGAAGCCCTATTTCTCCAACCTCTATTTGAGAATGCACATCAGCTCCTACACGTGCCTCCCTCTTTTACACTCAGAAAGGGGGAAAGATCTCCCCAGGGCTCAGTAACAGCCCCCAATGTGTCTGCTAAGAGGGCAGGAAGAAAAAGACACAACATCTTTTCCAAGAGAAGCACATTTTGTAGCCTGCAAGAAGCAGATGGGGTAGTAGTGAATAGTAGTGCTATTTTAAATAGCATGCAGATGTCAAAAGATGACCAAAAAAAAAAAAAAAGCTTGAAATGTCAAGTGCCTTCATGCAAACCAGATTATACACAGCACAGGGCAAACCAGCAGCAGCACATGAGCCTAAAATGCAGCAGCTGCTTATGAAGAGGAGCAGCAGTGATGTTCACCTACTCCATATACACCCCAGGATTACCCCTTCAGATCTCTGGAACACTTCAAGTATAAATCTCATCCTAACACAGTCCCACTTCCAGGGACCCCGGGTATCCTTTTTACTGCAGCATACTAAACCAGAGCATGCCATGCTTTTTGGTTCTAAATTGTATCAAAAGATACTAAACAAGTAGACCGTCTTCTAAAGAAAGCTGCTTCAGCACCAACAGTTCAGTAAGAAACAGCTGGACCTATAAGCACTTACGAATCTTGGAAATAGTTTTATTACATGTTACTTTACACTAGATGCCCATAGTAAGCCAATTTTCTTCAAGTAATGTTTTTGGAGATAGCTCCATCTTCTTCCAGAAGCCCTCATAATCTTTAAAAAGAGAATAATGACCTGGATCTGATCAGATATAGCATAAAGTATTTCTGCAGTTCACCACATTTTTAATTCACTTTGATGTCTGAGCCACTGTGGATTCACTTTCATGATCATTTACACAATTAGGTTTACAGAGAACACACATGCTAACCTTCTGCAGAAACTGAATTTAAAAATTAATTACCAATATGCTTTCCCACCAAAACCTTTAATATAAAATAGTTCTCATCTGAATCAGAGAAGTTAACAGATAATTGACTTATCTTTTCCAAAACAGAGCAAAGGAGTTAGCATGCTGGGTAGCAAAGTTGAAGTAGTAAGGCCCAAAATTCAGAGCAATTATGAAGAACAGAACACTTGGAGAGGGCTGGTGCTCAGTCAGTCACATTGTGAACAGAGAAAGACAAAATTCGTTAAATAAATTATTCATTAGTATTTAACAACTTGGCACTGGATACAATATTTGTCTTTTGGCAAAAGAACAGTGCTATGAATACATCCACTTGTAATTGCACTGCTGAAAAAGTTAATGCCATTTATTGACAGGTTAATTTATAATATCACCTTAATTAAAATAAGATTATCTTATCACTTTCTGCCTGAAGTGAAACTGCAGCTGATTGGGAACACTGTACCTACAGGCTAATGAATGATTTCAAGCAGTTCAGTGTCAAATTAATACCAGCATCTGGTTTGGAGATTTTTTTCTCCATCAAACCATTAGCCCTACATTAATTACACTTTTACTTAGTAGTAACAGAAAGTTTCACTCTTGATGTTATCATTCAAGCAAAAAGACACACAATAAAGTGGTCAGGACCTGGAATCCATGTAATCAGAGGAAACTTTGTATGACTTGGCCGTGTATAAAACAAGGTATGAAACATTTCTTAGCCTGATTTCAAGAGTTGTCCCAAGAGAATACTAACTGGAGAAATGGGTAAGAGTCCCTTATGTCCAAGACATTGGAAGAAGGACCCATCTACTTCTACCTGGAGCATCCTGTCTCAAGCCAGCTTCATGATAGACCAAACTTTGGGCAAAAATACGACTTCTTGGTGCCTTCTTCAAGAAGGCAGCTTTTAATCTGATCTTTGTCTTGAAAAAAGCAATCAAATAATTCACTGATTTTCAAGATATGGTGCAGCTGGAGGATTTGGGACAGGGTGGCTTGGGGTGTGTGGAGGAAGTATCCTTTGACTCATTACAATCTCAGAACATGTGAGATGAATGGACCAACATTTACCTCCTGCCTGCTTATTAACACTGGATTTAGAGTAATCAACCATGATTTCTGAAATAAGTTCGGGTTTTCCCCCATTAAATGTTCATCACTAACCCTTCTAGCACTACAATACCATAACTATACAATTAATATTTTTTTTAAAAAATAAAGAAAAGGAAGTATGAAGTCCAGACCTGGCTTGGTGTTTTAGCACCATGAACATGGGGGACTTAGGAGTATCTTATTTACATATTGTACACAAGTTCTGTTATTCCTTAGGAAAGGGATAGTGCCATTTCCTTAATGCATTCTTACAATGACACCAGGCAAGAGATGTTAATTTGGTGTACAAGAATCCAACAAGTACTCATTTCTGAGAGTGATTGATTCAGGAGTTGGGTTAAGCTCTGTAGTTGCCAATATTTTGTTTACTGGTCCTGAGTTCAATATGCACTGAATACATTAATAAAGAAACTAGGAAAAAAAAAAACAAACAAACAAAAAAAAAAGACAAAAAGACACATACTAGCTTTGTGGCATAACTATGTGAGAGTATCCTATATCTTTTCCCTTAATTTTGAGTGGCATTTCCAGCATCAATTTGAATCCAAATACCAGAAAGCTTCACAAAAATGCTTCAATGACTGTACATATGCTCTCACCTGAAAATCTACAGGAAAAAAAAAGCCAATAAAATCATACTTTTGCTTCTCATGAATGCTCAATTTTAATTAAATGTCATTACTCCAACTAGATCACACTTCATCTTTCTTTCAGAAGCCAGGCAGAAAATCTATGATTCTGCCTCCTTTTAAGAGAGTTTTAACCATGTTTCTAGGTTCCCATATGGCTTTTACTTACAAGATTTCCTACGCTTCCCTATAAACTGAAGCAATTTTATCCCACCCATGTAGCAGCTCTATGCAACTGTTGCCAAGCCAATAAATTAACTCTTGGCCTGATCATGCTAGGTAATTATTTTTTGATTGTTTTATCTGGAATCGACAGACAGCACTCCCCTCTCACACCTGAAGCTCAAACTCAGCTTTTGGTCTCTATCATTGTGCCATTGCCTACCAAAAGAGTTTTAATACAAAGAAGCAGTATAAAAGGCTTCTTTCTAACATTTGGGTCCCCAAGATGATCAAAATTGATTCTTTTTCTCCACTGTAACAGGTCTGCACTGCAGATTTAAAGGTTCAGTATTCACATTTTGCCAACAGTGCACCTAGAAGAAACTCGGAGTTCCAAACCACTTTTCAGAAGGAAAAAAAAAAAAAGGTAGGTTGTTTTTCAAGTTAGTATTTTGAAAGTGAATCCAATTCTCTGTCAAAAAGGACCTTTAAGATATATGTGTAAAAGCCAAACTCTGTGCATCATGAGCAGATGCATTCAACCTTCTGCTTCTCCTAACCCCAAAGGAGCTCCTAATCCAACATTCTTTCACTGTCTCACACCTCTCTCTTCCTGCCATAATCATCTCCCTCTGCCCCATGGGCCAGATCTGGGTGCTCTTTCCCAAGTTGTGCTGGTTCTATTCTTTCCCACCCACTTCTGTTTCCAATAGCCTTCTCTCCTTCACTCCTGTGTGTGTACATCTTTTAGCAGAAGCATGAATTAACTGAAAAAATAAATAAATGCAATGTAACATTTGTCTCATTCTACTGTAACTAAAGAAAGGAAATCTTTATTGCAGGCATGTAAGCCAATGTCCTAATAGGGACAGCAGCAAACACTGAATGTATGTTGTCAGAAATCTGGTGATTGCCAAAATAAAATCCCAGCATAAACCAACAGCTATGCCAGCTACTCCTAGCCTTGAATATGTAACTCCTTTCCCAGAGATGGAGACCACTTTTCCAGTACCATAATGTGCATTGGATAAATTAAGCAATTGCCCGAAGGCCACTAGAAACGCTCAGACTTGAGAAAATTATGACATATCTTGAATTATTTATTTAAACTGTGATAAAAATATTTTGGAAAGTAATAGCCACGCTTGATAAACTAGTAATGACTACACAAAACTAGAGCTGCCTGAGATAAATCTCACTTAATTTTAAATGAAGCACTCTGAAAAAGTGAAAATAAATGTCATGAACTCAATAGAGTTGCTTTGATATGTCCTGGGGAGCAAATCCCTGTGGGTTTACTTATATTCCAGATCTTGAGATGAGGTTTTCGGTTTAACTCACAACATGGCACCTCCCTTGGTTTTTTAGAAGACATGCATTGAAGTTGGTCAAGGAACACAAAGTATTAAAATGTTTTTTCTGTTCAAAATGACCACCTCCTTATAAAGGAGGTCCTTATAAAGGTCTCCTAGGACAAAAAATTAATTTCACACTATTTTTTCCCTTCTAAAGGTAATGGCTTTTCTGGCTTTTTTCTTCTCTGAAAGCTCCATTTCACAATTTCAATCATATACATCCCTAAGATTCACCAAGCTTGGCTTTAAGCTTGGCTGCTCATAGCTTTGTCTTTGCCGTGAGCAAGCCAGCATCCAGACATCACCTGTCATGCAGTTTCACCATCCGCATCATCACAAGGCAGGGTGGGAAGCATCCCAGACAGTATCTGAGGCTGGACTGCCAAATACAGAAACTCAGAGAGAACAGAAAGGTAAAAAGAGACTAAATAAGGCCTGTCATCTAATAGTGAATCAGACTTGCTTTGGTTTTCAGGAGTGTCCCGAGATCTTCCATTGCCGCACCTTGTGAATCCAGTACAAGTGTGCATGCCATCTAGGAGATGATTACCTGTATGAGAGCTCTGATTCCTTCCTCACAGTTGTCCTGCCCTCAGCACAGACCCCTCGTGGTGGTCACACCTTCCCAACTGCCTTGGCACAGTCAGCCCCAGCTGCAGGAATGCCTTTGCTCTAAAATCCCAGTTGCCTTGCTTCCACTCCACCATCATTAGCCACCTGCTGCCTCTGTGTATTTCCTTCCCCCACAGTTTACATGGGTTATTGTGAGAGATTGACAGGTTTGTCTTGTAAAGATACAGAGATGTCGGTGAAATTAGCAAAAAGCATGAGTTCCCACTTGCTCATCTTTCACCTGGGATTCAGCTGGGCTTAACAGCTGGATGAGGTCTGGGGTGAACTGAAGGCCTGATGTTATCTCAGTGAAGAACAGGAGAGCACCTGTGTGCATCTCTGTGCCAGCCACCACCCTCACTCTCCCTCATCCACTCATAACAAACACTGTAATAAATCTGGTCCTTCAAGGAGATTAGCAATACCAGCAAAGTTCTGTAAAGTACCAGCTGTCAGAGGACCTTCACTGCCACTTCAGCTAGGGGGAGGAGGTGTTATGGTTATACTGAGGTGTTATGGTTCCATGCTGTCTTGGTTTCAACCATAAGCTACAAAGCTCAGTTTGACTGAAGTTAACAAAAAACTTTCATTATTCATTTAATTTATATATTTTTAAAAATACATCAAACAATATGAAAATGAGAAAACATCTTTCCCCCACCACCTCTGATGGCAGCAACAAGTAAGCAATTATTTTTTACTACAGTTACACTTCCATTTTTCTAAAAAAAAAAAAAAAATAAAAAATTGATACTTGAAATCCTCCATTAGGGAGGATCAGAATACAAACAAACTCCACAGAAAAATTGACAGGCTTGCTCCTTGCTCTGCCCTCCAAAGCAGGGATGCCTCTTGGGTAAGATTTGTACCTCTAACTGCATCAAAGCACACACAAGGACACTTGTACAGAGCACTACATGCTCATATTTATAGGTTGAGTGAATTTATCACCAGCAATCAAACAATAATCTATAACCTGTTGCTTCAAGAAACTGCACTATGTGAATCTGTGATGGTGAAAGTTCTGATTGAATGTAACCAGACCTAGAGTGTTGAATTGGTTATAAATCAGAAATTAAGGCCAGCTGCACCCCGCCCCTCTGATGTCTGAGGACAAGTTGGAACACAAGGGGGGTTATTTTCTGCCAAATTTCATATTCTTATCACAACAGTTATATAAGGTGCAAGTTATACCCGTGAAAATATGCTGCTTATTTTGACAGTTCAAGAATAAATAAACAAAAAAAATCTTGGCACCCAAAAAAACCAACACATACCCCCTCAAAAAAAAAAAAAAAGACAGCAAGAATAAAAGTGCTTATATCAATGGAGAAAAAACAGAAATCAAGTTTCACAGACAGCAGAAGATGGGAATCCTATTTTAAACAAGAACTCAGGAGCCAGAAGTACCTCCCATTAAACATGGGAATTGAAAACAAAACCCATTACAAGCAATCCAGCCTTCAGTGAAACATATACACATCATCATTACCAATAATAATTTGGCTCTTCATGTGTAATCACTGCATGCTAGCCTCACTTTATATTCATAAGGGCCATTAACGTCAAGAGGAATTGTGCACATGGGCACCACGTTGCCCCCATGCCTCCTCAGTCTGCAGTCTGCTGTGCAGAGAAAACCACCTCTGCTTGCCACTTCTTCCTTCTCATCCAGCTCAGGAATGGAAACAAGGAAAACGCTATAGCCTTTTTTTTTTTTTCTAATACTCCAAAAATTTTGCACTGTTAAGAGTACCAGAAAGCTAAGTTGTAACAACCATCTGTTCATATAATGCTGAATTCAAAACAGCACATATTGGAGCTCTGCAAGGACAGAATCCAACACAATCCCTGCTTCAGATTCTGATTGATTTTATAGGTTACCATCATCTAAAAACAGCCACAAAGATTAACGATACAGAAAATAAATTAAAAAAAAACAAACTACCTCCACAAAAAAAAATAAAAAACCACATTAAAAAAAACCAAACCAACCAAAAAACCCAAATCAAAACAAAACCAGAACAAATTAAAAAACCCACCCAAACACTAATCCACCATACTTCATTTAGGAAGTTTCCCCTTCTACTTCCCCCCAACAGATACAGGACCAGGGAAAGCAGCATAATCTGCCTCTCCAGCATTTCAACAATATCCTCACAGGATAAAATTTTCACAAAGAAAGGACAACAATCAATCACTGCAGTCTTGTGGGAAAGGTTCAGAGAGAACATTTAGCATTAAATCACTCTCATGAACACACCAGTTCCAATGTCCATCAGCAACATGGGCATTACAACCCTCAGCTGTCTGAGACACAGAAATAGGGGAGTCTGAAGTTTACTACATACAAGGTTGAGCAAAATGTTGAAATACAAACTTGTCACCTTGCCCTTAGAAGCTCAGATGAGCCACAGAACTATAGCTCCTTTCATATAAAAGCTAAGCCACCAGGAAGCTTCCAGGAACAGAACTGACACACTGAAGGAATTTATTGCACAAAACTGCCTGGAATAAATAAAGAACAAATTATCCAATTGGACCAATGCTTTATCTTCAAGTATACCTTATCTTCTTCTTTTTTAAGTAAAGCATATCAAGTCAGTCACAGTCAAGCCACAAAGATACAATATTTTCATATCAGAATAAAACAGGCAGAGATATTTCTTGAGGTGGACTTATTTCACCCTTTTGCTTCATCCTAAAACTATGTCAAACTCAAATCTATCACTACAGCTACCAAATCCAAAGTAACAGCTCACACAGAAACCTACAGAATTGTAAATTCCAAATGGTTTTGCTTTAAATAAAAGATCGGTAGAAAATGCTTGCATATCTAATCTTTATTTCTCAGGTTTATTTAAAAATCCTGCACTGGGCAATTCTTGCATACATTTATAATGTATTGTCTGTCCCTCATGCATTTCTTACATTCCTCTTACAGAGCCCCAGCATGGTATCCACATCACCTCAATACACTTCTGTTTTCCATTCCACAGTAATTTCTGATTTCGCTATCCTCCTTGCAATGATTTAAGCATCTTACTTTTAGAGAAGGACAGAACAGTCCTCCAGAAAGCTTGCTTGTCAATGCCTATTTTTTTACTATAATTATATAGCTAAGCAGTATTTTATTACTTTATCATATATTTCATTCCTATATCAAGTATTATGTGGGATAAATAAAAGTTCTGTATCTGGCAGGACTATGATTTAGTCTTCTTTTACATTAGATCTTATTTTCATAACATACTTTAGTTAGCAAGTGATTTACTTAGGTCCTGAGAATTCAACAGGAAGTCACCAGGCACTTCCATCTTGTTAAACAAGACTCCATCCCCAGCTGAGAGAAAAGGGAAGAGCACAAACAGCTAGAGGCAACAAGTCTTCTACATGCACGAGAATGACTTCTTTTCACTGCAAGCAAAGATTGGTTCCTGGTTTGACATCTGTCCCCAAACCTTTGCAGAATTTCTACATCACTGAACATATTTAACTTGTCTGTAGTTTCCATCTCATTTTACTGGGGGAAAAAAGGTACTTCCTTCAAAGATGAAAGACTGGGGAGAAAAGAGGTGTACAGAAAGGTACCACCATCACCACCCAGCCTCTAAGGAACAGACAAATCCCACTGGAACTGCAGTGGCCTGAGCATCTGCATTCTAAACACGCCATGCTAGTCCATCCTCCAGCACAGCATCCTGGTCTCAGAGGTCTTGAATTTAAATGCATCTAAGAGCATCTTTGGTACTGCAAGTTTCATGCTCCTGTCCCTTGAAAGGTTACTGAATGATATACAAGACTGACTGAATAATAATCAAGATATAATTAAATCTGGAAAAATCCATGTGTTAAAGCCCTTAGAGCTTTAGCACTCCATAGCCCCTTTCCCCTGCCAAAAAAAAAAATAAATCTGTCCCACTTATGCAAAAAAAGTACACCACAAATGCAAGTTAAATGCTGTATTTTGATTCTAAATTTGGTTTTAAAGGAATTCCCCATCACTAAGAAAAACTACTTGGTATTACAGAAAAAAAATCCAAAACACTGCTTTATGAGTTAAAAATTTTCTTTTGGATCAGTTATTTCAGCAGACAGAATTACTCTTCACTTCCTGTAGAGATGAGACAACGTTTACATTTTTCAGCTGCTTCTTCACATCAGCATGTGGGTTACTATGGAACACCAAACACCATCATGGACAGATCACACACTTTCACCCAGCACCAGTGAAACTGTCTCTGCTTTACTGATAGGTCATGTCTGAAAACGATTTTAAAATATAAGAAGGAAGAGCTCCAAAAACTGCTGCAGTTTTAATGCATCTCACACAATGACAGATCACCACTCATCCTTCACTAGCATTCACTGTGACCTCAGAAAATACTCAAAAAAGAAAAAAAAAAAAAAAAAAAAGCTATTTTTAAGTATTATTTTTAGGAAGCTAATTTTTGAACTCCCTTTGTGATACAGTCTTTAACACAGAACAAATCACTAAGCAAATCTATGGAAATACATCTCTAAAAACACTCAGTGTTATAGATTAGGTGACTTAGCCATTGTAAAAGACTACCACAAAGATATTTCATAAAAATCCCATCTCTAGAAATAATCCGTGAAAATATATTATGAAGCATTGATATTTATGACAGTATTTCTAATAAAAATGTTACTGTTATTTTATAGTAAAATATTATTCATTAAGTCATTCTCTTTGAGTTCTGAATTTAACATCCTTAGTTCACCTTTCTGTGGAACAATAAAACTGTGATGGATACATGTTTCTACATTGAAAACATTTTGACAGTTTCAAATTACTCAATTCTCTCCTCAATAAACCATTGTTTGTCTTCTAATCACTTTTTGTAACCTGCTCCTTATACAAAATAATGTGATAAACCCTAGCTCACACGAAGGATTACAGCACTGAAGAAGTGTAACAGCTATATATTGCAATTGCTGCTCTTTGAAAAGGAAAATGAGGATTAAATACATTAAATGGAATCTCACACATCAGAGAAGAATCCCTGCCCCAGAAGATGAGAGATTCATTAGCAAGGCTCAGGATTTGGAACACATTACAGAAATCAGCTGTCTAGATACTGATACCCTTCCACTTCTTTGAAAGAATCACAATTACATACAGGCAGGAACTGAGTCCTAATCCCCGAGGGTAAATTCCTTTGTAACTTTCCTCAAACATCAACATATTAAATAAACAACCACACCCAAATCTCTAAAGAAAAGAGCTCTGCTTATCTCCCTGGCCCAGCCCCAGCAGCAGAGGGGATGATGAATCCTCCTCTGCAGGACTCCCACCCTCCCTGCCCAGGCCAGCCAGCAGGTGGGAGACACCTGGCTGATCCCACTGTGTTCTGCCTTTGCATTAGGGATGGCAAACCTCCTTCCAGATATAAATATGCACAAAAATGCAAACAGACAGAGATTCAACTTCTGAGCAACCTGGTCTAGTGGGAGGTGTCCCTGCCCCTGGCAGGGAATGGTTGGAACTGGATGATCTTTAAGGTTCTTTCCACCCCAAACCAGTCTGTGATTTGAGTCAGAAAAAGTCTGCCCATCACATCTTCCTCTTAGTTCAGCTATATGGCTGAAAGCCATTTCTATTTCAGAATTGCAAAGCAACTGGTTTGGTATATGAAAAGAGGATCTGGATGGTAAGAAAATAATACATCTGAAACTTTGACCTTGTTAGTATTTCCATAAAACAAAGCCACAATTCTTTTAAAGACTAATTAAGGGGAAATCAAAGGACGAAAATAAATGCTTGCTTAGGAGACTTAAAAAGGGTTAGGAGTGAAACAAGGTTTCTGCCTGAAGGAAACAGTGAGGAAAAACTTCAGAAACCAAACCATTTAGTGACACTGTAACTTCATTATTAAGGAAACATGTTAGTATTGTGCTCATAGAAATAACAGCACGGTTTGAGCTAGAAATTCAAACATCACAATCACTCAGTGACTTATGATTCAGCTAACCCCATTCAATTCAACAATGATGACAGATAACCCATTATGAAGCATGCTAATAGCAAAATCACACTGAGGATTAGGAGAAAAGCACAATATTTTATCCTTGTCATCTGTATTCAGGTCTCTGAAAGAAAGCTAGTGAATCTACAAAAATAACAGTACTTATGTAATCAGTAAGTATTTCTGTTTCAGGTTTACTGAGGACAGGTGGCTTTTAGAACTGAGCTTCAGAATTTTTTGCAGGGATTCTCAGTTTTATTAAGTAAGTTTGAAACAGTCTCTTAGTAATACATAAATCTTTCAAGTGAAGCAGCACAGTATATATATATATATATATATGTATATATAACTTAGCACTTTTTGTAGCTTTACAGGTATGTGTTACATTAACAAATAATGTAAACATGATCTCTTGAACACAAATCAGCTCCTTAAAGGCTTAGCTTAACAAGCACTTTTTTTTTTTTTGGTGCATTGTGCAGAGGCTACTAAAATGAGGCTCCTTGCCCAGATTCGAGTCACTGCACAAATGAGAAGTTAGTACTATGCAGCAATCAAAATAAATTATAAAATGATTAAGTAATTGTCACCCTCGGATATAAGACTGTAAAGTGAGAGAGGATGCTATCATTTCAGAATGTATGTTACTTGGAAATGCAGCAGCTCATCCAAGTTACACAGCCATGTAATAAATTCTGAAAGCAGAAAATTTAATTAAAATTCTGACTAAAAGAAGTAGATACTGCATTATGTTTCTCACAGCAGTAGTAAAATAGAGGTGGCAGATACCTTCACCTATGTCCCAGAAAGCTAGTTGTGCATGATATAATCCATCATACCCAAATACAGCAATGCTTCTTAGACACCTGCTTTATTTTAGCATGATGTTGTCAAAGACAAGAAAAAATCAATTTGCTAAGCAATGCAGGTGTATGTATATCTATGTCCACTCAGTATGTTGTACCTCAGAATTAACCAGATTTTATCCTAAAGTATCTATGCCAAACATCACCTACTTGTTTCTTTAAACATCTTCACATCTTCCACCACAAAAATGTCTCATAGTACTTCACCTTCTGAAAGTATTGACACACACTGAAGTTCCCTCAAAAAACCCCCCCAAAAAATAAACAGAAAACACACACACACACAAAAAACAACAAAACAAAGCAAACAAAACCAAAACAAACAAACAAAAAACCAAAAACAAACAAAAAAACAATATTTTGTAGTCAGCTGGCATGAGCATCAAGAATTTCTTTCCCAGTAGCCAGGTTGAAATGTCCTTTCCTAATCTGGGCTTCAGGTTTTTTAACATTTTGTTCTCTCAGTTGGATTCATCTGTCAAATCCTTATGCTTCTGGGCACAGCTGAAGGGCACTATCCTGCATGACAGTGGAAACCCTGCCCTCTCAGACTATGCTTACAATACACAGTATTTCACCAATATTTATACATACCTTTGCTCTGGCACAAAGATCATAAGCAACCTACACTTCAACCTAAATCAAAGCCCACAAAATGCCATCTTGATAGAAACTGTCCTTGCACTGACTACCTTTATCTCCTACATATTCTCATACATACTGTAGATATTCTCCTACAACTAATTTTTTTGGTTGGTTTTTTTAAAAATTAAATAGGTCAGGTTTTTGGAGAGGCTCTAGCAAACAGGAAGAGCTCTCTCTTATCCTTGCTTTGTTCAGAGAAAGAATATCTCTTGCCTGAAACCCTTTAGAAGTTGCCATCAGGCCCAAATGGAAATCCCAAGGCCCTCAGAAGTACACCACCACAGATTGCCTATTTTAGAGAAGATCTTTGACACCTGCACTAGATTTTTCTGTAAATAATAATTACTTAGATTTTCTTCTACAAATACATATGATGTATGTTAACATGGCTTTTAGAAATAAAAAATATAAATATGAGGCAAAATGTCTGTGAATACAAAGTAACTTTTCAGATATTTTCCTCCAGAGGATGATTCTTCCATCCCAGCATGTTCCACTGCTCTCCAAAGGATAAAGAAAAAGGAACAGGAACAATGGTACAGGAACATTTTTATGTTATATGTTTGTACTGGTTTTTCTCACTTCTGCAGCATTATGTGACAGACAAAACCAATTATTTTTCACCAAGAATCAGAGCTAAGATCATTTGTGAAACTGGCACCTAAAGGAGGATGGAAAAGGCTAAAGAAGCTTTCAAACCTTTATATTATTATTTATTGGTTGTATTAAAAAAAAATTTGCTACTGAATCTTAGTCCACCTTTCAGATAACCTGTAAGAAGTTTCATGGCTGCCCTTCAAGAAATTCTTACATCTCCATATTCATTTCCTACCTTCTTTTGTTAACAAATTATCCTTCGGTTTCTTCTCATCAAGAGCCACCTCCTTTCTTTTGGGGGCTCTGCACCCCTGAAGTTCCTTTCACGATTTTCCACTCCTCTTTCTCTTATCCTCTGCCTCTTTTAGCTTCTGCTCACCAGGGCCAAGAGGGAACACAGGGACACCCCCACGCCCCCAGAGGAGCAGGAGGCTGTTTGTGAGCATGAGAAGCTGGCTAAGGGAGGCAGGTGGGCTCTGAAGCCACACGGTTCCCCAGGGGCTGAGAGGGAAGACAGCAGGTCCCAACTCCAGCTCGCTGTCAGGTCACTGGTGACTCTCCTGGATGGGTAAGATGAGGCCTCATACACCCAGCCAGAAGAGCCATTCTGTATCTTAGAGGATGACTAGTTAAAGCAGTGGCCACTTTCAGTTCAGCATGTAACTGAGTAATTTTTCATTTTAGTTAAAATGGGGGTTTTTCACTGTGTCTTCCATGTTCAGCTGTATTTCACCCTACTTAAAAAGTATTATTGTGGATGTCAGAGTGCAGGAGGACAGAAATAGGCACACCTTCTGTCAGCTTTTGATTAAGAAATACAGTAGAACGGACCTTCATTAATTCAGATCATACTAGTAAGACCAACACTGAATGATTAAATTATGGTGAACAAGTTCCAGAACAAAGAGCATAAATGGATTCTTAACTGCCAAGTGTATTTTCTTCATTTATGCCGACAGCTGTAACGCAACTATAATTATTTACTACACCCAGTAAATTACAACCTTTTTTAAAAAAGCCCTTCATCATAGTATCAATCATTGAACTTCTGCTGAGTAATGCTGAAACCTTGTTTTTTCCATTGTTTTGTTGATTTTCTCACTTTTTCTCACTTCTAAGTGAGAAAATTAACAGAGATGTTCTGGCATATATATACACACATATGTGTATATATATAAAGCAATGGCATAGTGGAAAAAAATCATTTGTACCAGTTTTCTCAGAAGAAATTTTCCTTCTAAAAATACTAGAGTCCTCATACTATGCTTTTTTCATAAGATGGCATGGTTTTGAGGAAGAAATATACTGGGATGCTAAGAAGATTGTTGTTAGCCTGAGTATAAAATTTATGCCTATTTATACCTTGGGGCCTTTCAGTGAAGTCAGATGGGAAAACTGTACTTAGGCATAAGCAACCTTTTTCTAGTATTTCAAGGTATGTTTTCCTTTGGTTTTTTATTTGATAGCAATACTTCACCATCACTCAGAAAAAAAATGTAAATTAACTTGAATTGTTTCTGCACTTTCAGTATAACATTAAATAAAGATGTAAGCCCACATGTGGCTTGGACCAGAACAGCACATTTGGAAGAAGAGTTCCAAGCTGGTGGTAAACCACTAACCTAATCTATTTAGAACTGGAGAAAGGTCATCTTCTTTGTAACCCAGGCTGAAATGAGCCAATGGAATGAGTAAAACTCAACCATGCATCTTATGAAGAGTTGTATGCTTGCATGTATTTTGGGGTAAATGGTTAGTTCAGGAATGGCACTTTGTAGACCAAACTCAATTTAAAGAGCTGCCACTGTTCTTCTCAGACAATGATGACCAAAATGTCTATAGAATTGAAGATAGATATACAGATCACTTTTCAGGCACTTCAAAACACAATGTTCATGAGCTTAATGGGGATTTTTATGACCCTTTGAGAAGCCAGAGTTGATTCTGCTGGAGGGGACAGACTAACAGTTGAAACAGGGTGTTTCTTCTTCAAGTAGTGCTAGAAAATAGTCCTATGCAACCCTAACATGCTCAAATAACAACAAAAACTCCACTGTTTAATTGTTTCTCTATTACCCTCTAGCCCAGACCATAGCCATGTATTTTTATGGAGCAGATATATAGAACACAGTGCTCTAGCAGAGCAAACCAATACTACATCAGGTTATATAAAACTATTTCAGCTGCCCTCAGCATCAGAATGCACAGGCCAGAGAGGAGGCTTTTCAAAAGCAATGCTGCACTTTGGATGGAAGAGAAGGACCAAACTAATCCATTTTTAATGAAGTTACAAGGGACCCAGACTAGCGTAACAATGCTGCCTACTGCTTAAAAGCAAAAATACAGGAAACAGATATTTCCTATTCCCTGGAAATGTTTGCAATATTAAAAAAAAATGTTGGAATGTTGGAAACATTTTAAAAATAAATAAATAAAACAAATAAAGCCCTTATCCTCCTCCTAAGCTGCCCGACAAAGAGCAGGCAGTTGCCAGGCAGCAATGGTGAAATGAGATGGAAGTAGAAAAAGTTCCTGCATGCATCTATTTCCTCCAGACAGGATCAGCTCTGCCTATATCATTCTGACAATTGTCTGACATGTTCTTAAGGAGGCAATGTCACCTGGAAATGTAACAGAGTACATGTACTCAATCACTTAGCTTGCTCACAGGTATCAGACATATCAGAACTGCAAATCTTAAAAAATTCACAAGTAAATCAGTGACAACAGGAGGGAAGTTTTCTAGCTGCACTCTGCTTTGTGTCACCTAACCCAGGTTTCCCTGCCATGTTCATTACATCATAGCAAGAATCATACTGGGATTTAAGAGAGGGAAACATCTACCACATCTGATTTTCTTCTGAAATCCAGTGATAGACTGACTTGGTTTAGTGTCATTTGGTCTTTATCAAACTATTTTCTTCCATGAATCTTCAAAGACTGTAACAATTTTCCACCAGTGTTTTTGTAAAAGAAAGTCTTCAGCTTGCATTCCCCCTGAAAGGGTGAAAACAAAAACCAAACCAAACCAAACAGAACAGGAAGGGGAGAAGCAGAATGATATTCATTCCTTTGCACAATTTTCTTGGCCTTTACCAATCTTCTCGGACTTAGTAAAATGAGAAATTTTAAAAAAGCTGTATTATCCCCTAAAGTAAATCCTTCTCCTACACAGGCAGCCACCACACATGCGCCATCACGAGAACTTCTGTCTCAGCTGTCAGCCACTGCATACAATTTGTTATTTGAAGTTACCTACAGCTGTTAATGCAAGAATTGCTAGCAGTGACCTGGAAAATACTTCCTGAGTTGATATTCTCCACAAAAGAGCTGACTGACTTTGTGCCATCTTCTGTAAACTGCTTTGATTCCTTTTATGATCTATGCTGTTATATACTTCAGTACCTTCCTTTGTCACACATCCCAAAATGGTCCATTACTGAGGCATTTCATATGCAGTGCACCATTTCTCACATCCATTCTACTTCCTCTTTTCCTGCGTACAAAAGCTGTGCTTGTACCACTTTCTGATGGGTTTTTAATTTTATGCATTTTAATAAGCTTTAAAAGGAAGCCACGATACTGCCAGAAGCAGTAATGACTTCTTCACTTCCACAGAATACTCTATTTTACTTAACACCCACTGGAGTATTTGAAGGTTTTGGGAGAAGAGGGCCCAGGCATCATGGTACTAATGCAATGCATTTGTCTTTGTGAAGGTCAGCAATTCTTTCCACATTACCAAAAAATACGGCAGACAGTACGTAATCATAAGCTTTGTTACACAGCATTTCCCAATAGCTGTAATATTCCATTGTCTGCTCCAAGATGAATAAGAAACACCAATATCCCCATCTCCTACAGATACCTTAAAAAAGAGGTTTTAGTCAGCATATACAGCTGCTCATCTTTGTGTTCTGAAGTCCACTGCAAGACTGTACCATTTGCAGTGCTTTTACAGCTTAATGTTTGGAGAAGAAAAATTAATTGCTATTCAGAAGATTCCTGAAAAGACCCAGAACCAGCACCTTGCCTTGTTTTTCCAATGAAAACACACCAAGTGTAGCATTTTTATTTGCATGCTGGCAAAAGTATTAAACTTTGAGCTTTAAATTCTTTCTTTGGGGGATTTCTTCAGGCTGAGTGCAGCAAAAACTTAAGATTCAGTTTTCCCACTCTTTTCTTCTTTAATTTTCAGTAATCACTGCTCCAGCTTTGGGTCATTCAAAACAGAAATGTGCTTCTGAGTGAGAGCCCATATTATTTATTTATTATAGCTAAAAAGTAATTCAGAGGTATCCAACACATTATAAAATATTAAGTACAATTTAATGAAAAATTGCCTGAGAGAAGAAAACCTTGTATTTCTGAAATACAACAGAAAGTAGTCCTTCATTTCCACTGCTGGAGACTACAGAAAGAGCTTCAGTAGGAAATAGTGATGTTTAGAATTCATATGTATTCATGAAGTATCTATAATAAATATTTTAGAATTACCTGAAATAACAAAAGATCCAACTACTCTGAAATGTTTTTCACAGAAGTCAGTAGACAGACACACACTGTAATGCCTACAGAATTTTTTCCCCAAGAGGTTATACTCCATTGTCATGATTACCAGATGTTTCCTCTTCACATATTCTGGGATCAAAAACCCCCCTGTGCATTTCCAGATACAAAGTAAATTTTCTTTCTGAAGTATCTTTCTCTCTGCCCGGCTCTCGCACTGAAGTGCACCACTAGAACTCCTGAGACTTACAGTTGTAATAAAAATACCACTATACCCAGAGAAACCTGGTAAACACCCTAAGGGCATTCTCAAGCCAGTGTTGGCCTCCAGAGCTGACTGCAATGAAAAAGAAAAAACAATCCTAAAACACTGAAATTTTCCTTAAATTTTAATCCAGTACCTTGAGGGAAAAAAAAAAATTAAAAGCACCATATCCAGGCAAATGTATAAACCACAGAGATCCTAATTTCAGTAACAGGCTGTAATAAGTAATAAGTAAATAAGTAATAAGAAAAACAGAACGGAATTTGACAAAAATGGGGTTGAGTTTTTTTGTTTAAATAACACTGACGATGCCTTTTCTTCTCCAAATACAGTTCATTATTTGCCTTCTCAGAAGAATTTCAGCTTGCTTTCTAAATTAAGTCACTGCATTCTAGAACAGACCAATACTAATTAGGAAGACTGGCAATGATCATATATAAGATAATGAATAATCTATCCTACAACAAGACAGAAACTGTAATTACCTGGACCTGAGACTAAAGACTTCTCAGGATCAATGCAAGCAGCATTTGACTTTCCCCTACCACTCTCAAGAGGTGCTGCAAAATTATTACAGTAATGTTGTATTTTTTTGTATTTTGTACTATTGTACAGAGGAAAAAAAGAAATTTAAAAATAATTTTTTCATCAGGGAATGAAGTGACATCATCATATGATATTTCAAACACTTTCAAGCTATGCAAGTCTCACCATTAGTTCACATAAAATGGTTATACTTTACTATGAATTTTATTTTAGTACATACTCATTCAGTGGCACTTCCAGACATAGTTTAATATGATGCTTCAAAACTGTGCTAACAGAGGTTAAAGTGACAATAAGCCACTGTGTCCACCTCAAATTACAACTGAGATGTATCTCAGTCTAAGAATATTCAAGAAAAAAAGATTTATACTGAGAATTTGTATTTTATGAAGTAAGAGCACTATACCTTCTCTCTGGAACTGCAGCTGAAGACACAGAGTTCTGCCATACAAAGGAATTCCTGTGTAGGAGCAACAGTTTCCCAGCTCAAGTTGATTTCTGCAAACCCTGTGATTGCTTGCGAAATCTTGCACAAATCTGCACACAGCCTGCGAGGACAGTGTTTTCAAAAGGCTATATGGCTTCCAGGACTGATTTCAGCAAGTGGTTTTTTAACATTTACAATTCAAGTAGCTGCACACTGCTGTGCTCCCAAAAAAAAAAAAAAAGAGTAATCATCACTTGGAGTTTTGAGAAGGGGACTACAGTTTGTGTTCTACTTTCTAAACTAAGCAATGCTTCAAGAAATTTAATAGCATTAAAGGATAGGTCTATCCCATACTGCTAAGTAGGCAGTCTATTCAAGGCAGTTATTGCTTCAAAGCTGAATTTTTGTAAAGAGCTCAAGTCAACAGTACACTAGAGCCTTCTCATTTCTCCCTCCTGAAAGAAATAACAAGCTGAAAAAAAGCCAGAGTTCTGGGCTGCTCTGAAACAGCAACCTAATAAAAGAATTCCAAATATTAAAACTCACAAGAAAAACACCCAAAGGGTCCTGTTATTAACAAAGGCACCAAATATCAGGCATTACACAAAAGTGAACACCATGTACGCCAAGAGCAGCAGAAAGTCATCCGCAACTGGTAAAAATGAGGAGGAAAAAGGAGACTTGGCAATGTAAATATTTTATGACAACTTGTTTTTGTCAGCTGACCCACCAATTAAAACCAGATATACAAACACTTCCATAAATTAAGAACATAACAGTAAGATTGGACCTATGAGAAACATGGCTAAGCAGTGAAAAGTTCACTAAATGGTTCTCCAATCTTTCTAAAAATAACCCCCAAAACAACAACAAAAACCAGCCCAAGACAAAACTAACTAAAAAGCCCTACTACCAAAGCCCCTCTTAAAAAGCAATTCCTCACACTTCAAGGTAAAGCAAACTAGAAACAATGGTCTGATGACTGCTATATTAAAAAAAAAAAATAAAAAATTCTGGTGTTTTTTGTTGTTTGGTTTTTGGTTGGGTTTGTCTTTTTTTTCCCCATTTGAAAGTATGTTTTTATGTTTTATGTTTTCTCAACCTCTAGTAAATGAGGCATATTTTTCAGGTATCTTTATAAACATATGTATATGTACTCTTATTATTTACACAGTCAGACTATAAAAACACATTTTCTTTGTTAAAGTGGACTGACATTGTGTGTTGCACAACACTTTCTGTGCTCACAAAGTGTTCTGACAGCGCCCAGTCAAGCACCAGCCTGGTGCATTGTGCTCCATAACAATCAGCATCTTCTGCACATCTGTCAGACACTGTTCCAAGAGCTCACACTCTTTGAAGGTCAATCCCCTTCCTACCACACTCAGCACACTCTGTCAGCACAGCAATGACAAACAGGAAAACTTCTCCATCTCCTACTCCAACCTTCAGACAAATCTTGAGCCAAAATGCTTGCAGGTGAGCTTGTTGGTACATTTCATCTTTTTGGGATATACTGTAATAGAACCAGAAGTTATACTAAGATAGGGACCTGGATAAAGTCATGTTCCATACAAGACCCTGAAAGCACAAGAAAACAATTTCTAATATGCACTAATTCTTATGCCTGAGCAGAGAATCACAGAATGGGTTGGGTCGAAAGGGAACTTGAAGATGATCTAGGTTCCAATGGCCCTGTTATGGGCAAGGAAGCCTTCCACTAGACCAGGTTCCTCAGAGCTTCATCCAGCCTGGCCTTCAACACTACCAGGGACATGGCATCCACAGCTTCTCTGGACAACCTGTTCCAGTGTCTCACCCCCTTCACAATGGCACAAAGTGAAGCCATTGTCCCTTGTCCTGTCACTACATTCTCTTGAAAACACTCCCTCTTCAGCTTTCCAGCACGCTCCCCTCAGGTTCTAGAAGGCTGGAACTAGGCCACCTCAAAGCCTCCTCTTTTCTGGGCTGAACAAACTATGGCCACACTGCTTCTGATGTAGCACAGGACATGTTTGGTTTTCTAGGCTGCAAGACCACATAGCCAGGTCATGTCCAGCCTCTCACCCACCAGCACCCCCAAGTCCTTCTCAGCAGTGCTGCTCTCCATCTGTTCATCTCCCAGTCCACACTGATACAAGGGTTTACCCCAGACCAGCTGCAGCACCTTGCACTTGGTCTTATTAAGGTTTGTAAGTTTCCTATGGGCCCATTTTTCAAGACTATCCAGGTTCCTCTGGATAGATCCCATCCTTCAGGAGCACCAACCACACCACTCAGCCTGGTATCATCTGCAAATTTGCCAAAGGTGCACTCAAATCTCTTGTCTTTGCTGTTAACAAAGGTATTAAATGACACTGGTCCTAAAGGACCCCTGAGGACACCACTTGTCACTGATGTCCAACAAAACTCTGAGCCACTGACCACAGCCCTCTGGATGGAAGTGTCCAACAACTTACCCACCATCAGAGTAAGTCTGATGACTTACAGACACACTTGAGACACTTAAAGACACATTTGAGTCCACTCATCAAATCCATCTCTCTCCAACTTTGAGAAGAATGTTGTGGGGGACTGTGTCAGAGGCTTTACAGCAGTCCAGATAAATGCCATGTGTAGCCCTTCCCCTGCCCGCTGAAATAGTCAGCATCATTGTCAAGTGTGAATGTTAGAGCACTTATTTCTTTAATTAAATACAAAATAATTTTGAGGCCAAATTACATGTTTTTGAGAATTGGTATTGTAGAAGGAAAGCATGTCCCAAAGAGCTGGATCTGCTGTTAGATGCTGAAGGGCACAGGATGAAGCTGTAGGGAGAAACAACAAAGGAGAATAGGTACCAGATGGCAACCATAAACTAAGGACACAGCCATCTATCCCCTCTAGCATATTTTACATGCTGACAAGTACAGACACTTATTTATAATATTGCCAATACAATCTGTCCATCTACACCTACCTCTAAAATGAGCTGAGGTCAAATTTTTATCATCATACATATTTCTATCAAATTTCAAGTAGGTTAATTTTTGTGATGTTGAGCTGTTTTATTTTAATGACTGATTTGACACAATTCATCTTATGTACCTGACAAAAATCTTGAAATCAAGCAGAAAAATAAACTATTACAGAGAAAAAAATCCCAATTTAAGGATTAATACAGTTGTTTTTTTTTCAATACTGGAAAAAAAAAAAAGCTACAGTGAAGTTGAGAATCATATTAACAATCACCATGAAATCCATAATGTCAAGTTTAGGAAAGCTGTATGCTGTTTCTGGATACATCACAACTTCCTTTCAAGGTGCCTTAGATACACACAACAAAGACAGAAACACTTTTTTTTAGCAAAAAATTAGAATGGGCTGTACCTGAGAATTCTGAAGTTCTCCTAAAACCTTGTGAAGAACTTTTAGAAGCCTTTCAGTACCATTTAAGAACAAAAAGCAGGACTGTCCTATTTCCTTAAAAGAGCAGGACAGAAGAGTTAGTATTTTAATGTGTGATTAGTCATTACAGGAAAAGGTATTTCAGATGAGACTATCCATCACAGATGAAACTATAGAGAGCTTTCAACACCAGACAAATCCTTGAGGAGTTCAAAAGATTTCATTCATCTCCCCATGTTGGAAATGACCTGGGATAAACAGATTTTTTTGATTTCATACAGTTAAAAGAAAATCTGCACAGAGTATAGAATCAGTCTAATCTATTAGCACTCAATTTACTTCATTCAGACTATGATAACTTATATGAACTAGGGATGTGGCCTATGATCCATTTCTAGCCTATTAGGCATCTGATCTGAAGCAGAAGTGCTTCCTGGCTTATTTAAGACAAATAAATATTACTTTTGTTTTTCGGAGCAGATAAAATATTTTTTAAAATTAAATTGAATAAAAAAAAACAAACAAAAGCATATAGAGCATACTTTTTTCCCCTACAAGTGAGTATGACTGAGCTTAACCACTGAAAGAGTGGTTAACCATTGGAAAAGGCATCTAGGGAAATGTTAGAAAAAATAAGCAGGTATCACTCTGTGATACGGTTTAATGGGCATGTTTGGTATTTGGTCAAATGATGATCTTGGAGGTCTTCCCCAATCATAATGATTCTATGGTAAAAAACATCTTTTCTCAGTTTCAAAAGTGCAAAGAGTTATGTGGGAAGTCCTCCTAGTTCCTTTATGAAACTGACACTCCTGAAGCAGCAGGTGACATTGAAGAAGGAGCAGCAGCAAAGCCACCCAGATAATCCAGCACCGCTTAGAAGCCCTAATGATCTGCAAATGCACTCGAAGTACTGGCATGCAAATTAGACATTCTGCATAATCCTCTCCGCTTCCAAATTTGGCACATTTATTACAACCTGAAAAAAATCTTTAGAAAGTAGGCCAGGTTTTTACTCAGCTAAACTTGGACACAAACACATACACAATCTGTCAGGGATCAGCGGCAGCATCACAAAGAAACAGTTTCTTTTGTGTAAAGCTGGGTAGTCATGAAGCCTGCAAAAAGAACAAGGTATTGGGCTTTAAAAATAGCCAAAACAAGACGCTGCACAACAATCAAAGTTACCTGAGCATAACTGCTCCAACAAGCTGATGCCAAATTTGAGAGCACAGATAAGAGAAGGAAAGTATATTTCTTCAGCTGAAATTATAGCACAAAGCTTAAATAACATAACCAAGAATATATCAATGGGGGCAATACAGAAGGGATACAGGCTAAAAACTCTTATCTGCAGAAGAAATTCTGTTCTGATTTAGATATCAACAAGGAATTTTAGATCCATTCCTTTCTCTCCTTATTTTAATTTCCTCTCTTACAATGCCATTACACTGGCCAACTTGCTTAATCTCTTGAATCAGAGTGCTCCAAGTGGAAAATCAGTCAGTATTTGCTCTCATACCTAGGTATGAGATTTTACACTGGGCTAGGTTTATAGTACTCTAAAAATATTTCCTGTCAAAGTTTTACAATTAAAACTCGTGATAACAGAACATTTATTATATTAGAAGTGTATGCTGTAATCAGTTTAGATACAGAAGTGACTTAAAAGCATCATGCCAGCATATGATATGCTGGATAATCTGAATTCCTAAAAAGTTCACAGATGGTAAGCAGGAAGATAAGAATCACTGTCCTGGATGCCACGTGGAGCTTTCCATCTCTAACTATCCAGTCTAGGTGCTGGGGTTCACCCTCTACTATCTTGTCATGCAGCACCTGTAAACTCATCATCTCAATGACTTTCCTGACAATTAATGTGCCCAAACTTCTGAAGCAGCATTTCCAGTTATCTAAAAGAAAGAGATGCAAAAAAATTAATTTTTTTCAATGAATGTTTATGCCATTTCCCTGGCATCATCTAATCTTCTGAATTTTAGAACATGGCAACTATCATCTTTTCTTTTTCTTGCCTTTTTATCTTCGAAAGAGCCATCAGATAATGACTCATGAGTCACCTCAAGACATCTATAATACATTTCTCCAGAACTATTTGCTGACATCACTTATGCTTTAAAAATGCATTAGCAGGAAAATGTTTATTCTCACCCTCAATTCAACTGACCTTTCAGATGACTAGATTTCTCTGGAACAGAAGATTCATTGGGCGTCCTCTTCACTGTCTGTCAGTCACCTGTCAGAATTCAAAGCTCTCTTACTTCTAAAGAGGTTCCTCAGGAAGATCAAAAAGCCAAATCTCTCTCTAGCAAAGATTAATTCAGAAATAAAATCTTATATCAACCTGAAGACATAGTCACTTTACCAAACATTTTTTGCTAAAAGTAGCGGAGATATGAATTGGCTTCAGACTATCTGGTTCTACTGCTGCTCCTGTGAAACACTGGAAATATTGCCCCACATTCCGACAAGATTCATTTAAGGGGACTGACATGAACTCATTAAAAAAAAATAAAAATTAAAAAAAAAAAAGCAAGCACAAAACCACACCAAAAAATGTGTTGAGATTTTTAGAGGCAAAGTGTTTGTAATTGAAAATCTACCCCACAACAGAATTGTTTACAAGATCTTCCTGAATTGCCTCAGATGCTAAAAGTGAGGTATCAAATCAGCACATTCAGCTTTTTAAAATGCCTTATTTGCTCAGGAGCATGGCACCTGTCCCCTCTGCACTCCTCACCAGCTCAGCAACACAACTTTCACAAAAAAATCGGGAAATTAATAGAATCCACACAAAATTACTACCCAAAAAGATTAATTTCCACAAACTTTTTTCAACACAAGAAAAAACAATTAAGTACAACAGCAAAGTGTATTCCATGCCTCAAAAATCAACAAAGCTACTGAACACAACAAATTTACAATCTTAAAATAAAACTGACAGTGTGACTGTTCAGGGGTTCATAATTAAGCTTATTCTTAAGTGCTTCATCAATCAGTTCCTTGATGAATATGCAAGTAAAATTTCAGGAAAAATGTGTACCACCATAACAACTTATGTTGCTAGAAAACCATATATATTTTATGTTAAAGATTTACTCATATTTAAGAAACAGTTCCCAAACTTTTCTAGTTATATTCTGGCCTATTTTATTTAATCTGAAGTTAAAAAAAAAATCTTACCAGAAAAAAGGCTTTGATTTCTGCCAAATCTGTTCCAACAGTTTAATATTTCAGCATTACCTGATGCGTGAGCACTGCTGACAGTCTAGGGAAGTCTTCTAGCAGATGGAAATATTAAGCAATTAGGCTGCCCAGAGAGGCTGTGGAGTCTCTCAAGATTATCAAAACCTGCCTGGACACTGTTCTGCAGAACCTGCTGGAAGTGAACCTGCTGTAGCAGGGAGGCTGGATTAGGTATCTCCAGACATCCTGTCCAACCCCCACCATACTGTGATTCTGCAATTGTTCTCACACAAACATCTAAGTGTGGACTAAAAGGGTGTTAACACACCCAAATTAGATGCAGAATACAGATGCTGAATCTGTAAAAGTGAATAAAACCAATGCACACACCTCATATATTGCAGATGATCAGAATATCCAAAAAGAGGCCTTATTAATTTATTATTTTAAACACTAACTTACAGTTTTATCACTCAGAGATAAAAGTGTAAGTTAAAAGTGTACTTTTTCTTCCCTAATATATGAAAAATAGCAACATTTATTACTATAAATACATATTTTAACAACTCCATTCCATTCTTATGCAGGTTTCAATCCCCTTTGCTCACAAAAATGGCTGTTTCCAAAGATAAAATCCAAATCAGTTTATCTGAACTGCTTCAGTTGATGAGACTGATCCAGTTCATGCTACCCACAGACTTCCGTCCTGCAGCTTTTCCACATACATGAACTTGTCTGTACAAGAAAATCAGAGGGGATTTCAGCTGTGCAATATTTAGTAGATCCACAGAACTGACTTCTAAATTGCCACATTTTACTTTTCACTTGTTCTGAATTCCAGTAAATAGATGCTATGGACCATCATGGTCTGCCTGCTAAACCTTTCAACTTTGAAAGGTAGCAATTCAAAAAAAACTTCAAGGTACCAAACACCTTAAATCCCCTGATGACTAATGGTGGTTTCAAAAAAAAATACATTCCCTCTTTCCTCCAAAAACATTATGTCCTGCTTTTCCACAAGAAGAAAAAACTGAACTCACACAAACAATAACAGACAAATTGGCTGAGTATAAAAGGACAGGATGGCTATATCCAAAGTGCTGCAAAAGCAGAATATAAACGAACAAAGACAGAAGCATTATCTTCATCCAATTTTGTGCTATTATAGTCATTTTAGGCATTGTCTGTTACAAGAGTAAGCCTGAAATTTGGAAGCAGATGCATGCTAGTTGTCAGTCAACACTCTCCACTTAATTCTTTATTATTGGGTCCATCATTTTTCTTAAATGAGTTTGAACTTTTCCAATTACACACTTTATTAGTAAGTTATTTGTATTTCCCTAGGTGCTATTACTTCTCCAGTGTTTAGACACAGCTCTATGTGCACCCAGGGAAAAAACACTGAAATGCAAAAAGAGACTGCATTTCAGATAAAGTTACTTTTCAGTTTTCCTTAGAAGCAAACTACAACCCCCAAGTTACTTGTAGTAGACAGTAGTGTCCTGCATTTGTGTTGTTAAAAGAATCATCATTAGCAGCTGACAGCAGTCAGCACACTGGAGACTGAGAGCACAGAGAGAGAATCAAAGAATACACACGATACTCTGCCCATTGCACCTGCAGAATTTCCCATGTGGTGGAGTAAACTTTCAGAACAAGTTAACAGTAGCGTCGGTTCATCTGCGAAACCCAGAGGATTCCACAAGGAAAAACAGCCTCAAGATGCACCAGGGGAGGTTTAGATTGGACATCAGGAAAAATTTCTTCCCCAAAAGGTCTGTCAAGCACTGTAACAGGCTGCCCAGCAAGGTTCAGTAAATACCCCTGGGGGTATTTACAACACAGGCAGATAGGCCACTTGGGTACATGATTTAGTGGTGGACTTGGTAATGCTGGGTTAATGCTACTCAATGATTCTAGTGGTCTTTTCCAACCTATATGGTCCTGTGATTCCATGACCGTGAACATCTCAAATAATTCGTAATTATTTTAAGGATGGTTCTTTTAGTTTTATACACCTTGTCTGTATACTTCAGTACACAATCCAGTTACAGAAAAATAAGACACTGGAGGGGAACATTAATCAGAATGTCTTACAGACTCAAAACAAAGTGGAATGGAATGCTTTCAACCCCAAATGGCAACAAACTCCAGGAAAACAACAATGTCAGTCATTTAAAACATTCCCACACAAATACAGAGCTCCTGTACTGATTTAAGTAAGAGATAAAAAGGGTCATATGAAATCTTTAAGGAATCATACCTGTCCAGGAAGATGGTCTCCAGATATTACAATAAAGTTTACACTAGGAATAGATGGATTTTTTTTCTCAGGTTACATGGGGGAAAAAGAAAAAAGTTATACATGTCTTTTTACACCCATTTCCAAAAGATCAGATAAATTTTTATTTAAGGTAAGTTATCTGCTATAATTCATATGCAATTTTCACTGCCTGTCCTTTTTAATCTTTCACTCAGCCATAAGAAAAGTCAGCTGAACTGCAGAGCAACTCTTGAAGAGACCGACCAGGAGACAGGACAGCAATGCTATCATCACAGGAGGATGAGACTGTTTCATCACAAGTAGCTTCTGAGCTGAATGAGAAACTTTTCACACATCACCAGAAAGGAAAGCATACGAAAGACCTCGGACACTGCCTTCACTTTGCCTCTTCTCTGTACTGAGCAAGTGCTTATTGAACTCCCACAAACTGTACCCTTCAGGTGTTTCTTGTTCTGTGGTATAGGCAGCCTGTAAAGTGCAATCAGTCAATGCAGTGGGCATAAAGACACAATCCAGTATGACTTTGACAGTATTGTGCTGGCAGTATTTTGTGTTGACCTTTTTTCCTCTCAAATCAAACAAAAAAACCCAACCAAATAAAAATCCCCAAAACCTAAATCACTTCAGGAAAGAGTACACTTATTGCTTAAATGTATATCAGAAGAGTGTTATGGACTTTTTAAGCTCAAGAAGAGACTTTTTTCTTATTCTGGGTGCCTTGTGCAAAGCAGGTCAACCAGTAATTTTTAAACATAGAAAAGGATTTGTGGCCTGCAGAGGAAAACAGGCATTAGACCTTAATAACTTACTATTGATATCAAAAGACAATTTCACTTCATAACTAGCAAAACCAGACAGAACTTCAGAACACTGAAGTGAGTTTCATCTAACAAAACTCATATCTACATCCAGCAAGAAAGTGACTTCAGTAGATTTCGAGTATCTTTGAAATACAGAGTTGCTGAACACTTCTTTTATGCTAGCCATATAGAATTAGATGTTCACAAGAAATACTAAAAACACTAAATACTAAATGCAGTCATCATGGAATGCCTTTTTAATACGGTGGAGAATTAAAGTTGCTCCTTGACCTTCCCCTCTCAAGGGTTAATAACACTAAACTGCTAATATGACTTCCAATGTAAGACAACACTTCTCAGATTCCAGCTTGATTGTTTCCTTCTAGACAGAAATTGGTCCACATCTTTTCCACAGTATCTTACCAAAATGGAACAGAACAAAATGAATAGTTTTCATATCATACATAAAGCTCAGCTTACCATGTGTCTACACTTTGTAGTTACATGGCATCCTTACAAGTGCCTGATTTCCATACTTACCTTTTTCCCTGACCAGCTACATTGAATACAGATCCTCACTGAACCCCAAGTCCCTTCCCACTTTCTCCTCCTAACCAGCTCCAAAAGAGTGACACGAAGAGGTTACACTGCAGTCACACAATGTGACTTTCCTGTGACATTAGCTTCATGTTACACCTGGTCCCAGATACAGTAATGCAGAGTACTAATTAGATATTCTATTTAGTTTGGGGTCTTTGATGCTGACTTCATATTTTTTATTGAAATCTCAAAGACCCATTCCCACCTATATTTTAAAAAAAGTGTTTCGTTTATTCCAAAACTTCATCAATCATTTAAGACACAGTTAATATTCTAAGACCTTATAATCATCACAGCAGGCAATTTTTCCCAACAGTTCAGAGAGAATGAAATTTGATAGGAGAAAAAAAAGTCATAATAAATATTATATGTCCAAGGGGGTGTTTGGCTGAACAGCATTCCCAAACAATGCACAAGCAGTCTCAGGACTTCATTATTTTTTCTATCCTGGCCTCTTCAGTCTTCTTCCTCATTTTTATAGTCACAATAAAAGTGACAAAGCTCCTAATAATAAATGTGATACATAACTTACATTCACATCCATGACATCACTGTCAATCCATGTAGATTAATGCAGCGAGTATCTCCTTTTAAACAGCAGAATTCATTATTTAAATACAACAAAGTAAATTATAGTTGAGTATATTACCTGCAGTGTCAATCACACCATTCAGTTCTTCAAAACAGACTTTAAATTAAGCTGTAACGGTCACCAGCATCATTTCCTCATGATTGTGCTTGTCCCTACTTAAAAGACTCTTCAAAAAAGCAAATCTGGAATTTGTATTTTTTTATTTTTAATTAGAAGTTTTTTCTGGATCAAGTTGCAGATCTATTTTTGAGTGCAAAAGGATCATGACTAAATGTAGCCAGATCTATTGTAGTTTCAGGTTAATGCCAAGATGGTTGTAGACAATTTGAATGAAGAGGATTTCTAAAAATTACCATCTTGGCATTAATTACTGAGCTTGTGTCAATATCACAGCATTTCTGTAACATCAACCCATTTCATGATGAGGATGCCCACCTCACAAACAGGGACAGAGACTCGGCAGAGGTGTGACATTCTTTGCCTCTGTCTTCGACATGGACAATGGATCAAGCGGGTCTCACTACCCTGAGCTGGAGGACAACGACTGCAATAATCAAATCCCAGTTGACCCTGAAATTGTGCACAATCTGCTGCCCCAGCTGGAGCCCTACAAATCTATAGGGCCTGATGGGATTCATCCAAGAACCCTCAAAGAGATGGCTGATGTCATCACAAAGCCTCTCTTGATGATTTTTGAGCCATCTTGGGAATCCAGGGATGTCCCAGCTGACTGGAAGCTGGTGAACATTGTCCTGATTTTCAAGAAGGGCAAGAAGTAGGGCCCCAGAAACAACAGGCCTTTAAGCCTTACTTCAGTGTCTAGTAAAACCATGAAAAAGATAATTGTGGGAGGTACTGAAAAGCACCTGTAAGACAATGCAGTCATTGGTCGCAGCCAGTATGGCTTCCTAAGAGGAAAGTCCTGATTGTCAAACTTGTTTCTTTCTATGACAAGGTAATCCAGCTAGGTGATCAAGGGAAGTCAGCTGATTTAACCTTTTTGGATTTCAGTAAAGCTTTCAAAACTGTCTTTTCCCAAGATCCTTCTGGACAAAATGTCCAGTTCACAGCTGGATAAACACACCATGTGACGGGTGAGCAGCTGGCTCATGCATTGGGCATAAAAGGTTGTAGCGAATGGAGCAACATCAGACTGGTGAGCTGTCTCTAGTGAGGTTCTGCAGGGCTCCATCTTTGGCCCTGTGCTCTTCAACAGCTTCATAAATGACATGGACACAGGACTGGAAGAGACTCTAAACAAGTTCTCAGATTATACAAAACTGGGAGGAGCTGTTGACTCACTCAAGGGCAGGGAGGCCCTGCAGAGAGACCTGGATAAATCAGAGGGCTGGGCAATCACCAGCTGTTTGAATTTTAACAAAGATAAGTGCTGGATTCTGCACATGGATGACACTCTGCACAGACAGAGAGGGGAATGAGAAGCTGGAAAGCAGTGCCAGGAAAGGGACCTGGGAATCTTGGTCAATGGCAAGTTGAACATGAGCCAGCAGTGCCCTGGCAGCCAGGAGGGCCAATCCTGTCCTGGGGGCATCAGGCCCAGCATGGCCAGTGGGCAAGGGAGGGGATTGTCCCACTCTGCTCTGCTCTGGGGCAGCCTCACCTCCAGTTCTGGGGTCACCACAATATAAGGAAGATATTAAACTATCAGAGAGTGTCCAAAGGAGAGCAACAAAGATGGTGAAAGGCCTTGAGGGGAAGCCTTATAAGGAGTGGCTGAAGTCACTTGGTCTGTTCAGCCTGGACAGGAGGAGACTGAAGAGAGACCTCACTGCAGTTACAGCTTCCTTGTGAGGGGAAGAGGAAGGGCAGACACTGATGTCTTCTCGGTGGTCACCAGCGATAGCTGTCCCAAGGGAACGGCCTGAAGTTGTTTCAGGGGAGGTTTAGGTTAGATATCAGGAAAATATTTTTCACTCAGAGGGTGGCTGGGCACTGAAAGAGACTGCCCAGAGAAGTGGTCACAACACCATACCTAACACAGTTCAAGAAGAACTTGGACAATGCTCTCAAGCACATGGTGTGACTCTTGGAGATGGGCTCGTGCAGGGCCAGGAGTTGGATTTGGTGATCCTTGAAGGTCCCCTTTAATTCAGAATATTCAGTGATTTGGTGGTATTTTTAGAACTTCACGCTCAAAGACACTTTCTACGGCTTTTGGGTGTTGCTGGATTCACACTGCTTGGTTAAATATTCAGGTTTAGCTGAACTAAGCATGACTAATAACTGACACCCTAGTACTCAATATCTAACAACACAGGAGATTTATTTACCTCTTGTCAAATAGCCTGCATGGCACTTGCTATGAAACAGCTCTCCACCAAATTAGACAATGTGGCTGAACAGAAAACCTGTGGGCTGTTTTCTCTCCTGCCCAACAGCTTGCAGAGTGACCTTCAGCAAACCACCTCCTGCTTGAGTCGCGGTGGAACAGAGGTAACATACGTGCTGACTTCATGTGCTATATATGGCTGAGCTACCATGATGATGCACACTGCTCAGAGGTGACACACTCAATATAAAACTCACACCTACCTCAGAGAGACAGAAATTTACTCTCTGAGGATTCAGAAAGTATTTATTTGTTACTGTAATTTCCAAAAGACACATACAATACCTGATGATTAAGAGAATGAAAATGGATTTTTAATGTGGTAAAATGTCATAGGAATGGCAACCAAATTCAGCCATTCCATACATTCAGTACATTCTCCCTGAACATCATTAATGCAAAATTAAATTAAAGCCCAAAGGTCAGGACATCAAAAGGAAAACATTAACCTAAAGAACATTCAATAGACATTTTTTATTCAACTCCCTTTCCTGTAAACTAGATAACAAGTGACTCTATTTACATTAAGAAAAGGTTAATGCCAGCGAATAGAATCAGTTGTCTCCACAAAACACATCCAGAATCCTTTAGGCTCTCTTAAGAAGACATCAGTGTTCTTCAGCTGACTGACCCGCAGGGAGAAAGAGGCAGCAGATGCCCCCAAGACACAAAGGCAAGTAATGCCCCACCAAGTAAGCCAGACCTCAAATCCAGCAGGAGAGCTGAAAATGTGCTAACCAAAGCATCACCCCAAAGTCTTCCATTTCTGAAATTTGATTCCTCCCTGAGGCCATTTTTTTTAACCCATCTAAAACCCAAGAACGATCAAGGTGGCTCCACCTCTCAGTGTCCATTTTCTGGATTCTAACTGCACAGCTCCACCATCTGTTGCACAGCAACTTCAGAACATTGCTGAATGGACTGCATTACTATGAAATATGTTTTATGTTCTTTGAGATGCATTTCATAGAGTATGCCAGTGGAGGAAGATAAAAAGTATAGGCTACTGCAAGGAAAATCCTACCCAACTGCATTCTCCCAATATGGAGCACAATTATGCTCAGCAAAAGGGGATAGTAACATTAAAGGCATACACAGGACTACTTAAGGGCTCCATAAAAAGCAGGACTGGAATTGTGTATCTTTTAGTACAAATTTTGAAAAGAAGGCTCATGTGAAGTCAATGGGGAAAGCCTAATTACAAAGGATCAGCTGTGTACAAGACAAAGGAAACTGTCAAATTATCTCTGGTTTTTCCCCAGTAATTAACATGTCTGAAACAAATTACCCACACTGCTTACAAAGTAGAAATTCAATGTATCTCGTGGTTATTGCAAACAAAACTACACAGAACAACAGGGCAGTTTAATCATTACCCTTCTTAAAGGTTATGACACCTCTGGATAGTGAAAAGTAGGGAGACTTAAGTAAAATCACTTACGTTCTAAAACCTCTAAAGACTATTTTTAAAGAGCACAATTTTTTTTTAAAAAAAAGTTTATTTATAAACCATAGCACTAAAAAAAAAAAATGCAAAAGGTATTAAAAGAGATTTGTACTAGAGTTGAACATGGAAAATAAAAGGTTTTCTCCATCCTTTAAAAACAACCGATTTTACTAAACTTAAAAATTATGTGCTCAGTCAAGCATGACATCTATAAACAGATTCTTCATCAACATGCCCTTCTGTTACAAACAGAATTTCAAGTTACATTGTATTCAAGAGGCCAAAAAAGAAATCTACTGCTAGGAAGGATACAAACATGGAGGGGCAAGTGGCTTTTACAAAAAACTAGTATGCAGATTCACTAATAAGCGATGGAGCTGTAACAGTAACACTGTTGCCCTTTGCTCAATGGAAACGAAACAAGATAATTTTAGTAAGGAGGTAATATAAGAGTGGATCTTTATTTGAAGGTTTTCAGGAGCAGTAATGGAAAGATGTCTACAAAAGCCTACTTCCCCAGGGTGAGGACATTTTTATAGGTTTTAGGAAATTATCATAATATACAAAAAGCACCAATGAGGAGGACAAGTGGTGATGCAATTCCCCTCCAGGTCAAGCCCCTTCTCTGGAGCCCTCCCTTCAGCAGTAGTTGTACCTTGTCCATGAAATGTATCTCGAAGGGCTGTTCTCAGCCTGGAAGAACCAAGACAGCACCCAGCCTTGTACCCCCCAGGGCATGGAACTCTGGAATTTGTTTTGTCTTTCTGCTCAGGGAAAGGCCATGGAAATTAACTGGGACAACTTGCTACTAATACAATAGGTAACAGAGTTACAAATACATGTGTGAAGAATACAGAGAACACATAAAAGAAAAAAAAAACAAAACCCAAACAGCATCAACACAGAAAATACAAATATAAAAGTAGTACTTTTCTACATTTAGATGTCTTTTTTTACACTTTGAAAACACAGTATTAATATAATAAAATGAGTCAATAAAGCAACTAGTATCAAGGAGTTTTAGTTTCCCAAGGAGAATAAAGCTAAAACAGTATGGATTCAAGGTGAAACTTAATGTCAAGCCAATTTCACATAACTTTTTGCAAGATTAGAAATTTGGTTCATAATAGGTTTCCAGCAGTGACTATCAACACAACACCTTTGACTGACTATATTGACAATCTGCTATGATGAACAGTATTTTCACTGAATTACTTGAAAAAAATTGAATTATTTGACGATGCAAAATCAGATAATAAATAATTAAGCCAAGAAAATCAGTGGTACAGTTCACTGAAGACAGTAATTTGACTTCCATAAAAAAAACTCAAGTAAAAGGCTCAAGTAAAGAACCAGAGATTTAAATAATGAAAATTAGGAAGGCTGCATTTTATTATGACCTTCAATCTGAAAGAACTATGAACACGGCTTAGGGATCATTAAGAGCTAGTAAATAAAACAAATTTTTGAGGAAAACATTCAGAAAAACTAATAAAATTAAATTTGAATCTGTAAGCTTAGAATCTCATAGAATCTGAAATAATAAATCATCTGTATGACATCTGTGGTTGTGGCAGCTTCCCCAAAACAGTATCAGAGAGTAATATCCAATTTGGGTGCCCACTTATTAAAAAGGGTTCAGAAGAACACGACAAGAATGACTGAAGCAACTGCAAAGTATGTTTTCCAATGAGCATACCACAACATAACCTCATTAGCTTATCAGAAAAAATGGCTGAAAAGAGTTAATACAAACTGAAAATAAAGAGTTCTCTAAATCAAGAGTTGTACCCATGATGTCTCAGACTAGGAAAGGTAAACGTATTAAGGGGGGGAAAAAAAAAAAATCCATGAAACTTCTACACTTTGGAATTACTCAGAGGAAAACCAAAGTTAAAAGGCAGTGTTGTTTTGCAAGAGAAAATGAAACAGCAGAAGTAATGGAAAGAGCACTAAGAGAGATTTCTCTCTCTGCTTGCCCTGAATGCCCTCTGCTATCAATATCTGACCAAAAAAATGAGGGTGAGAACTCAATCAAAGAGAAGAAAAGCTTTGTTAGAAGATGCCTTAGTTAACCCAAAGGAGTTATCAAAAGAAAAACTGAAGCTGTCAGCAACCACATGGTATAAATAAAGATGATATGCAAATATACTGATGACAGCAACATTTGAACAGTACTTACACAACTGGTTGCATACTAAGGCCTTTTTTAAAAAAAAGAAATCAGCTAAAAGATGAATGTACAGAAACCAATGGCAATACACTTTTTTCCTGAAGGCACTAGGCCAGCTGTGATTCTCTACACAAGCCTTTGAGATGCATATTTAAATGAATTCTTTTCTTCCCCTCTCTGGAAATTATATTTAGAGAAACAAAACACAGCAGATGTTATTACTTTTTCAGATGCAGGTTTCTGCCCCAAATCAAGTCTCTACACTGACGGTGCCCTGGCTCACTCTGCTCCGTGCCGGGCAGCAGCAAACCACAGCCCACAACCTGAGCCAGGCACCTACATCAGTCGTACACATTTTGGGAGCTTATTCTAGGACACTGATTCCTCAAAATCTTTATGCACGTGAAGTCAGTGTTTACAGAGACAAACTTTTTACTTCAGAGTTGTACAGACATCGACATTTATTTTGTGAGACTTCTCTGTAACATTGTGTCAGCAATGATCTTGCAATTTACAGTGTCAACTGCCTCCTAGCTCTACACAGTCGGAGCTATAGGAGTTGCATATGCTTTTCTGCTATCAGTGTGGACTGCCTGCTACTGCCAACATCATGGATGTGCCACTGTGCCACAGCACTATTTGCTGTAGCCACGCACACCAAAAAAAAAAAACCCAAAAAACCAAAATCATTAAGGGTGGTGAAGCACTGGAACAAGTTTCTCAAAGACCTAAATTTGAGCAGGCTCTAGAGCATCTCAAATTCAGTACCAATCCTGCTTTTAGAAAGAGGTTGAACTAGAGTCCTTCTGAGCACCCTCTCCACCCTCAATGACCCTGTGACAGCTCACTTCAGACAGCACCAGCCTGGGCTGACATGGGAACAGCACACACTGTTTGATATATAAACTGACTGCAGAAGGCCCAGGTAGGTCAGCAAGCTTCCCTTCCTCAGGAAACAACTTCTACAGCTCATGCTAAAAGCATATTGCCACTTCCAGTGACACATGATGTATTTATCCTCTTTTAGAACTTCTGCTGGAGAGCAGTTTCAGAGAGCATGTCGCCAAAGTGAAAAGCATCAACTACACCTTTCTATTTCTGTACAGAGCTGCCACCCAGCCCCATGCCCCCAGACTGCCAAACAGCTGCTCTGCCAGTTCCCATGGCTATAGGCAGCAAAAACCTCAACAGCAGACACCTATAATTGTTTTCTTGAGGTCCATGGTACATCACCAGGTATCAGCTCTCCTCCCCCTGCATATTCCTCATATTGCTCCCCCTTTTTATATAAATCTGATTTTCTTTCATACTTTATGTCCCCAGGTCACCAGAAAATCCCAAGCTAAAAATAATATTGCTTCTGTTTTCCCTTCACACCCAAATCCAACACGTAGATAGTTAACATCTTTCAGATTATTAAAGAGCTTATTATAAACAAAAGATGTAGAAACAACAAGCAATAACAAAAACTACAGCCCCAGCTACATGGTATGATTTCAGTCTTAAAAACACCCACATAAAAAATAGCATACAGGAACCATTTTGTCAGTACAAAGTCAGTAAAGAATGAACCCACACAGAATTGGTGAACCCAATCAATTTAATGAAGAGTTGTATCATGCTTCTTTGAGACAAGAAACATTCTTTTGCAAATCACTGAAAGGACCTTGCATGGCCCTTGTCCTACAACCATTTCTATTTTATGGCTCTGTCTGCATCTGTGTTTCTCTGACACCACTGAAGGTAAGGATTGACTGCCTTGAAGAGTAACATCCATGCCTAAAGGAGTACAGAAACATAAGTGAAGGGGCTAGGATTCACTTTGCTCATCCTAACTTCTTGTAACTCCATTTTACATTAATGGGACAGACAGGCATGGCCAACAGACATAGAAAATTTTTTTAAAAAAATCATCCTTTGTTAACAGCTCATTCAAGCCATCACTATGCTAAACTAGACAAACTACCTCAGACTAGGTGCTAGAACACCTGAGCTCCAGGTTAGGACGTGCTCTGGCACGAGAAAAGCCTGAACAGCTGGGCACAGGTGAGAAAAACCTTCTTGACTGCCTGCCTTGTAAGGTCCTTGTGCCTGCAGATGGGCAACAGAGACCAAGAGGTGTAGGAAACAGGAGAGCTGGAGCTCACCCAAAGCCAAGGAAATTCAGAACCTTGGTCCAGTCACAAGGCACTCCTGCATGTGAAGTGCTCACAGGGAAGTGCCACTCTGCCACTCCTGGGCACCTGTTGCAGTGCTGTCAGGTACTAGACAAGAGTAGTAGCTAGTTTCAGAGTTTATTCATCTCATAATTAAGTTCTTATAAGTACCCTTGAGTTAATTTGGAAGAGCACATGCACATGATGAGAGAACAAGAACGATTTAGGAGAGTAAATACAGGAGTACCATTAAAAAGCCAAAGCACTCCACAAAAAAAAATCTCAAGTAGTAATCTTACAGTAATATCAGGTATTTTCTCAAAATGTAAACTCAGTGCTTCAGGACTTTGGCATACAGCAAAATACTGTGCAATAAGTTCTGATCCATTATAATCTATGTGATTTATAGCATCAAAAGAGAAGCTGCCAGAACAAGGACTATGTAAAACAAAATTCGATGTAAATGCAAAATCACTTTTCATGTTCAAGCAGGGGAAAATCCATCAAACAAAGCTCAATAAAAATCACAGTAAGACTGAACTAACAGAGTTCCTCATCATTGCAAAGAATAGAAACATTATCTCTCTAGAATACAAAAGGCTTTGGTTTCACACACCTCACATTTTCAAGGAACCAGCCAGTTCTCACCAACAGCATCAACAGAACATCAAGCTTTGCAAGTTTTCTATCACTAACCATACCAAAGAAATATATGAACTAAATATCTGCTTTTTGGAACAAAGCAAGGAGAAGAATTAAAATGTGATCCTGTGTATCATCTTAGTTCACATTACTTTGCGTTTTCGTTGAAGTTGCAGGACCTTATTGATTAAGTTGCAACTATTATTAATTCTGTTCCAGAAAGAGTCACTGCTCACCTGTTCAGAATTTTGGAGGAAAAACAAGGATCACTCATTTTAAACTCTAGGAAATACACAATTTCTGACAAGCTTATTTTCTTCCTGTTTTTATAACTACAATATTAGTCATACAATATAAAGCATTACAACTGGAAATGAAGCAATACATGTAGTAAATATATTTTTCTTAATCGTACCAAGAAGATTTTCAATGTAATCTTTCAAGACACTTGCTCTGCCCTGGAGATATTACTCCTCACTCCCAGGAAAAGAGGTAGATACAAAAACTTCTTGAAAATCATTAGAAGATTAGTAAGTCTTTTTGTTGGAGGTTTACAGTGAAGCAGCACCACTATCTCCTCTCCTAGATGCCTTTCACAGCTCAGAGACTGAGAACATGCTGTCTTTTTTAATTTTTTTCAGGAAGAATTCTTCAGCAGATTTCTAAAACCATTACATCTCAGGAAGTAGAACACAGGAGTCAAATTAACCCATTCTGGGACTTATTTTCAAGTCCCAGTTGCTTCACTTAATAGTCTAGGTTCTCACTAGAGAAAGTCTCTGAGCAGAAGAATAGCTGAATATTTTGTCCATTCAATTTCCAAATGTTTATAAAAAAAAAAAATAATTTCTCTAGCTCTCCTAAATGAAATAAGGACAAGGCTGAGAAGAATTTGTAAGGACATTCTGAATGGGGGTAACAAAATCCAAAATGCTATTAGTGCCACATTTTCAACTACACATTCATATTTGTTATTAGTGGTATCTCTATCAACACCCTAATGAAAATAAATAAAAATTTCCAGTGAAAGATAAATCCAAGTGGAAAATGGCTGCAGACAGAATTCACTGCCTCCCCAAAAAACACAGAAAACCACTATGACACCAGACCAATTTTCAACAAACAGTTGCATAAAATTCAGAACCGTGTACCTCGGACACATACAGCTGGTTCACTCTGGAAGTTAAAGAAAACTACTCAACTTCTTGGGCACATCTGATATTTGGAAAAGGGCTTTGCAGTTTTCCTTTGGCTGAAAAGCACACTTCTCTGAAAAGCACAAAACTTTTATTCAAAAGCTACTGATTATCCTACAACAATTAAATCTCAATTGAATGGAAAACAATGAGGTCTGTTTCACTACCATATGGATTCTAGTCAAGTCTGCCAAGAAAACAAGCTTGCTCTAAAAAAGGAGAACAATAATTTGAGTTCATTTAGTCCCTCATTTAGCCAATAAAAAGTGTTCTTGCTACCACCATGGGACAGAATAAAGAACGAAACCAAGAGATGCATGACTAATGAACTAATATATGTCCCTGTACTCATACTAAAGCACAGTAACTGTTAAAAGGATTTCATTTATGCAAGATGAAAACACATAAGATCTTCTAGACACCATGGACAGTTACTTTGGTCCACTCTTTCATCTTTTAAGTAGCTTCTCTTTGCCTTAAAAGATTTTTCTCAAAATCTGGTATTTCTTATGCAGGTGCTTCTCCTAAAATTACTCTGATTTGAATACTAAATTACCTTGTGTGCCAGACAAATGTTTTTTATAATAAATAATTTTTTTTTTTTTGTGATTACTTCGATATTTTTTTTAAATATCATCATTGACTCCTTTTTTTACTGAGCATGTTTTATATATTCTGCTTTTAACATCTAGGTATTTTTTCCTATGCTATATTGAAACACCATTATTTTCTGCTCAGTAGGTGCCACACAGCATTACTTCATGGTTAGCCAGTCTATTTCATGTATCAAGTACTCCCTGGAAAGCTTATTTTATTTTTATAAAGAAGATTTAAAAAAGAAAAAAATGAACTGTAGGGAAGGTTAAAGAGCCTTACCAACCCAGAATCATTTTAAGTTTCACAGCTTAACTTCCCAGGTAACTTTTCCCAATCCCCTTTATTATAAACATCATGCAATCTGAGGCCTTCCATCTTGGTCACAAAACAAGTAGATGCAATGAACCTAATGAAGCAGATGATTGGGAAAAGCTACCATGATTTACTGGGGGCAAGCCACACCAACTAACCTGATCAACCTCTTCAAAAAAATAATCTCTGCTGTTGACATAGGGAGAACAGGATGCTGTTCTCCTGGACTTCAGCAAGGCATTCAGCGCTGTTTTCCACAGCTTTCTCTTGGACAAACTGGCAGATACAGATGGAGTGAGCTGTCTTCAAGATGAGTTGGAAACAGACTCACAGGTCAAACTCAGAGGATGGGTTTTTAGTCAGGCTGGCATCCTGTCCCAAGTCATCCCTCAGGGATAAATACTGTTCAACACCTTCATAAATCACTGGGATGACAGGATTGAAAATGCCCTCACCAGATCTGCTCATGACACATCAGAAGGGAGACCCATTCTACAGAGAGCTGGACAGACTGGAAGAGTGGAATAGCAAGACCAGTATGACATTTAACAGACAGGTGCAAGGTCTTGCACTTTGGACAATATAACCCAAGAGCCCAGCACAGGGCAGGATTATATGGCTGGGGAGCAGTGTGCTCAAAGGCACCTGAGGGTCTTGGTGGACAACAAGCTGACCATGATTCAGCAGCAAGGGACTGAATCCTGGGCTGAATCCTCAGGGGCATTACTAGGAGACGGATGTGTAGGGATCCTAGGGCGTTACTGGTAAGGATGTGATCATCCCATTCTGCTCAGCACTTTTCAGGCCACGTCTGCAGTACCATACCCAGCTTCTCATCTCCACAATTCAAGAGAGGGTCCAAAGAGAGGCCATAAAAATGACCAAAGTGTTATAGAACAAGCCTTTTGATGAAAGATAAGGAATTAAACCTTTTCTCTCTGGAGAAAAGGTGGCTCAGGAAGGACCTCACAGCAGCATTCCACCATGTAATGGGTAACTACAAAGAGGATGGAGGCTGTCTCTTCAAAGAAGCCACATAGATAAGACAAGGGGGGAAGGGTACAAGCTACACTGAGAGTGGTTTATCCTCAGCACAAGATAGACTTTTTTTACAGTGAGAATGATCAATCCCAGCCAACAGCCTCTTTCCAGGGATGTGGTAGAGATCCCATCACTGGAGGTGTTTGAACTGAGATTAGAGAGGAAGGTAGATGATTTCATCTCAGTTCCCATTCCCAAGAAAGTTTGGACCACATCATCTTTCAATGTCCCTTCCAAACTGGGCTGGTTTAGAATTTTATGACTATCATTTATGAAAGCAAATACAAAATTTTTTGTAGCTGCTCTTGATTTTTTTAAATGCTTTTTCCCCAAAAAAAGAATGCTGAAATCAGTGGGGCTGTTCTTTCTTCAGCTTTGGTTTAAGGCTTAGACTATTGTTACATGCTACCACCTCCTTCCACCTTCATTTTACTTCTTAAAAGAGTCAAAAACAGTATTCCACATCCCAGGCCATTTTTGTTCAATCACCCAAAAGTTTTCCCATGGGGGACACAGGCGTTATGGAAACCGAGTTTCCAAGGCTCTGTAAGCCTCGTGGTAGTCTACCTTCAGAGATGCAATGATCTCATGTTTCTTAAATTTCTCTGCCTGAAGGAACTGAGACTAAAAACAAATCTATGAAACAAACCAATGTGACTGAAATAGAGCAGAATGACATACTTTATCTAGGCTATTTTTAGAGAAACGTATTAAAACCCTCAGCTCTTGTTAAACATATTTTTCTTTCACATTTTTTTCATTTTTCTCTAGCAATTGCAGCTTGTTGCTATCCTCCTTCTTCCAAAGCAATTTACATCCAAGTGAATTAAATAAATAACATGTTATTCCTCACAAGCATTCCCATTCTAGAAGAATAACAAACAAAATGTGGAACTACTTCTCTGTGAAAGCTGTTCACATTGTTCCTAGATGATGCATTAGCACACATAGCTTATATAAGTGCTTCATTTAGTGAATGAGACATACACCTAGCATGGCAAACAATATAGTCTTAATAAAAAGGTATTAACAAAAGAAGGCTGGCCAAATGATATGTGCATTATCTTTGATCCCTGAAGCAGAAGAAATCCAAGAACAGCCAGCATGCCTCAGGTAACCAGCAGTCTTCATTTTCTCATCTGCCAAACTTCACCAAGCAGCCTGGCCATTCAAAAAAAATAAAGTTTAAAAGAGGGTTTTCCTACCCCAGTGTAGGTGTTGCCTGGCACTGGAACTCCAGCCTGGACTCTTTCCACACTGCTTATCAGCAGTCCCCAAAAGAAGGGACCACATGGACTAGCTCACAGCTCACTACATCCACCACTCGTATGCTCCTCCTCCTCTGCCACAATGATGGGCATTGATGGCTGTGTGAGCCCCAGGGTGGCAGGGGGACAGACAGGGAGACATTGCCAACACAGTCTGTGCAAAGCACAAGAAAACATCACCTTTCCTGCACCCCACTAAGGCTAAACAGATTAACAGCAACACCTAACCTCTCTACCAGATCAGCTTTCTCCAAGTGCTCATGTGAGCAAATCTCTGAGATCAGGAAAAATCTAGGGCTGTCTCCTGTCAATCCAGGGTAAAGCTCAAACTGTAAAAGGTTTTTGCCTTCAACCAAAAGGCACCTACATTTACAATTTACAATGAAACTTACATTTGGAGGAAAAGAATGACCAGGCATTCTGCTTATCTGTAGAGAAGTCCAGGCAAATTTAATTCCTATTTTACACAATGATATTACCAAATTCCTCTTTTATAATATCCATCCCTCAAAACTCGTGCCTAGTCCTCTCCATGAAAATCTTTACTAAGGGGCAAAAGATCTATACAATTTCATAAGAAACCAGAGTATCCCTGGAAGCATTGAAAGGTGTGAGGACACTCACAATCCTGAGTGTGCATGTGGCACTCAGGGATATGTTTGGACTCAATGATCTTAAAGATCTTAATGATTCCATGAATCCATTATATACTGCCCTTATATACTATTCATACCATTCATATGTTGGTTCTTCTGGACTTTTAACTGCAAAAACCCCAAGAAGTCTACTCAGGGAAAACAGTGTCTTAAACTCTGCAGTTATCTACGTGTATTTTACATACCCATTTATTCAGTGAAGCTAAGATTCTCCTTGAATCTTAGATACAAAAGGCATATTCAAAAATATAAATCATAATTGAAATCATAATTTCTCAAGATGTACTCCTTATAAATAGATACTTTTTTTTATTTTTGTAGAAATTTTGTCACAGTCACAATATCCTTGTATTACTCTGTAAATGAGGTTTAAAATTGGAGAAAATCACTATCATACAGCTTTAATATAAACTCAGCTATGGAAATATACTATGATATTAATTAAATCACAGATCTGTAGCCTTTATTAAAAACAGATTCTTCTTAAAATGCACATTTTGTTATAGACATCCTGCAACGCCCCTGGACAAAGCATTTAAAAGTCTTAGATATTTTATAATAAAAACAAAATATGATGTATAAAGAACAAAATAAATGTAATTAAATACATTAGCAAAACTGGTCTGGATTTTCATTCATATACACCTGATTTTTATTTTTAAAATGTATAGCTTGTCTTTCATTCTGAAATATGAAGATTACAACCTTCATGAATTCCTTTTTTCCTAGCTTTTTACCTGTGGAAACAAAATTTAGGGGAGCTTCAACAAAAGTCTAGAAACTAATTATGAAAATGCAAATTTGCAAAACTGAAATTCACCTTTTATTTTTATTTTCTTGAAATGAATAAGTCAACTAAGATAGACACATTTCTTACATCTGACAACAAATCTCTTACCAGTTTGTGGGGTTCTTGGTTTGGTTTTGTTTGAAAACAAGGGAGCATCTCTCTTTTTAATTTCTACAGTACCCATGAAACAATGGTCTCCAAGCAGTGGTTGCCTGAGTGTCTCTAATCCAGGCAAGGAAGAACCCTTCCTGAAATCTTAAGAGGCAAAGAAAACTGCAAAAATAACAAACTAGCAGTTTTTTAATACAGTGTTATATAAACTTTTACATAATTCACTACACTGCTGAATAGAAAACGTTATGTGAAAGGAATCATCACTTTCAATAGATTTTGATCAGCCTTTCCACACAACAAACCATCCTAACAGAGCCGTCCTGAAAAACATGCTTCAGATATCATTAAGTCTGAACCAGAAAACAGATGCTTAAAAATAACTTTTGCACTTGTAACCTTTCAGGCTGCACCGTTCAATTATGCATGCTTTTCTGGATATCAGTCTGGAAATAAAATAGAGCTCTAAGTACTACTCAGAAGGAAGAATGAAAAGGAAGGAAGAGAATGACACATCCTGCAGGCACCAAGAGGAGGTGGCTCCCGTAAGGCTGGAGCTCAGCGCCGCCTGGCAGAACAGCAGGAGGAGAGCACGTGCACTGGAAAGGAGATGCATGATGGGCAGTAGTAATGCAAGAGTTAAATGTTACAAAACTACTTTTTCCAGTCATCCTCAGAAGAAGGAAACACATCAAGAGGGAAATGGAGAGCAAAATAGGACACTGCTAATGGAATTTCAGTGGTATTTGTTTCTAGTTTATATAAACAAGCACAGAAAAGAGAGATCTGCAAAACAGTGAGCAGCTGGAAGACAAGAAGAAAGCTATGACTGATCAAAACCTCTCCAAAACATATTTACTAAGGTAACAAGAACCTTAGGAAATTAGAGGAATTCAACATCTTACAGCAATATTCATAGTAGATGGGGAAAAAAAGGAAGGATTCTTAAAGCTTTCTTAATTTACTGCAAACAAATAATGAGAAACACTCAGCTACAAATGAACAATCATACAAAAAAAGAAAATATTAAAAAAATGTCTCTCACAACATTAGAATACAACAGAGATCTCAGTGCTGACACAGAGAAAAATGTCAGTATCAGGGCAATTTTGTCACTGTTAAGGCAAATTTCAGGTGTGCACTGTTAGAGCTTGAGGGAAGCTAGCTAGAGTACTAAGCCAATTGGGCACACTCCCACTGAGAAGTAAGAGGCAAACATTCAGCATACAATCCTACCATCAAATATGACATATTTTCTGTCTCAGTCCACAAGGCCAGGCTGTATGTAGACAGCAGGTACTGAAGACAGTTGGGAAAACCCACAGAACCGCTAACTCCAGAAACGAGAACATTTTCAGTAACACAAGAGTGCCTTTTAGAAAAATTGGATCACAAAGGTACATCCTAAGGGTGCAAGTATTTAAACCACTGTTTTTTTAATAACACTAAATTCCCATGTTAGAGAATCTCTTTTTGTAATCTTAAACAGTGAGGAGTCACTACACAATCAACTATCTGATTGTAGGGAGTGGGGAGGTATTACCCAGCAGACATCACACTGAAAGAGAAGGGGGCCTCCATATTTGTATCTTACCCATAATTACTTGAGTTACAGAAATCGCTGTACCTGCCCCACATGAAAACAGTCTGTCTGCTCAACCTGCAATTAAAGTTTAAATTCTGTAAATGCCAGAGTTTTCTACTGATGATGCTCAACTTCTTGGGTTCAGAATATGAAGTACAGAAAAAAATACCAGAGAGGCACAGATGAACAGAGATGTTAAGAAAAAAAACATACGAGAGTATCACCCCATACAAGCATGCCTGTCTCAAAGAGAAAGCAAAAAACTAAAAGTCCGCACACCAAAACACTAAAAAAGTCATCCTTAGACAACAGGCATCTTCAGTCTTGTCTACACCAAGAGTTTCTGCTAAGCAAGGAGGTAAACACTCAAACTTGATTGGTGCACACAGGTTGATGGCATTTTTTAAGCATGACTCTACACAGGAATGCAAAAAACACCAACACAAAATTAAAAACACACATTCCATATCTCATCACTTACAGCTATCAAAGTTTGTTCCAGTTTCTGAGAGGTTTTATGTTTGGGATTTTCTGGTGTTTTTACGGGGACTTTTTGGGTTGGTTTGGTTTTTTGTTCTTGTAGGTTTTTTTTCCCTGGTTTGACTTCATTTGGAATAGGCAATGCCAGGGTATTTTCAACTAATTTGAAATGATGGGGAGTCTGTATGGAAGGCCTAACAAAAGGGCTTATATAATACAGTGAAACTTCCTGAATGCCCACGTTCATTGTTTGAATTTAATAGCAAAAGGGGTACTGCCATCCTCTCCTGCCAAAGGCTCAAAATTACACATTCAGAATCCAGCAGAAGACTTGCAAGAGTTTAACAGAAATAATGATAACCTGCCCATCAAATGGCTGCCAGGTACAAAGGCTTTATATACCTCTTACTCCCACTGTCTGAACGATGCTTTTAGAAAGAAAAAAAAGTCATTTGCTTTGAATGGACTTTACAGTCCCCAGGCTTTTTTTATTCCCCCATTCTCCTCCCTCCAAGAAAAAGAGACTGCATAAAAGGAAAATGTTTCTCAATTCCAGAGTTACTGGCCAGGTTTTCCTGTGCATTGGTGGAATTTACCACAGTAGTAACCGTCTTTCATCAGCATCATACATAATTTGGTATTACTTCAAACTTGATACATTTTAGTGGTTTTAGTCTGTCATATGAAGTGACAGTAATGCTTCTGCAGAGAAGTTTTCTTTGAATTTTTTAATTTGATCCTTGCACTTTTCAACAGATAGCTTTCAAAAGTATAAAAAAATACATTAGGCAAAGCTTGAACTTGCTTACATAAGCAGAAAAAAAAGCTGTAACTAAAAATTTGGTTCTTTTCTAACTTACTACCTGAAAAATAGTTACCTGAATAGCCTCACAAAATGCTTCCCAGCAAACACTTTTTACATGTAGGTAAAAAAACACAGTCTCTTTTTCAACATAATCTCTCTTGACTATTTACAACTCTTATGGTTACTCTCTTTCATGTTGTATTAAATTCAGACTAACAACATAGGTACCTCAACAAATCTCTTCAAATTACACTATGGCTAGCTGAAGCTGCTTAATCCTTAAAAAATCATATATAAAAGTTAATAAAAGTATGAAGAGAAGCAACAAATGCAAAATCCTAGGGAAGAAAACCTCAAACTATAAATAACAGGTGACTGGATAGTAAGGGAGATAACACACAATTATCACCACAACAGCCTCTGTACTCCTCTTTCAAGGGAAACTGTCATCTGCATTGCAGCGCCCTTGAAAGTCATTTTTATCTTAATATATCAGATTCCACTATTTTGCTCAGGTTTAATTCTGTTGCATTAGTGTGCTGTATAAATAACAGCCAAACAATATGATTTTGCTGCAGAATCCAAACCTGTATGACAGACATTTCAAGGGTGTTTTCAGCTGTCTTAGTACGGAGACATAACTGGAGAGTGCCAAGCCCTACCACACATATTCACTTTTTGAAATGCAAGACAGGGTGAACAACCACCACTTAGAGGTGATCATGAGCTGCTGAAAGCTGCCCCAAACCTGCAGCACGGGTGGCAAACAGATGCAACTGGGGTTTCCTGCATCAGGGAGCACAGAAGAACTGCTGCAAGGGATACAACACGATGTGTCCTTGCGAAGTCAGCTAATTCCCAGCTGACCAGCTACAGGAGATCCTGGGACAGACACAGTCCTGTGCAGGAGTCCCAGCTCCTGAGCTTCTTAGCAAGTGATGGCACCATGTTGGATGAAGATTATATTTTTATATGCAAAGAAAGATTGATTATACCTGCATCATTACATTATCTATTAATACTACTTCTTATTGGGAGAAGCAAAAAAAAAAAACCAGCATTGAATACTGAGGATGAAGTTTGTCACTAACAATAAAAAGGAACAAAAAAAGTCTGCATTCAGAAAATAAAGGAGGGAGAGCTAATTCAGCTTTCCTCAACAGGAGATGTGGCAATACTATGTCATCTAGGCACCAGAGCCTGTCTTTATGAAGTTGAACACTTGACTAGATAGCCATTATGATCACTGAATTCCTTATTTCTGAGACCAGTTTTGAGTAAGGGCAATGAAACAGATAAATCTGGACAGAGTTTCAAGTACCCCAGACAACAAAGGTAAAGATCAATCCCTGAAGCAACAGAAAGCATCACCTTATTTTTAGGTTTTTCCTACACTCATACAAACATTTTAACTTTAAAACCTAATTATTTTACAATGATCCAACACAGCTTGGGGACTGACTCGACAGAAGTCAGAATACAGAAATACAGAAAACTGCAAAAACTTGCAGGAAACAAACTCAATGATGGAGTCGAACAAGGCAACAGCATCCCATTACATCACACTCTTTGGAGGCCCCTCTGCTTTCGTAACAAAACAGGCTTAAAAACAAAGGTTACGGCACCAGCTGCACCAGGCTCCCAAAAAGTTGGCTTAGCCTTGGTCCCAGAAGCTTATGATCTTAAGTTTCATAACAGCATTCAGAGCTCCAAGAACGATTTGTTATTAGTGGGTTAAAACTGGCTGGTTCCTTCAACCTAAAAAATTACACTGAAATTTAAATTCATCATTTCTAGTAAGGACCTCATCGTGATGTTGCTCCTCCCTTCCTAGATCTTCTTTTTAGAAGCTAAAGGAAAAGCTTCCTGTCTTAGTTGCTGTTTCTTGCAGCTATATAGGAAGAAGAGGAAGACACTGGGCACCTCTCTTTCTAGAGCAGGTGAATGCTCTTTGCTTCTTCCTCTACAAAGGAAGATAAGAGATAAGTTACACTGATATTTTTTCACACTTGTGGTTTCTTCGGAGCATAGGGAAATTACACACTGTGGCTGTCCCATAACTTAAAAAAACCCCAAGAAACAACCAAGCCAACAAAAAAAAAATACCCAAGGGGAAAAAAAAAAAAAAAGAAGAAACTGCCAAGCCATCAGTAAGACACCAGTGCTGCACAAAAAACAAAACAGAATTCAAAAGAAAGGATCTCAAACCCTTTTCACCCTGAACTGGCATATAAGACCTCTGGGGAACTCCAGATTTACTTCCAAGAGGATTCAAAGTCTGAGCAGTGGGCCTGATCTCTGGCAGAAAAAGAAGCACCACTGACTAGGTTTTAAACACTGCTTTAACTCTTCACTGGTGTCTTTATGGATAGCCTCAATATAGATGTATAAGTATATAACATAAACATTTTTGTTATTTTTAAATATATGACAAACTAATGTATTTTTCTAAGAATAAAACATCGGGTATTTGCAGAAGGATCATGTAAATGTGTACTATCCAAATGCTGTTCTCATCACATGAACATACTTGCTTTCTTTTGGATATCCCAAGAGTTTTGCTTAACAAAGCAAGTCAAGGAAAGCAAAAGGTTGATTCTTCACTGTTAAAATGTGGGTGGTTTTTGATGAAAGTGCACACATGAAAGATAATAACTAGCTGACACTAAGAAAACTGCCAAGGTTTTCTGCAGTATGTTACCAATATGTTCAGAATGTTCCCATTAAGATATGCATTTTTTCTCTCCAACATTTTTTCATTTTACTATGAAACTATTGAGTATCATGAGCTATTTTCTCTTTTATAGAAAGGGAGAGTACACTCAAATGGTTGCACATCTCAGAAATCACAAAGGAAATTGGTACTTAACATGAATCCAGATCTCCTGATGCTTCACCTTATACTTTATGAAGTGTACACTCACTTTGTGGAAAACATAGCTAGAATTAAAATATTTCATAGTGGATATAAATCATTCCAACAACCTGAAGAAGTTATTCTACAGTCTTAAACACAGTGTAAATATATTCCAATTCAATTATATTTATATATATAATATATAAGTATGATATATAAATATTAAATATGATATATTATATATAGTATAATATATATTTTATATATTCTCTTATATTACTCACCCCAGCTTCAGTCTCCTCATATAAACCCCTGCAGTAACACAATGTAAAACAGGCATTCTCACCACAACAGGTCTTTTTCATTCCCGTTCTTGTCTTTTATTAAGCACTACCAACCATGCTGCAAATAGTTTACCAAACAAAACTGCAGATAAGCTTAGCCTGCTATTATTAAATTATAATCTTCATTTTATTATCTAATTACCATCCCTCCTATTTTTGCAGAGCCCTGACTGCTCACTTGTAGCTTGGCAGCTCCCAAACCATTCAAATGTTTTAGACCAAAGGCTGTTACCACATATGATCAAATATTTATACACAAACACTTCATTGAATATATTTAACAGTTTTATTTCTCACAAATACTGAGGACTAACATACTATGCAAGAGGGAGAGCTGCAAATCTCTCAAGATTTCTTCTGCTGTTACACGAATTTATTTTTTTCCACAGACTCCTAGCATCAATGAGGTTGGAAAAGACCTCTGAGTTCATCAAGTCTGATCTATGACCCAGCACCATCCTGTCAACCTGATCATGGCACTGAGTGCCGAGCCCAGTCTTTCCTTAAGTACCTCCACAGACCACTGTCTGTGCACTGGGAAGTCCATTCCAGCCTCCAGTCACCCCTTCTGTGAAGAAATTCTTCAGAAACCTCCTTTAACCTAAACCTTAAACCTTCCCTGGCATAGCTTATGACAATGTCCTCTTGTCCTGTCACTGGTTGCCTGGGAGAAGAGGCCAATGCCCACCTGGTGACAGCCTCCTTTCAGGTGGTCAGAGAGAGTGGTAAGCTCTCCCCTGAGCCTCCTCTTCTCTAGGCTAAACAACCCCAGCTCCCTCAGCTGGTCTTCATAGGACTTATGCTCTTTCCCCAGCTTCACTGCCATTCTCTGGAACCTCTCTGGCACCTCAGTGTCCTCCCTGAACTGAGGAGCACAGAACTGGCACAGAACTTGGGGTGCGGCACAGGCAAAGAATCACTTTCCTAGTTGTGCTGGCCACACTGATACTGGCCTGGATGCCTTTGGCCTTCTTGGCCACCTGGGCACTCTGCTGGCTCATGTTCAGCAGTTTTTGAGAAGCACACTCATGTCCCTCTCTGCTGGTCCACTTTCCAGCCACTCTGATCCAGGCCACAGCACTCCAGGGGTCTGCTCTGGCCAAAGACCCAGCACTTGGTCTTGTTGAACCTCACACTGTTGTTCTTGGCCTACCTATCCAGCTTGTCCAGCTTCCCCTGTAGAGTCTTCCTACCCTCCAGCAGACTGACACTCCAACCTGATTTGGTGTTGTCCATGAATTTGCTAATGGTAGACTCAATCCTCTCATCCAGATTATCAGGAAAACTTCAAGCAGGAATGGGCCCAACACGGATTCCTGGGGGACACCGCAAGTGACCGGATGCCAACTGGATGCAGCACCATTCACCACAACTCTGGGGCCAGCCATCCAGCCAGTTCTTAACTCAAAAAACGTGCACCTGTCCAAGCCATGGGCTGCCAGTTTTTCCAGGACTATGCTGAGTACTGCTAAGGATGGAGGCATAAATCAAAGTGGTGCTACAAAAATCTATAAAAACAATCATTTTGATACATGTCCCTGGTCCCAGGATGTTTGCTTCTACTAAGCATAAATCATATTCTAATTTATCATTGTGTTATGGAATGCCCCTTGTCCTTCCTCTGTCAATGTAAACCAATAATGAACAAGGTACAAATGAACAAGATGATAATGGCATGAGTGGCAGTCAGAAGTAAAAAAGAGCCCAATCTACAGCATAGGAGGATGGGGAAGAGGACCAAATTTATAAACACAGGCTAGATAGTAACACTGGAAATAAAAATTAAAAACCAAGGACCAACAACAGAAAATGAACTCACTACCTGGGAAGCACTGAAGTTAACTACATTATTTGTATTTACTTGCAGACTGTGAGAGGAACAGATAGGTAATCAAGATGATTAATCTAGGCAAGTAACTAGAAAGGAAGACTGAAAAATAAAGCTTCCAAACACTTTCAACAGTAAAAATGGAACATTTCTTCTTTGCTTGACATTGTTGGTTAAGAAAAATTCTTGGGACCTCCAAAAGAAGGCAAGAATGCTCATGTCATAGGAACATTATTTGGATAATATACTTGCATTCCAAAATGCCAGCAGCCCTCTGCTCTGCCCTTCTACCACAACTGACTGGTGTCACATCACTTAAGATCTGCTATGTTTCAGAAGACAGCAAAACTTGAACCTAACATTTCATATCCCACAAGACCCCAACTCAGATAAATGTTCTAATAGCAACTGATTTGGTATGCATATTTAATGTTTTAATAAATTATTGCTTTACTTGAGGGCATCCATTTCCTTTAAGTAACTTCTAATCAATGTTTTTCTCCAAATGCCTCTGAAATTTACTCCTTTTTTAAAATGCTTTTATACTTTTTTTTTCCACAGTCTCACACAATTTAAGAAGCTTTCTTTGAAATCCCTCAACTTTTGATTAGATGCCTTTCATCACATGCACTTCTCTTGAAAATTTTCCATACTTCTCAGGCTTCATAAAATAAACCTACAGGTTTAAAATCATTACCCTGTGAAAATAATTTTCCTTTTTGGTGTTTTCTAACAATCCTCTGTGCAACATCAAAATACAGTAGGACATGTAATCAGGCACATTAAATATGACAAAGGAGCAAGTTTTTATGAATGTAAGTATTTGAAGAGGGCATGCCAGGAGGATGGAGCCAGGCTCTTCTCAATGGTGCCAAGCAATAGAGGACAAGAGGCAATGGAGAGAAACTGGAACACAGGAAATTCCACATGAATATGAGGAAGAACTTCTTTACTGTGTAACCTACCATTACATACACTAATGGTCTTAATGTGAGCAAAGAATGAGTGACATTCTCAAGAGGATGTGTATAATAACGTGAAATAAAACACTGCACTGACTTTAAAGCAGTCATCTAAAGGGTAAATTTCCAAAGGAAACAGGTATTATATTAATGTAACAGGAAACTAGATTAGAAGACTCAATCTCCATAATTACCAAAGGAAGGAACTAACAAATTTCTATTCCTATGTTTCTATATAAGAATATTCATTAACAGTAGATTAAAATGCATTCCTGTAGAGGATTATTTGCTATACAACCTACTTTCATAAAGGAAGACTGTTGATTGTAAGGAGCAACTCAGAGAAATTTTTCTAGCATACCTGTTTAAATTTTTTAATTTTTTTTTTAAAAATAGGGCAGATGGGTGCAGAGGGGAGGTCTGTAAAAGATGCCTTAGAAGGATCCAGGAGAAAACAACTGTTTGATGATTCTGTGAATCCATTATACCTACCCAACTACCCCACAAATGAAAAACTGTATAAGATAAATACTCAGAATCACAACAGTCTTTTGTATTTTAGTAGTGATGACCAGTGATGACTTTAAATTGGACCAGTTAGTGTGAAATCTGCTATACAGAAGAATATCTCACAATGGTGGCACAAAACTAGATTTGGCATTTTAAGTAAGTCTCTGATGAAGCCACTTGGCACATGCTGGAGTCAATTATTTGATTTTTTTTCCCCCTCTTACCAAAAAGATTTCCAGCTCATCCATTCTTCTGGGGAAAATAGTTGCTGACATTGGAATATAATAAGAATCCATCAAAATAATATAATGAAAATCTGAGAGACAAAAATATTGATTAAATTAACAGCCTTAACAACATGAAGCAATTATTTAGTACCCTAGGTATTTTATTCTTATAAAATGTAGGCATTTTATTCTTAGCATGCTTAACTAAGGTGTGCAGGACATCTGGCAAGCTTTACACAAAGGAGTAAAAGTGAAATTTGGCTTTTAAGTTGTTTTTTGGGGGTTAGGGTTTTTTTCACTTAAGAGACAGTGTATGTTTTTTAACCTTAGCTTAGGTGATTTTCCTGATTCTAGGAAATGATTCAGCAGTTGAGCTGATTTACTAATGAACCAAATGAATACTACAGAAATGCACCAAATGAAAAGAAGAAAATAGGAGTCATTAATTTTGTAAAGTAATAAAACCTTGGTGGAAAGAACAGCAGAAATTAAGAATCAGAAGTATTTTCAGTTCAGAGTTACTGCGGCATTATTATAGATCTTCTGATAATTTGGCATTTACCTTTCAAGCTTAAGATCCTGCATTACAAAAAAGGATTATCATGGCCACTTAGATTTTTTTTTCTTTTTATTTCCCAAGTCTTTTAATCAGGAAAAAGTACTACATTTATTTCATGTCTGAGATGGGAGCAAATTCATAAAAAGACAGCACATTTCCCATTTCTGAAACATATGGAAATCACACCTGATCATGCAGCTCATATGACAAAACTTTTCTTTTCCTATCCAAAAGTAACTCTGCTATTAAACAAATTGAGGTCTTCAATTTCTTGAGATGATGTCAAATGGAGATTGGGAAATTGTAGGAAATACTGCAACATTTTTCTCCCCATCCTATGGTGACCTTAGAAGAATCAATACATGCATACATACTTGTACATAACAAGCTCTGCCACACAGCTAATAGTTTAAGATAGATTTCAGCCAGTTTCATTACATTTATGAAAGATAATTTGAGTCATGATATCGTGATTTGCAGACAAATCTCAACTGACAACTTGGCTGCCAGATTTCACAACTAAAAATTCAGAGAGTTTCTGTATTTTCAGTGACGTACATTTCTTGTGATTCATCACAAGAAAAACTATGAAAAATGGGAAGGAGGGGAGATCGCCGATGTTTATTGAACAGAAATGCCCCAGAAAAAACAAACAACTAAATAAAAAGAGTGCAACAAACAAAAGCCAAGACAAAACCAAACTATTACAGAAAAGAGAATTACTCTTGTCAGAGCTACCCTGACAGCTCATCACACAGGGCTGGTGTTGGTTCCCCAGAACAGCTCCTCTACTGCAGCTACTCCAGGCTCATGAACTACAGCTCTGGCACACACACCAGCATCACTGATTTTCACCTTCCAATGTCACAGGATCAAGATCTTCCTTGTCTTACCTGTAACCAACTATAAACCAAACGGAAGGCTGCCCTCAAAGCAAAAAGTTTTGTTCTTGCAGATCTGCAAATCACCCTCTTAATGTCAGTGGAAGACTGCCAGTCCTGAGCTGCATAAATAATGGAGCTAGACCTCGCCAAGCTGAGAAACAAGAAATAAGAAAGCTGGCTATACAACAGAACATGGGACAAGGAAGACAATATGAGGCTTTGACAATAAGAATAACTTTGTAAGCCAAAGCTTACTTGATTGCTTTCTTAAGAAATTCTAATATTCTCAAGATAATTTGCACTTTCAGAGTTATAGATCTGAAAATGTCCTTAAAAGGAACACCGACACACCATCTCCCTTAAAAGGAACCACCATAGCAAGTTTCAGGTAGAAAATAAAGCACTGCATTTAATAGAAACAAACTTAAAAACAGTGAACCTCACATCATAAAAAAGTAGGACAGCTTGAACAGAAATCTTCAATACAAATTCCTAAAGGAGTGTTTAGAAACCTCGGGGGAACCCCTAAAGTTCATCTCGTCTTATGTACCATCACAAAAAAAGATCCAAAAGTTCCAACACCTGCTTCTGTGTGAAAAACACAACATATGTGCCCAGTAGAGCCAAGAAAAACCATCCCAAAGTACACATCCATTTTAAACACAAAGCATGGGCACCAGCTGACCTCACCAACAGCTTCTCTGCTCTCACCCTGAGCTCCCTCATCATTTCCTCACCATCTCGTTCTCTTCAGACTGCTTTTGCTGCAAGTGGAGGAAGGAATGCTACAAAATCCATGCACATTTTGTTCACACATCGTTAACACAGCCTTGTACATCTGCCCAGGCCTTTAGAAGGGAATATTCTAAACAAATTAATGTAACATGCAGAATATAACCAGCCCCATTGCCAGTTGTGCTTTTCCTTTAAGACCAGCACGCTGCCAACAGTTTGCATCTCAGCAGCTGGGCCAGACACAGACCAAGTTCAACAGAGGCAAAGGTTCAACAAGGTTCAACAAGGTAAAAGAAAAAGAAAAAAACCTCCTCTATGGCACTCCTGCTTTTTCAGAAGGCTGTTGTTCTCTCCAAAGAACCTTGGCTGGCAGCACTCCAGCTCTTGCTCCCTGGCCGTGTGACGAACACCCCAGCACAGGGCACCGGGCTGTGCCAGCCCTGCCAGGTCCAGGGCCACATGCCAGCTCTGGCTCAGCCACTCAAATCCTTCCTCTCATGAGAGGCCCTCTCGCTTTTTCAGTGTCTGAGATTATCTCGCCCTGAAGAGCACAACTGTTTCAGGTCTGGAAGGTGCTTATGGTGGTTTTGCAAAGTTAAAACCACATTTAAAGTGCTTAGAAAGAAAACAACAATAATCAAAAAATCTCTCAATGTCTACAAGCACTTTGTGGTTCATAAGGATTTCATTGATTAGGCACCTCTAGAGCAATTTGTAGTAGTATTCCAGGACTTGTTCTTGGGGCCAGCAATAAAAACCTCCTACAGGTTTTTAGATCTATAGTGGATGGCTATGCCCATTCATGTTAAAAATCTATTGCATCTTCTACTGACCTCATGCCTTAGGTACAGAAGATATTGTGAAACAAGTACATTGCAGGTCACTTCTATCAGTACATGAATAACTTTTCCAATTTCAATGTCAAGACATTCCCTCTCCCCCCACCTAAATGCTCAAGTCCTTCTCTAGCACATTAATGAGCCAAGCTGAAAAGGGGCACGCACTAGTAATTTCAGCTCCATGGAAGGTTTCTTGTTCTCTCTGCACTATAACTTAAAGAAAAACAAAAAAAAAACCCCACAAAGAAACCAATGAAACCATAGAACCCCTCCCTTTTGCTTCTTGGGAAACAAGCAAAAAAATCCTGGTTTTGCAGGTTGGTTTGGGTTTTTTTTAATTCATTCCAACAGCAGCACAAAAGAATAGCTTGTGTTTCCTCTCAGTGACACCAAATTCTGAAAGCAGAAAGGGCATGGTCAGCTTCTTCATGTTGAGGTCCACCCTGAGTTCAAACCATTAGCAATGGCTCAGAGGGCCACCAGAACCCAAAACACAAGCGCCTGAAAATTCTACAACTTATGGATAAAGGTCTTTGACCCTGTGGAGATCCTTACAGGGTGAGGGCAGGGGGAATGTTTCTACAGAACTAATGAGGAAATGAGAGTGTTAATAACTTTTTTCCCCTATTTTTAATACAGGAAACTGACAGAGAAATGCACAATCTAAAAATAAATTGAGTTTTTGGATGCAGCTAGAAAATGCCCATTGAACACCTGAACGTTTCACCATCATTTTTTACTGTTCAGTCACAAGCAGTAATGTGACTAGCTTTTACCTAAACTCTAAATCAAAATAAACACTATATCCACTGTCCGTCCTCTGACTAGTCAAAAAAACTGTTCTCTGCCATCTGAACACCTCCTGTGGATAAAACAAGGCTTATTTGGCTTCACTGTGAACAGTGCTTCCTCCATGCCCACAGCCAGTGGAAAGCCTCACGCCACAGACCGCGCAAGGCCCACGGCTGCTGGGAGCCTTCAGCAAGCAAACATCATGTCAGAAGCCCTTACTTCAGCACAGCTCCCCAGATCACTGCTACTTATAACCAATCCTCTGATGGTGTTTCATAACAAAAGGTTATCCTTTTCATAAGAACCTCTGCATTACTGTAAATGTGTAAGTCTTGAAAATTTCCTCTTCTTTCAGTTCTGTAGGTGCGCGGCATGCACACATAGCACAGGCAGCTTCTGAGGTAGTAGTGTATTCATTCCATAAATAACTATGTATAAACAAAAATATGAATGGAAAGTAAAATACACAGGTGTTAAAATGATTGCTTGTATATTAAGAGGTAACATGCCAAGTAATTTCGGTATTCTCCATCATATTCCCACAGGGTAAAGAGTTATCAGCTACCTTGGCAACACAGTTATTTTTAATGATAGAAAGGTCATTTAAATATTTGACAAATATTTTGAAGGAAACATTTTCTTTCAGTAACTCTAAAAACTTTAATGAGAATCCAGATCAAGTTGTCTAAATATTTTTATCCTAATATTCACACCTTTTGTCAAAATGTGATTCAAAACCAAACCAAACAAAAACAAATCCACCCCACTCTCCCCTAAAAACCCACTTGATAACTGCTTATCATATTTCTACTTTAGAATATGTTATGGAACAAATGTGAATCTGGTGTTCATTAATGAACTGGCCATTGCAGCATACTGTGAATGGAACAAGGCTGTTGTTTCCACAGCATGAAATGTATGCAATATTCACAGACAGAAGAAAAAAAATATCTAGCTTTAAACTGTAGAAAATCAGATTTTTTTAGTTCACTTAGTAAAAGAATTCTTGCACAGTTCTTACCATAAAAAAAAAAAAAGCAGCTGACTAAAACAGCGGTGTGTGCTAATCTAGTTCAACATTTTATTTTCTTCAGTTTTCAGTAGTGAATAATACATTCTATTTATAAAAATACCAGATCAAAAATACATTCAATAATTTTTATGGGCTGCTTCACGTAACAATATTGCAATATTCTGCTTGTATCACCACACAGGTATTACTGCTACTTATGACAGACCAGCAACAGATGTAGAGGTGATCCATGAAGATTTTGAAGTGAAATACAACACATATCAGACTACAAAAGACAAAGAGAGGGAGAGAAAGACTAAATTGAATATTCACTGCAATGAATCATAGGCAACTGACTCTTCCCTATGAATAAGCAAATAACCTGAAAGTTCTTTAAATGTTTGGTTTTGTAAAAAACTGGAGGAGTTAAGGCTCTAATAATCTTTGCAGAATGATAAGTCACTTAAAATCCAAGTTTGCAATGGAAGCTTCTATTTAAAAAGAGCTATCCATAGATCCCATTACTTTTGGTAAGCTGGCAGTGATCTCTCTACAGTAGTTACAGCCAATGCTATAATGAACTAGATTATGTCCAAGCATAAAGATGTACAAAATCCCATCATAATATCTTTGTCTCATTCTCCAAAAACCCTCTCTCCTGACATTGCTTTGTACAAATTTAGAGCATCATGCATTAGCAGCAACCTTGCCAAACATCTCTGTCCCCTCCCAAGAACCAGATCCCACCTTGTGACAGATGTCTGACAAACATAAAAAGGTTCAACCACTGCAAAGAGCAGACAACTCATCTCTATACTTAAAAAAATCCATGTAAGTAATTGTATCCTTTCTTACTGAATTACCTAGATAGCCAGGAATAGTGACTTTTAAAATAAGGCAGGTCATCTTAAAATTGTGTCCAAGGAGTTGCAAAAAGGCATAACTCTTTTACATTAAAAAAAAAAAGTAGAACATCTGATGTAACATCATCTCAATAAATGTTGCATAATATGAATAGAAAAATATGCTAAAAATTATTATAATATAGAGTGACTGTGCACTTGTAAACACAATATGACAAGCTGCGTGCAGCAGGATTTAATTTTGACCATTATTTATTTCTGAATTCCCCAAGTCAGTTTTACATCAGTCCTTTTCCAGGATGTGCTATTAGTATGAGACTCCAGTGGCTTAGCAAAATAATAACTATTTGCAGAATCAAATCATTAAATACCTGCTCAGCATAGGAAAACCTAATAAACACACAAACAGGAAAGAACGAGCAGTGGAAGGAACCAACTACACACTGTAAGGAATGGAGAGTGGAAAAGCTTAGCCAGGAGCCAGGTATCAAACCTGCTCTCAGTCCCAAACTGAAAGCATAAACAACTCCAGGCTTACCAGATGCAACTCACCTTCAGAGGGGAACAGCCACAAAGAAATACCATTTTGATCAAGCAATTGTTCTTTCAAAATAAACACAATACAATGGGACATGCATGGACATACAGAAAAACACATACAATTTCAACCACACCTAAGAACAAGCAGGCGTTTATCCTGCTCCTTTCCATGGTCATTCCCTCTCTCCTAACAAACACCAAAACAAAGAATAGGAAGAGTTAATGGAGAAAAATGTACATTTTTTAAAAGAATCTATCACAGAAAAGAAGGTATTAAGTATAGCTTCACAGCATGTAAAGATGCACCAATGGAAAATTATTTGCAAATCACAAGAACTGCATTTCTCAATGCAGCAAGTTTATAACTCAAGTTTTCAGCACAAGTTATACTCACCTCCTGTTGGAAGAAAGTCACTTCAGAAAAATAATTATTTGATTATACATCCCTTTGACTGTTTTGGCTTAACTTTCCAGGCAAGTTAAGACGGTTCAAGAAAAAAATCATGTATGAAAGATTGAGCTTGTGCATAAAAGCTGCTTCACTGCAGACAATATTTACACACACTAAGTTTTTCAAATTGAAAGAGATGGGAAAACACACTGGGATTCTGCACTGGGCACTTTATTTTTCTGAACTGAAGCAAACATATAGCCCTTGGAAATCATGAGGTTTCTTTCACTCCTCAGAAGAGCTTAAGCAAAGACTTTCTGGCTCTGAGGCACAGAGGGGGAGAACAGCTGATTGCTCCATCTAATGGTGAAAGGGAATAATAATTTCCATAAGGTTTTGCTTCATGCCAGGTAGTCAATCCCAGGCAACTCATGCACTTTTTTTATGCCATGATGGAGCTCGATGGGTCTGTGTGGTGGTAAGGCATGACATGGGTACACAGAGCTGCAGAGGAGGCAGAGGCAGACACGTTCCTGGACAAGGCAACCACTGCTGATGTCAGATCCCAAAACAGGAGCTATGCCTTTTATCCATGCCTGCCTCTGCTTTCTTCCCCAAGTCTCCAGACCCTGTGCTGGAGCTGGCTGCATGTGTTGGACCTCCTGCCATAGGATGGTGAGGGCAGGAAATCTGGGGCAGGGCCAACAGGACCAGCTTCACACAAAGCACTGGGCAAACAGCTGAGCACCTCCTGCTGCCAAGCAGGGTATGATCTGGCAACAAGCCAGCCTGTTCCTGGTGACCCCAGCATCTGTATGAACCTGCCACCAAAGGCATGCATGGAGGGAGACCAGTCTGTATGGCTGGCTTGCACCCACAGTTCAACGTTTGGCTAAGCAGATATCACTATCCTTGACCAAAATCTGTGTAGCTTTTCCACTGAAGGACTATCAATGATCTCTTACTCTCCTGGGCTTCCCAGAGCTCGTAAGTGGGAAAGGAAAGAATCAGGATTTCTCTAAGACCTAAGACTTATGAAAACTTAGAAGTTTCCAGGAACCTTCTGAAATAGTGTAGGAGTCCCTACATCAATATCCCTAAAATACTGTCCCAGTCTGTTTCTTACAGTTCTAGCAAGAGGCTGTAACTCTATGGTTCCCACCTAATGGTTCTAGCAAGAGGCTCACGCAGTACCATCTTCTGGAATCAGGAAGCACACACAGGTTTAGACAAACCAAATGATGTGTGTTCTCACACAGCAGGTGCTATGCTGAGCACCAGGGCGACACAACAAGGTGGTTCTGCTCTTCCCAGCAATTCAGACCAGAGAGCAGAGGGCATTGTCCCTCTACATTCACACCCAGAGCACAAGCAAGCAAATGTTCCCACACCAAACACCACCCGCTACTTTCTGTATGATGACCATGTCCACATTTACCTTCATAATTAACTAACTCCTAAACACACAGTTAAAATATCTCATTTGTCCTTTTAGGATATTAATTTATTTGGAAGTACTAAATCTTGTTATGGAGGTGTTTTGAGTTTTTTATACATCAATGTTCAAGGGAAAAAGACTTTCAAAAAAGTAATTCTGAGTACTCATAGCACTTTGAACAAACTCAATTTTCAGAAGATAAGGAGGAAGATTTCATTAGATGTGAATTGGTAGGAAAAAAACAAAAAGCCAAACAGAAGCAGAATTATCTTCTAACCTGAAATAAAATAAGGTGCTGAGTTTTACCCAACATAACCTCCCTTCAAGTCCAGTAATGCAGTACAAGTTAATTCAAGTCTCTCCTAAAGATAATTGCATCTGTATGTCAAGACAGAGTGCTCTGCGGGTACAGAAGTTTTATTTTATTCTAATTCTGTATGCAATCTAGAAATGTTATGATCTGGTCATTTTCTGACAATAACCAAATTATATTCAGTTTTGCAAAACACTGGTAATAATATAATAGTTGTATTATTAAAAATAATTGAAACATTATCTCAGCTCATCAAATTTTTTGTACTATGATTTCTATGCAAATGTGCATATATTTATATATAAAATAATGTTTACTGCCCTCTTCCTGCTATACATTCCAAATTCCACAAATACAGAAGACAACACGTGTAAATATTAACTCGATAAAAGTAAATGCAGTAACTTATCTGAAAATGTTTTCTTTTTCTGTATCTTACTCAAGTTTATAGGAGGAAAACAAAATCATACTTCACTTGTCTAAGATGTATGATGTAAACAATGCAAAAACCGTCACATGAGAGCCCTGTGTTACTTTCAATAAAAACATCTGTGACCTGCCATTTATACAGCTCATGTCTTGCTGTGAATGTACACATCTTCTCTGTAGGGGAGATCCCATCGCCTTATTCTTCCATCTTGGAACATAACACTTAACATGAAAAAGTCTGGGTTTTTATTTATTTCATGCATACATGTCATAGAAGAGAATACTCCATACTCATTTCTCTTAACTTTCTAAAAAAACCACGCCATAGAAATTTAGCTCTGGGAATGGAGTTAGGCCCTGCATTGATTAGCATTTTTCTTGTCCTAGTAGGTACTGATGCTTGTCGGGAGTTTGGCTAACATAAGGAATAATTATTTCTACAATACCCTTACACAATTAAAATATGTAACTTTTAATTTATACTCAGAAAAAACAAAACCAAAGGTGAACTGTCATCTTGAAATAATCAGTGTTGACTAAATTTATACTAGCTTTCTTTTTCCCCAGAATTGTAGAAGCATTTTTTTATCAAGTCTGTTAAGTTCAGTCTTCATTTAGAAACATGGCAGCAAACAAGCATATACACAAGCCTCAGTATATGAGAATGTTTTAAATCATGTTCCCATCACTACAGAAAAAGTACCACTCAGAAGTATCAGATATAAATATTCAGTGTCTTGGCATCAGTTTTAAACACAAATAAAATAAGTACATATCTGTAATGAAATGGGAGTCAAGACAGAAAGCCCCTTAGGCACAAAAATAAGGATCCTCCACTGCCACACCACAGTATAAATACCATGAAAAAAGTCCACATTCAGAAACCAAACATTTCAGGATTCATCTACAAATAGCTAGGCTAAATTCCTTCTGATAATAATTAATCACTAGGTCTTATAGTTCCTATAATGTACTGGTCAAAAGAAGAGCAATGCTATCTGGCTAGAGGTGCAGCAATGAGCAAATTACACTGGTTATTTATTATCAAAGTTTCTGATGTTCTTCTCATAAAAAAGAATTAATATAGTTGGAAGTGAGGCCATGCAACTCCACAGAGAAATTTGCCACATGGCATTTCATAATTTAATAGGCAGCCACTTGGCAGGGAAACATTGCTGAGGTCAAACAATTCACAAATTAACACAGACACATCCACAAGAAACATATAACACAACCACATATAGGTATGGCATTCCTAGACTTGACAAAGAGGAGACCTAATTTGCTAAAGCCAAGCTTTGAAAGATCTCAAATATATAACTTCTCATATAATTCAACTGAAGTAGGTAAAGCTAAAATGTCCACAAAATTTAGGGTATTAGAATGGAAAGTAGTAAACAGTTAAAACATCCTACTTGCAGTAAAATGTTCACATTAATAACAGAGGTGAGAAGTTTTTGATCTGACTAAAGACAAAAGAAAATTTATAATAATTTTAAAATCCTGCCAGTTCTGTAACAGCAGTTTGAGCTGAAGATTAATCCCATCAGCAAAGAGGCAAATGTATCTTCCTCTGTTTTATCCTTACGTTGGGATGAGATGTGCCTGGTTAAATCTGGACATTCTCTAGCTCATCTTTAAAGTCCTTGTTCAAGTTCTCTTCCACAACTGCCTTAAGCAGTAAAGACTTCCTCTAGCATACAGCTCTCCAGTTACCTTTCCTTTGGAGCACTCCCAGCAGTAGATATAACTGAATTAACATTAGTGTAGTTACTCCTCATTTCTTTAGCACCTCCTGTCTTGCCTTCCCTCAGGTACACTAGTGCTCTTACCTTCCAGCACTTTTATTCTTTGCTTCAAACATTTCCTTAGGAGTTCCAATGTACATCCAAAATTATATTCCTTTTTTTTCCATTTATCCTAGAATCACAGATTGGTTTGGGTTGGGTGGGACCTTAAAGGTCATCTAGTTGCAATCCCCGTGCCAGGGGTAAGGATGCCATTTAATTAAATCGGGTTGCTCAAAGCCCCATTCAGCCTGGCCCTGTGGCCAGGTTTATCTTTCTGCACACTTAATACATTCACCATACTCTCATCCACATTTACGAAACATGTTTCGTTTTAGTCTCACATTTATTTACCTATTCTGAATATTTAAACTACACTTAAGAGATTTGTATTAAATAAAATTCAGTTACATGGTATATTCATGAATTTTAATTTTCTCATTAAAACAATTTTAGTTTATTGTTTCTTGATTTTCATTTTGATCTCTTTGTTTCTTGCTTGCTCCTTTAAAACATGGCTAAAAGAGTATAAGGAATATAAGCCTATGAGCCTTCACTCTTAGCTGTGGTGTATGCACATGTACATTTTTAAAATAAGTCTTATGTTTTCAAATTAATAGAAGTAAAACCTGATGGTTTGTATCTCAGCAAAGAACAGGTAAAAGAACTAGCAATGAAAGAAGCATACCATGCAAATCACTGCATTACACAGCATCAAAACAAATGTCTCCTTAATATATGAGATATAAATCCTATTTAAATCCTGAAATAAAGTATAACTAACTGCTTATCCAATTTATCAGCTAAAATCAGTAGTATGTCGTATAAGTCTGTCTTATTAGATGACTTATTGTCTAGAAAGGGTAGTTCCTTACTCAGCTCTTGGGTAAGCAGCCAACTTAAGACAATGTTTTGCAAAAACAAGTTAACATTTTACTCCATTGTTTCAGTTATAATACTGATGGGTTTAAAATAGATTTCTGTCTACTTCTCTCCAACTTTCCATTTCCCAAAGCACATTTCTTTCAATTGTGTTCATCAACCTCTATTTTGTTTACAAGGAGGAAGGGGAAATGAGAAAGCAAAGAACTTAAATAAAGAGAAAAATGCGTAACTATGAAGCTCTACACTTGGCTTCGGGGAGATTTCAATGATGGCTCAGTAATTTCAAACCATATTCCAAAGAGCATATTGTGATAGACTGTTCCCCATCCTCACATGTGCCATTCAGAGGAAGGAACTGTGAACCACAGCTTGAGATGAACCTGCTACCAACTTCCTATAGTTTGGGAGGAGTACAGATGGGCCAGCTGGTGACATTTATCTTCTCCAAGAGGCAAGTCTGCCCAAACTGAAGTCACCATCCTCTAGGGGCACACAAACTCCTGCTATCCAGTTTATCAAAGCACTTGGGTTGTTCACCTCTGATTTAAGTGAATTCATCTTCAGCATTTGCTGTGGTTTAGCCCCAGCCAGCAGCCAAGCCCCAAGGCAGCACTCGCTCACTGCCCCACCAGCAGCGTCAGGGACAGAGTTGGAAGGGTAGAAGAGAACTTGTGGCTTGAGATAAAGAAAGATTAATAGGGAAAGCAAAAGCCATGCACACAAGATAGCAAAACCAAGAAGTAATTCACTGCTTCCCATGATCAGGTGTCTCCAGGAGAGCAGGGCCCCATCGCATGTAATGGTGACTTGGGAAAACAAACACCATCACTCCAAACAACTTCTGCCTCCTCCTTGCCCTCTTTTATAGAGTGAGCATGAGGTCAAATGGTATAGAATATCCCTCTGTAATTTCTAAAAGGTCAGAAAAGGCCTTGGCTCTGTATAAGCACTGCTCAGCAATAACAACACCTCCATATTATCAACCCTGTGTTCAGCACAAATCCAAAACACAGCCTCCTACCAGCACCGTAAAGAAAATTAACACTTCCCTGCCCAAACCAGCACAGCACTGTAGCAGGGTAGGTAAGCAAAGACACTCCTATGCCTTCTGGTTAATGGGTAGTAACAGCTGAAAAAAAGCATGAAGCCAAGGGAGTTTAAATAACCTACTGTCATCAATTTTTAACCAATCTTATAAAAATCAAAAACCGAGACAAAGAATTCAAGCAGTGCATTTAAATATGCTTTCCTTTACATTCATAAAAGTAAATCAACTCCTACTCAGCACTCTACTCTCCTACTCAGAACTGATACCCTGCACCTCTGTCAGACCTCCATAAAGCTGGTTTGTATTTTCCTTTCTAAACAGGACAGAACACCCTAGCACCCAGACTGCTAACACCATATGAGATACAAGCTCTTCTGACAAACCATGTTTAGAAGATTTACAAAGATATCTGCTGCAAATAATGTTTTGTTTCTCTAAAAATCTTCTCCCACAAATAAGTCATCCAAAAGTCAGCTTGGGTCTCCTTCTGTATCACTTCTCAAACACAGGACCTGTACAACCCTCCAAGCCTTCCTGGCACTGTGGTAACCAATTTAGTCAGCTGAACACCAGAGGAATTTGCAAATTGGGAAAAAAATAATAAAAACAAATAATAAAAATACACCCATGTCTCCTGATGCCCAGAAAAGACACAGAGGATTTCAGATATACAGAGTCTACCAGAGCCTGGAGAGAAGTCACCACACCTGTGACCAGACTACCTACCTTGGCATACCACTTAAAACTGCACTAGAGTCACATTCCCTGATTTATATTTTGCTGCTACATATCAATTTTAAACCTCTGTATTCCCTAATTCTTCTTTACCGGATGTGATTTCTAAAATTACTCCAATTAAATCTCCTTCAAACATAATTGGAGCATGTACAATTAGCAGGAAACAAGTTTGTCAGAATGTAAAGAACTGCCAGAGATGACCTATCAGCCCAAAATTAGCAATTTCTCCATACAGCTTTTACTAACAAACTCTGAATCACTACAAATCTCAGTCTATACTTACTCTCCTCCCAGAAACACTCCTCCCAAACTCCCACAGGCTCTAAGATTAAAATGTTCCCTCATCCTTCAACCGCTGAAATAATTTAGACAGCCTTCACTACATTTACTTGGCACCTTTCTTCCCCCTCTGGGCCTACAAACATAATAAATATTATGCTCTGGTATTTTGTGCATACTACGCAGAAAAAGCCTGAGCTTTGGAAGTATGTTTGGCATCATAATTACCTGAGAAATAAGATTTAAGAACAACTCTAATGACTGTGTTTACAAACAACTGGCTAACAGAACTTTCTGTGAAAGTTTATGAATGGCATCTCATTGCATGAATCAGACTTTTTACTCTCAGCTGGAAAAGGGTATTTTTTTTCATGATCAAGATACTAAAGATAATGATGTCACACAATTTTTAAAGGAAAATTAATTTTTTAAAAAAAAACAATAACAAAAAAAACCCCACAATGAAAAAGTCCAAAAAGAAACCCATATCAGAACAAATCAATCCAGGGTAACTTCTCATAGGCTGGGAGGAAAAACACAGAGTAAAAGTTACTCTCAGACAATAAGGGAAGGTTTCTCATTCCCTGGCCTTTTCCAGTATACATTAAGAATGACCCAGGCATTCAGTGAGCTGCAGCTGAATCCTGAGGCTGTCTTTCACGGAAATCAAGTGCTAAACTGGGTAACACATTTCAATACACCTAATAGTTGGGCCAATGAAAGAAGACAAATAACACGAAAAAACTGTAAGCCAAACGTTTCTGGTGGCTTTCATTTTACACTGTTTTTATTCATTTTATACTTGTGTTTCCTAATCCTTAATACTCATGTGCTGCTTTATGCTACTAGCACGCTACTTATGTCCAAATGTTAGGGAGAGCACAAAATACAGAGTGTGCAAGCTGAGCTGTGGGTGCAAATGGAAACGATGTCATCCCAAGGACAAGCAGGGCCAAAATTGCAACACCAAAGGAAGAAATGAGGTTTGGGGTTTTTTTCTATTCTACCTGTTTTCTGCAGGCAAAGGTATTTAAGGGAGAGTGGCATGACTTAAATATCTAGTTTCTGTACAAGGAGCTCACAGCAGTAGTCAGCATCCATCCAAGAAGTGGAAGAAGAGAAGCACAGAAGCGACTCCTGCTACACTTCCTTCACCTCCCGAGAAGGGTGGGCAGCATCCCTGGTGTCATCCATCCTTCCAGCTCCACTGGGAACACCAGACTGCCCTTTGCAAGAACTGAACCCTAGTGGCAAGTACAGGCATGACTTTGCCTGGAATCAATCTGTCAAGTGCCACATTTTATGGACTGTAGCACCCAACTACACTGACAGTAAGCTCCAGACCCCACTGAGAATGCCCTTCTACTGGCCATTGCTAACACAACCCAGTTTGTTCTTGGTCACACCAACATGGATTTGTTCTCTCACCACAGGAGGACTGACAAGGTAGCTTTCAGCATAGAAAGCCAAACATTTTTCCAAAGATTTCCCATTTCAGATATCACATTCAAATACTTAACAATGCAAAATATTTCTTAAGACACAATTATTTGGCCAGCAGAGATCTATTATTTTCCTAGATACCTGAATAAACTGTTCAATAAATGCTCCAGCCCTCCAATCATCTTAGTGGCTCTGCTATTTAGCTTAGTCCTCAGCTAAAAAAGCTGATTGCTAAAAAATGGTGAATGTAATAATAAATGTGCAAGGAGTGCTAACAGCATATATCTGGCATTTTCAAAGACACATTATTTATCCATTCATTATTTTGACTTAAAAATCAAGTAATTTGCAAACATAATAAAAATTGAATTTTATAAAGTCATTATTTAACATAAATTTGCAACAAAGTAGGACCCACCAAGAACAGGTTTTGGACTTTTCTTGTTTAACAGTTCACTAATGATCCAGAAGACAAAGGGTTGCTCTTAATAAAAGCCACCACTTGCAGAGGGACCAGGGAAATAATTAAAAGTTTACAGCTGGGCAAAAATATTCTAGCCTGTTCTGTAGGACTCTATGCATGTTTTGAAGAGTAACATCTACAAAAAATTTCTAGTGATCTAGTAAGTGAATTTGATCTCCTAGGATGATGATACAGAAATTAGGAAGTACAGAGAAGTCTTTTGATAAATCAACAGGAAAACAACAAAGAGTATTGATTTTAGTATGTTGTATTGCACTGGCCAGGCAGATGTTAACAGTGCATGTGCAGTTCTCTTTTAAAGCTTTTAATAAAATACAACCAAAACAATTCATATAGATACAGTAACAACAAAGAAAGACTAGAGAAAATACCTTACAGCAAGGTCTAAAGGGATGTCTGATTAGCTTAGAACAAGAGTACTGAAAGGTGACTTCATTAGAGAGTGTAAACATCTCACTAAGAATAAAGCATTGGTGCTCTGAAGAAGAAACCAGAGGCAATGCCTGGAAACTGAACCCAGATAATTCATATTGAAAATAGAGGTGAATTATATTTTTCAGCAATGAGAACCATTAACTACTAATGAAGTTAAGAGTGCAATGCATCTTCCACATCTGTAAATGAAGACCAAACACTTCCAGGAGCTGCACTCCAAGATAAATACCAGCCTATTAGAAAGGTGGCTGCATAGATTCAGAAAAAGCCTGTACTATACAGTTTAACCCATATGATGTAATGGTCCTGCATGACCTTAAAATTACTAGGGCATATGAATCAGTGCCAAAGTAAGTAAATTAGTAATAGAAAACCACACAGGATCACACAGCTACATTAGAAAAAGATTCCTCGTTTTTTTAAAGTCACCCAACCCTTCTACATGGAAATAAGGCATCACCATCTGGTAAGAACAACACATTTTCCCCATATGATCTCATTTTACACAATAAAAAGGCTTTTCATTTCATGGATATCTTAAAAAAAAAAATCAACCTTTTTATATTACTTAACAGCTGGGATAAATGTCACCTAGATATTAACACAGCATTACTGAAAATTATAACAATACTAACAAAGTCCAATGAATGTTTATTACTCTAATACTTCAAAATGTTACCACTAGTTGGCAAAGCTCATTTAAGTTTGAAATAACTATTTTGATAAAAAGAGAAACATTGATTACATAATTTGCACTCATTTTGTCACTTCTGTCCTTTTTATCATTTTCTTTTCTGCCACATAGTTGCTTGACACTGCTGACTCACAGGCAGCAAGTATATTCCCAGACTGAATGTAAATGCATCTCATGCCCCTAAATTGCCATTTTCCAGATACTCATCTCTTTCTTAACACCACCTGTACTCTAAGGGTGCATCTGGAAAGAGATTAAGCGAAGAAGCAGAACTGGCCTCTGAAACAAAATTGTTTCTTGATTGCTTTGTAGGAAACCATTTCATTAGGCATTCAGCTACTCCTCCAGCCTACAGAAGCAGGAACTGTACAAAAATTACCTTAATTTGCAGATCATAAATACCAAAATACACACATCCATTGGACAGTAGGGCTTACTGGCCTGCAAAACATTATTGTAAATTAAAATGGGAACTTCAGACTACCATATATTCATATCATAGGGTATGGATCCTTAAGGAAAGCAAGTCCTTACCTAAAAACAAACACCCCAAGAGTGAAAACCAGGGCACAGAAGAGGATCTGGAGAGGCCAGATAGCCCAAGTCCCATTCCAACATAATCCAGACAGAGACTTTTCCAATCTGCTTCTCAGAGTCTCTAAGTAATCTATTCCAGAGCTCACGATTCTTGCTGCTCAAAAGTATTCTGCCCATTCTTTCTGTCTTCTGTTTCTCTTTTTTTTTTTTTCCAGTAACCCATATTATTTTAACTGTTTGTTGAAATTCTTGCCCTATCCCTTATGAACAGAAAGCACATTGTTGTTTCTCCCCTGGCATCAGTCTTTTACTTACATGAAAATTTGTTTCTCCCATCAGTAAATAAAGTGTGATTCGTTCAGACTTCTCAAAAGGTCACTTTTCTTAGACATCTTATTATTGCTTTCCTTCCCTTAAACTAACATCTTTCTAGAATCTTAGTGCCTTGCTCATGTCAGTGCACGGGCCCAAAACTCTATACTGTTCTCACAGCCTGCACTTAGCTCAAGTACGTCCTCACACAAAAACAGAGGCTGAGCAAGCCATGGGGAAAAAAAAGGAACATGCTATGAGGGACCAGAGACAAAAAGATTCTAGGCAAAAAGTAATGTTGTTCCCAACTTTAGGTTTTTGCATCAGTATTTCCGTCTACTAAACTCACTTTGATCTCATTATAAATGAATTTATTTGTGCAGCATGATAAAAAAGGGCTGTAGATTCTATCTGAAGTTTCTAGAATAACAAATTCTACCAATGAGAAAAACTCTATAAATCCACTATAAATAAGGGGAAGGAGGGGAAATCATATACATATGCATAACTGCACAGTAAATAGGTTGCCTAATTTCAATAGTTCTTACACTATACATTTTTATTACATTTTAACAAATAAAACATTTTGCCTCTTGGAAAAGTTTGATGCAAAACTTTAACTAAACTCTTGACTACACTTAGAAATAATTCAGCATAAACTAATTTATCATTGTTCTATATGATGTATTCTACCTGATCTATCTTGCTATCTTTCCTTCCTGACCTAGACAGCTATATACCAGCAATACTGGCATCAGAAATGGCTAGGCAAATGTTTCACAAACTCAGGACAAAATCATCAACTTTTTTGCCACTCATGTTACAGGGAGAGACAGCAATGCGCAACCTTAAGCACAACACAGTTTTAAAACAGCAAATAACGTAATCATGGAAAGAAATCTGTCTCACACGGAATTTTTTAACTGTGAACTTCAGATTTTACACCACTACCGAAGATCTGAATTTGGACCCACTTTTTTTGTCATTTGCCTTGACTTCATAAGTGCAAGCCCTAGTGATGCTGACGTCAATGGGGTTATTGTCATTAAATTCTCTGGTCTATAATTAGATCTCATATCAGAAACAGCTATTTATTCCAGCACTTGAAAAGACTTTTCATCTACCCCAAGCAACTTGCTTTTCATTCCTCAGTCCTTCAGACTTACTTAAACACACAAGAAAATTGAATAAATCAGATTTATTTAATCTCTATCAATTTGTCAGTGCTTTATATAGTTGGATTTGAAAGCCTCAGATTAACAAACAGAAGGAACATATACGTGAAGAAGGCACCACGTGTCACCCAGCCCTAACAGGCTAAAGCATATTTAAACAATTAAGTATATATTCTTATATATAGCATCTAATTGTCTACAAGGTCTTGACATATACTTAATAAATATCTCATAAAATGTGATTCATAAGCAAATACTGATACGTATGCCTCATATTTTTTCTACAAAACCTTTAATACATCAATCAGAACATGGATTACACAAACACACTCGCACACAAAAGATAGATTGCTACAGAAGGGGCAATTTGGCTGCTTCTCAGCAAACACAGATTAAAGCACACAAGCTCTAGTGCATACAAGAAAGAAGATAAATAACCCCAAAAGGTCACAGCACACACACTGGAATCTGTGGGTACTTATGCAATAAAAGATAAAACCTGCTTCTGTGAATAAAACTGAGTGATTGCAGTATTCAGTTTCAAAACACTTTTAAGCATGTATGAAAAAACAACAATCACTGTATATGTTGCAATATTTTTTCTAGTAACAAGTACAGCTTTCTAATCTAGTGAGAGGAAATACAGTGATGGCTACAATTAATACCATGGCCACCTAACTGAAAGCCAAATGCCTTCAATAAGTTTTGTTTTATAAATGATACTACTGCTGATTTTTGCATTCAATTCATATTCCCAAATAATTCAGAAGTGTGCCTTTAAATCATATTTCTTTATACTGTAAAAACATCAGAGATAATAAATCACCATAGTCATATTTTTAGTACTGTGGTATTAAAATAAATTCTCAAGAAGGATTTCTTCACTGGAAGGATGAAGAAAGCATTGAAATGGACTGCCCAAGGAAGGGTGTTTCTTAAACACTGTGTTTAAGAAACAAGTGGACATGACACTTAGTAGTATATGGTCTAGTGGCAATGTGGTATTCGGACAAAGGCTGCATTTACTGATCTTAGGGGCCTTCTGCAATCTTAATAACTCAGTATTCTAAAGCTACAAACACAGATTCCTTAAAAAGAAAGAATCAGCTGTCAAAATCATCAGGAAATTTCTGTTATAGTTATTAATTGATGGGAAAACACTAATTCTACATTACCTCTATTACTGAATCCGAGATATTCATGGAAACAGAAAACAAGAGATGGACTCAAAGTGCCACAGAATCACCTTATTTCTTTTGTAAATCATATCACTATGGTTGGGCCAGTTACTGCCATAACCTCTCAATATCCAAATATTTGCTTTTCAGAAAGGACAGGAGGAAAAAAACGGGGAGGACAAGCAGAGAGGGTCCATGGCTACTTTTTATTTTTAATGTTTAACAGAGTCTGTATTTAACTGCAGATTTCCATCATATATACATCAAAACACAATGGGCTCCTTACCATCCTTACTTTATCTCTGCTTACAGGGTTGAGTTTTGAAAGCTAGGAATATTTTCATGCTTTTCCATACTCCTCCCCGTTCCCAGTGAGTACTACAGCCTTTTACTGCACACAGCTTAGTATACATACTGTTAATTCTATCTAAATTAAATAAAGTTTTGTTAAGTAGTCTAACCACTCTTCTTGATCTGGACCAGTGTGCCTGCTGAAAATGTAGTCAAGTAAGCAGCATTTTTAAAACAAACAAATACTTAGTAGGGAAAAATCTTACTGACAGGCATCCTTTTGGGGAGGCCTGCAGCACTTTCTCCTGACTGCAAATGGAGGGAGTTCTCATACCCTTCTTCATGTGCTGGCCCTGCATCCATGGAAGGAACCCTGCACTGGTCCCAGAGGGCCATGGGAGGTGTTCTACCTGCAAGCTGAAGCAGCTGAGACAGATTTCACTTATGGTTGTGCATGTCCTGGACCAGGAGCTGTTACGGGGATCGGCGCGAGAAGTGAGCCCACAGCGCTGCAACAGCGGCTCGCTGGCACACAGATGAGCTGAGACAGCAGCCAACACAAGGGGGTAGGAAAAAGGAGCATGGAAGTGCCAGGGAAACAGAAACCTGCTGAGGGGCAAGGACAGGACAGAAAAATTCTAGTTGTGGTAGAAGATGGAAATAAAATAAAGCTGAGAGAAGCCTGGAGTCAGAAGATGCAATTGGGAATAGCTGTGAGGTCCACTAGACTCCTACATTTTCAATCTCAATCATACATACAGAATGTACCAGCCAACTGCTGAAATTCTGGATATTAAGGTTCAATATATGACATTTGAAAAGATCACTGTTATACAGGATGATGTCTTTAATAACATAAACAAACCAAACATCTAGATAAAAGAAATATATATAAAATATATATATGTATCTATATATAAACACACACAGTAACTGTACAGACACAGGAATACAAAATGCTGGCTTTTCCCAGATGGACAGGTTTAAAAAAGAAAAAATATCTAGATCTACAGAATATGCAGGGTCTTCCAAATCACTTAAGGCAATGTCTACGAACTACAGCTGTAGGGCTTCTCCTTAGCAGAGGCTGAATTGAGCCTTTTTCTTGCACAAGTACGAAGCACAAAAGATGTCTACACTAACAGAGTAATTTATGGCAGGAAGAAGGATTCTGACATTCACAAAAATGGAAAACAAGTATTTATTTAAATTAATATATTTTTAAAATAATTTTAAATAGATTTCAGATCAGAATGGAGGAAAAAATTAAAATTAAAAACAAAACAACCCACACCAAAACCAACCTGACCCCACAAGTTCCCCATTGTTCAGAGATGGCTAAAAAAAATGAACAGCCCCATGAAAAATCAGATCTATGTGTCCCATATCACAAGTGAAGACCTAGACATTTGTCCAGCCTTAATCACTTCATATCTCAACCCCTCTTCTGTAAACAGATATTAAAAGGCTGCTGAATCTTACAGCAGCAGTGCAAAATGAATTCAGTATAGTTTTAAGTACAGAGATACAATGATAAGTAAGCCACAGAGCAGCTTTGGGAAACAAGCAGTTCTGCACATGCTGCAGAATACGGACACAGGGACTCTGAAACAGAGGAGACGTGGCCAAAGAGAAATATTAAGCAGCTGATTTTAGAGCACTATCCCACCTCACACACAGAAATATAGGCATGACATGAAGAAAAAAACCAAAAAAATAACTTCTCAGGTAAGACAAAATTGCTCCGTCAGCATTTTGCCCTACATGTCTATTCACCAGTTTTGACATAACATATGCAGAAATTGCTCAGACCTCATTCAAATCAATTCTAGCTTTCATGAAGCACTGCAGAAAATGTTTTAATAGGAAAAAAATTGACATCCTTATCATACAGCACTTCCAAGTATCCCTACCAAGATTATATATTGGAAAAAAAGGGTTCTTAAAGTTTTATAAAAAATAATATTTTAAATATATGGGGTCTAAAATTGAAGATGCATGAACATGCCAAAATTAACTTTTGAAAAGAAGTACTAGATATTTGATACTGTGGACTTTAAAACCTTCACCAAATGTTTCCTGTGTTTGGATAGAAGAGTGTTCATTATGTACCAGCCAGAGAGCTTCTGTTTTGTATCAATTTGAGTTCCTTGTGTTAGATACAAATGTTGCAGAAATGAGTTTTCCTATCACATTCCTAATGCATTGGTGCTCATTTGTACCAGAGCCAAAACTGTGCTCTTCTGTATGATCCTCAACAAGGCTATCAGATCCCACATCACTTTCACAAGCTTGCAGTCAAGATTTGTTTACATTAAGGTGACACCCTAATTTAGAAGTATTAGGATTGCTTTTACAGTTAAGACTGATATAATTTACAAGAACCTCAACTACAGCAAAACAAAATATTCCTATTAACTCATTTCAACTGTGAGCCAGAGAACAAATATTAAAACTGATTAACTCATATTGACAAAATTGTCAGATGAAGCTGAAATATCACAGGCTTTCTTCTGCATTTCCTATTTTTTTCTTAAGTTGCCAATATTAGCATAAGAAAAGCACAAAGGCAGATTGCAAAAGGAAAATCTATGTTTATCAAAATTATTTTATTTATCAATAAACCATTTTCTTAAATTTCCAGGGAAATATACTGTATTTCCTAAATACCATCCTTTGAAAGATGGTATCATTCAGAATTCATGCTGATACTTTACAACTTTAGTAGTTCCTATAGAATTTATACAGATTTTCTTTAAGAATCCACCTCTGGCTTCCAATATTAATCTCATATTTCTTTCCCTGATTTAAATTATTTAAATCAAAATGTAAGCATTTCTTAACAATGAAACACACAGATCTTTCAGTAAAGGGAGAGGCAGAAGCATCTTTCTCTTCCAGATGTATTGGACAAATTTGTTACCCCACTTCCAATCCTAAGTAAACCTGAGAGGTAACTTCTGTAAATCCACCAACTATTTTCTGGCAGCTGCCTTTATTTTTTTTATTTTTTCCTGGGCTGGATTTAAAGCACAGGAACTCTGAACAACAAAAATTAAAATTAAAATAATAACTAAAATATACTCCCAGTGAAGGTGGGAGTTAAGAGGGAAAAAGCATACCAGCTATGAATAAAAAAGAAGAGTAGAAGCCTATATCAAATATACTAATAGTTAATGGAACAGTCTGGCCCAGAGGGACACTCACTGGATGAGTCTTTGGATGCAAGCCTCAATACTGCATAAATCACAAATGAATAAGCATTATTCAATCCTCTTCAAGTACTCTGAAACAATTAAAAATATTCTCACAGACAGAACAGCCAACACTGTTCTTAATAAGTTCACAATCCATTAGAATCTTAAAATGGCAAAGTCAGGCAAGTCCGTCCCTCCACAGCACCGCCACCTGTGCCTCACAGGGGCCAGATCCCTGACTTCCTTCCACTTCACACCCTCCAGAACCCTTTTCCAAGGACAATATCCAAGTGCTGCCATTTCCCTCTAGCCAGCTGAGCACACCAAAAAGCTGCAACCACAAGTTTCTGCCCTCTCTCAGCCAACTGAGGAGTCAGCACATGGCATGAGAGCAGCAGGGAAACAAACCCAAGGGAAACCTGCACCTCACAGTACCCGTGGCTGATGGCACAACAAATCTGAGCTAAAAGCTCTCAAATGCCTCATAAAATACTTTATCTTACAGAACTGTCTACATTCAAGCTATGCTGGGAAGAGTGATGCCATCAGGTTGAGGGAGGGCATCAAGTCCCCACTGAGGTCCATGTGGAGTCCTAGGCCCAGCTCTTGGCTCCCCAGAACGTGCAAGTCCAAATGATTAAGAGCTCGTCCTGGAAAGGAGAAGGCTTATCAACATGCATAAATACCTGCTAAAGTAGGTAGGAGAGTAAAGAAGACAAAGCCAGTCTTTCCTCAGTGTTTCCCAGTGACAGGACAAGGAGAAATGGGCACAAATTTAAATACAGGATATTTCATTTGACTAAAGAAAATATTTTCTTACAATGAGGGAGTTGAGCACTCCCTCAGGTTATCTACCCTTGGAGACATTCTAAACCCAACCAGACATTCCCTGAAAAGGAATGTTGGACCTGATGGCACCCAGAGGCACCTTCCAGCCTCAACCATTCAGTGATTCTGTATACACCAAGATTAAATGACCATCCTTCTGCTTGATGCCAAATAAGAATGGAAATATAGCATATATACAAACGTCAGCAAACACAAAGATGATTAATCAAGTCTCCAACTTAAAGCTACACTGAATGAGCAGAACTAAAATAGCTAGGGTTTCTGCCTATAATTTGTTGGCCCTGACCTCCCTCTTTCTTAAAGTCCTTCTGCTGTTTGATGAGGTGACATTTTGTAAAGGCAATTTCTAGATTCAAAAGAACAATTTAATGAGTCAAGGGGGTGCCAACTTGGCCTCAAAACTGAGGAACGGGTTGATTTTTCTCTCATTGTCTTTAAACACTCATTCTGTCCCTACTATTTGTCTCCAAAATATACATTTATTTCTCTCATTTCTTCTGCATGCTGTTTAATCTTTTGCATCCATCAGGATCCTCCCCTGTCATCACTGTATCCTGAATCACCAGCAAGTGACATTCTTGAAGTAATAATTTAAGAGTCATTTTAACAATGCAGTCCCTGCTTCTTGCTTCACACTAACATCTATTTTTTGCTCCAAAAACAAAAGCCAATGTCATCCACAACCATATTAAGAACCTCACTGCAAAGCTGTAATTAGTCTTCTTTCAGGCCTTGCCAACATTTCTTCTTAAAGTGGTAGTAAAAATGTGTACAAACAAGCACATCTCACCAGTACTCTGCCTAGGAATTCTTCCAAGGCAAGATCTCACTAAGAAGGTTTGTAAAAGCTGGAACAATTTTTCATAACCTTTGCAGTTCAGGTGATTTATAGCAGCTGGTTTCAAAAGTTGCTACCAGTAAGTACAAATGGGACAAGAACAGGGGAACTCTTTCTAAGGATAAGTGATTTCATTTTTCTTCTCACTACCCATTTTCCTCTATCTCCTCATCACTTCCACTTGCTTTGCTATTTTCTTCTCAGCTGTCCTCCTAATTCAGTCCTTAAGACCCATTTCTACCTGCTTATAGCTGATGTTGCTACCAGATATATTTAGGAAGGGAAAAAACCAAACAAAACCTAACAAAAACACTGCAAGCTGCGCTTTGAATACTGATCCATATAAACCACATGATTTTCTGCATGCACTTAATTAATGCCTTTTCTATTGTCCTAAGTTCTCCTTCCTTGTTGCTATTTCAGCAAGATCACCAGTGGAGTCCTGGCCTTTTTCATAACATCAAGCTGTTTTCCTGGGCAAGTTCTGATTTATTTTCAACTATGTGCTATTAATTGTAAAAAATAAGACCGAGAAGCAAAGAATAGATCCTTAAGGCACACATTCAACTTTCAACTCAGAGCTAGAGAAAAGACAGAATTTAAATTTAGAGCACATAAGCTTGGCTGTTCTGTGAAGATGAGAATGAAAATAATGCTGCAGGTTCTCAAGAAAAGGGTTTAAATAAAATAACAGTGCTGCTTTACATACCGCAAGCAGGACTACAGAAAAAAGCTCTTCTTCTGCTTCAAGCTGAACCAGCTGAGAACAATCCAACTCCCTTCCCTGCAAGAGCCTACCAGATCTGTCTCTGCAAAGGAGACCTACATGAGATTTACAAAATCTTACCACATCTTTCTGCATCCTCATTCTCTAGACAATCTCTCCAAGTCTGCTGATTTCACTGTAGTATTTAAGTAAGAAAATAATTATTTTGCAAATGGCATAGAATTACCCAAATCATTTTGAGGTCAAAGGAAAAGGACACGTAAGTGCTAATTCTGGCACTGATTATAAAGGCCCAACAACCCCGAGCAATTTGGGGCCATATAGGCACCAATGCCTACTTCAGCTGCAACTGAAGGACATCATCCAGCAACTACTTAAAAATTTTTTTAAGTTAACTTGCTTCAAGAACATGTCACCCTGAAAGAACTGTTTTATCAACATATAGCACAGTATAAAAGCTGTGACTCTAGAACAGCTGAACTTACCTACGTGCTGATCTTTAGAATCTAAGAACCTGCCATTTTTTAAAAAAATTAGGCAATCAAGAGAGGCCCTCAAAACAAACAGGTACAAGGTTGCTGATAGACAAATGGAGTAAATCAAGACAGGAAAGAGCATGAACACAGTGCTCAGATATAATAGTGCACACTTTTTCCTTGTTCAGGTAGTACATTCTTAGTTAATAGTTTAGTCAGCAGTTTTGTTAGCTTTCAGAACCCTTTCAATTCAGCATGTATTCAGGCAGAGACAATCATCCACATGACCTACCACTCCTCAGAGAATCCTTGCTTGGATGTCTTAAGACCAAGATGAATGGGCAACTCTCTTCTCTCAGAAAACACTGGGAAGAAAAGTGAGGAGGAGTGTAGAACATCTACTGTCCCTGTCATGCATCATTCTTATTTTTTGGCTTGAAAAACACCAGTATTTTCTTTTAAGGATCCTCAAGAAGCATTTGGAGCTGCAACTGCATTATGACCTGATGGGAGCCAAAGCTCACTCTAAAACTGGCAGCTCATCGATTATCCTTTCTAATCCAATGAACCTTGACAGCTACAAATTCTCATCCACAAAACATGTTATTACATAGCTGAAGATACGTGTAAGACCATACTTTGAAGGTACCATCATGCTGCACAAACTTGAAAGCTGTCTTCTGGATCTTCTAAAACAAAATCCAAAGACACATTCATTGTCAGGTTGGACACAACTATGAGCAACCTGTTCTAGTTAAAGACAACCCTGTTTATTTCAAGGGGCTTGGCCTAGATGACTTTTAATAGTCCCTTCCAACCTAAACTAGGGCAGAGAGGCCCTGCAGACAGACCTCAACGAATTTGCCATCACCAACCATATGAAGTTTAACAAGGAAAAGTGCCGAATTCCACATCTGGGATGGGGAAACCATGGTTGTGTGCATAGACTAAGAAATGAGAGGCCAGATGCTGGGAAAGGGACTTGGGGATCCTGATCAATGGCAAGTTGAACATGAGCAGCACTGAACATGAGGCAGCCAGGAAGGCCAACCCTGTCCTGGAGGGCATCAGGCACAGCATGGCCAGTGGGGAAGGGATGGGATTGTCCCACTCTGCTCTGCCCTGGGGCAGCCTCACCTCCAGTGCTGGGGGCAGTTCTGGCCATCACAATATAAAAAACCCATCAAGCCATTGGAGAGTGTCCAAAGGAGGACCACAAGGATGGTGAAGGACCTTGAGGGGAAGCCATATGAGGAGCAGCTGAGGTCACTTGGTCTGTTCAGCCTGGAGAAGAGGAGGCTGAAGGAAGATCTCATTGTGGTCATCAACATCCTCACGAGGGGAAGCAGAGGGGCAGGTGCCAATCTCTTCACTCTAGTGATCAACAACAGACTTTCAGGGAACAGCATAAAGCTGAGTTGGGCAAGGTTTAAGTTGGATGTCAGGAAAAGGATTTTCACCCAAAGTATCCTTAAGCAATGAAACAGGCTTTTAAAGCCTGACAGACTTCAAGTGTTCAAACACTCTTAGGCACATTGTGTGACTGTCCAGGACCAGAAGTTGGACTTGATGATCCTGAAAATCTCTTCTAACTCAGCATATTCTACAATTCCAAGATAATTCCATTATTTTAAAAAGTGATGTATAGCACAAGCACAGCCAGTGTGACAATAATCTGATTTATCATGCATTTAATTTGCTTGCTAAAGAATGTGAAATTACCCTGTGTCACCAGTGTTTGCTGTCATTAGTTCAGCACTTTCTTGCCATCAGGATAATCAAATGCTTCCTGACATGTGAACTTCAAAGAGTTTATACGATGAGGAAGGACCTTGGGTAAAGGAATCCTGAGGGAGGAGTGGCAACTCACCACAGATCTTTCACAGTCTTCTTCAAGGGGAAATGGGAAAACAAACAGAAATTACTTCAGTCACTTCCTCCTCAATCTCTGACAGAGCAATCCAAGTAGACAGGAAGAGATGACCACACTGTGGGAACACAGCTTTTATAGGGCAGAGCACATATAAAGACTCCACAGTCCTGGAAGCTTCTCTGAGTGACAATAAACAAGGGGTATCGAGAGAGGAATTTTGCTAGCACTCCTAATTTCATTATGCCTTTCTATTTTATCATGCAATGTTGGCATGGACTACAGTTCTAATGGGCCATCTTTCCTCACTTAAGCACTAAAACAGTTTCACTAAACCCAGTATTACACAGTTTAAGAAACAAATTGTCTCAATGAAAGGGGTATCCTGGAGTAATCCCAAATCTGCCTTCAGACCAGTGTAGTCCCTAAATACAAATCATGTCCATTTGGGATGTAATCCCTAGGGGACTTTAAAGAGGCAACATTTCTATAACAGCTCTTCTAGGGACCACTAACAGCATAACATAGCACGTCAATACATCCTCTCTAAAAATTAAAAAGGGAACAAAAATAGTCTTGGAGCTTTCTACACTGATTTCAAAGAGACTTCAGCTAAGTAGCTTCAAAATGACAGCTCTGCTTTAGTCTCCCAGATTAGCTTGTTAAGTCTACGAGCATAACACTGGAAATGGCACATCTAAAGTAATAAAGCAAATAGATGCAGACGTGAAATTTGGAGTTCTATCCCAACACTAAACTGAGAAACAAAACAAAAACAAAGAAAAAAAAAAAAGAATGCAAGAGGCTAATAAGATTGCAGCTTTTTTTTTTAATTATTCTTTTCCAAATATGATGTATCACATTCCTCAAGCTAATGCAGTCAAAGTCTCAGAAAACACCTAGGAGAAGACTACACTCTTGAAAAGTCTCCTGTTTTGAGTGGGAATCAATTGCACATCAGTCAACAAGCCCCTGCAACCAAAACAGCTATTGCCATCAAGGAAACCAATTTGCAAAATTTAATCAACACCTCAGTCTCCTTACATAGTTGCTATTAGTCATTAGTTTCAATGCTATCTTTGTTCATCACACAATGTTTGCAATTATCATTAAAAACACATCATGTGTAAAAGTACATATAAATTTGTATATATATTTGCAAACTAGCAATCCAACCAAATCAGCATGCCTTCAAAAAACCAAGAAAGACCGTAGGAACATGCTATATATGACCCACAATAAGCTGTATTTAATAAACTACATTTGGAAAACCTGTAGAAAGCATGAGTCTCAAATATCCAACATATCCAGTCTGCACAGCTACATGCAATATTCGTCTTTATTCATGAAAAGCATGGCTGGTCTTACAAACCAAATACACTGGTTAACTTTAAGTAGCAATTTGCTTTTGCTTTAAAAGTCCTTGTGCCAAGCACAGTCTTTCATAGTCTTTTCACTTCTTCCATTTCTTTCCTTCCTTTTGGTGCTCACACCAAGCTCATATTTGCCATTTTTATTCACATGCAGTCTAACAGAGTAAAGCACTGTGAATTAACTCGTGTGACCTCAGCATTCCCATGGCTTGGGATCTGCCTCATGGAGCTAAGTCATATCTTAGAAACAAGGTCTTCATTTGTGCTCCCTCTTCTGGCTTTAGGAGCATACAGCACAACCACAGTAGGGTGACATGGAGACCACCCCAACACCACTATCTGCGGTCCCTCCTCCCCAAAAAACAACACAGAGCCACAAAGAAAGCATTCACAATCTGCACGCTACCACCTGCTGTGGTGGAACATGTTACCAAAATAACCCAGACCAGCTCTCATGAGAGTGATTTATATTATTTCAGTGCTCAACACAAAACAGCAAGTATGCAACTTCCAAGGACAGCGTAAAAATAGCTTCCAGCTAATTTTTTAAGCCTATCCTAATGGTAATTTTAGCTCTGAAAAACCATCACGTGTAACAGAACACAGAGTCCAGCACCTTCCACAAGGAAAAAACCCAACGACATTAAAGGTTCATATTTGGATACGTCTGGCACAAGAGACTTTAATTTTCACGTTTAGAATGCATTTTAATCATTTATATATTTATTTTCATAATAAAAATACAAAATCAGGTTATTTAGCTGTACTGTCTTTGGCACCAATGAAGTCCAGGAAAAGGAAGCGGGGGGAAAAAGCCAACTGCACCATAGCTGACTTTTCCAGCATAGCATTGCACTGCAGTGGAGGTCTATTTTGAGAAAACTATAGTTGCCAGTAGCATAGCCCTCTTAAGTAATTTTGGTAGAAGCTGTCAAAATACATGTTCTTTTGAGTCTTGCTAGATTCCGAATATTTTATCTGGCCTTATTTTACAACAAAATGAAAATCTGTGACTACCCTATAATAACGGTTTTTGAACAAATGTTAAGTCTGGATGAAAATGGAATAAATAAATTAATCTATAGTTTTCTCAGGAATTTGTGGGATATATGCTACACAGTGGGACTAAACAGAGGGAAAGTTGAGTAAGGAAGGGAGGAACACAGTCTAGGTACCTTTATACCTAAGAACAACTTGGGAATGGTTAATGGAACGAGATGGAGAGAAGCTGAAGAAGCTGCAGGCTGTTGGGAGCCCTAAGTCTCTGCTCTGCATGCCTGGGTTAGAACAAGAGAATAAAAGCCCTTCATAAGCCCAGGAAAAGGGATTGAAATAGAAGGAATCCCCTTCCTAGGCAGTCAATTACAACTACTTAACATTCAGACATTAATATTCTTTACTACTCCATTTTCATTCTTGTATTTGTGGCAGAATTCTTTCTTCCTGGAATTTCTTAATGCCTGGTAGTCAGGAGCGACAGATGTTGGCTCAGATCTCCAGCCTTTCAGAGGGGATATGAAATGCACAAAATCCAAAGAAGGGCAGAAATCCTGCAACACCATTGCGCCTAATGATATTTTCTACTAGCTACTGCCAAATGGTTTCCCAGATCTGCTCATCAGAGACATCTGGTATTCTGTATTAGCCAACATGAACTGGTCTGGAACACTCAATAGCCTCAGGAATGTGGTGTAAATTTTCATGCCTAAGGATGCTTCTTTTTGTGATAACAAAATTACTTGGACTCTTCTGTAGCGTTTAGAGGTCACCAAAATTTTAGATTATATCACAACACTGCAAATGGGCTCAATAGTTCACCTACACACTTGCCTCAGCAGCTATCAAATCTCATTTGGCATCCAGCCTTTTTAGTTTCTGGAATGATTTGTTCAATGATTCTGCATGGTCTGCACACAGCTTCAGAAATGGTGCTTATAAACTCCCACAGAAGTTAATGTACATGAAACTAGGTAACAGCAGTTCACTTTTGCATAACAACTAGAAAATGTAGGGGCACTCATGAGTAGGTATCTCTTGCCCTCCAGATTTTTTTTTATTTATTTTACAATTCCTGTAGACAAGTGAACATTTAAACTACTGGGAAAAAAGAAGGAAAAACCCCCGAAGAAATCTAAATATAAATCATCATAATTTAATTTACCAACAAACACTCATCAGCTGACCAACAGCATGTCTTTAGATTTCTCATCACTTTATTTACTGTTTATCCTCTCCAAGTGGAAAAAATGGTGATAGAATTGAATTTTGTTTTTACCAACATATTCAGATTGCTACATTCAGAGTATCCTTCTAAACTGAAGTTTATATTAAGAATTAAGTGTTATGCTGTGCAGCCTACAGAAGATGAATGAGAAGACACTTTTATCAGTGAAGAATAGGAAAGCTTAAGGCTTGTGTTTTCTTTGCGGTAGCAGTAAGTTCCGCCAACAAATACAATAGAACATTTTCCAAAATGCTATACCCCGTCTCCATATTAAGACCAAATACAGCTGAAATTTGTAGCAAACTGACCTTTGAGCCTTTTTGCCTAATTTCATCACCTAGAAGTCAAATCTCATGCCAAAAAATCATAGATTCTAACACATTTTATGCTAAATCAGACTAAAACATTCCAGAAAATTCCAAGTCTTGACAGTATTTAAGGCTCGCAAGAGCACAACTACTGAACAGGCATTCATTTTGGATGCACACATTGTTTCATAAAACTTCTCCCTCTGAAATCTGTTTTGTCTTTTCTTCCTTTTCTTTTTTTTTTTAATTGCTCTGGAGGTCTGAATTTTTTTATTAAATAAGGGTAAATATCAAACCCATGCTTCACCTAAACTGAAAATTTCGTTTTGTGTATCTCCAAGGAAGTCTCCTTTTTTCATCAGTTCCCAAATATTCACCAGCATGTGGAAGTTTTTCCTATCCTCCAGCATTTTTATTTTTTTTTAAACAATATCCCAAGCTATGTGCAATGTTCCAGATGAGAGTAGATTGTCTCACCAGATCTTCAAATCTATCCCCCATTACAGTGGAAACGAAGCAATTCTTTAAAAAACACTTCCAAGTCCATCCCTCTGATGGACAGAACACTCTGGTTTTAGAGCCTACCATTGAATGCTGATTGGTTTTCTATAAGTAATATAGGAAAATATAAGGGCTTATTTTGCAAATAAGAAATTATAACCCACTAACATGAATGAAAAGCTGCTTCTAAACTACTGACAGACATGTCATACTAAACATTCTCAGCAAAAGCATTTCTCCCAATTTTCTGAACTGTGTAAGTAAAAATAAGAAGAAAAAAACAAAAAAAACCAAAAACAGAAGGGAAGCAGGGAAAAGAAAAAAGCCTACCAGTGATGCTTTTGGAGTTCCCATCCAAGGGAGCAGACTCCTGGCTAAACCCAGAAGAAAGTGATCTTGACTGCAGGTGATGCACTCTTCTGCCACCACCAAGAGCCACTGCAATCAATCATAATCACTATAGGAAAATGGGGCAGAGGAAAGCAGAGGGTTTTAAAATCTAAATGTAAAAAGTGCATTTTTAATTTGAGCATGGGTACTTTTAATTATGCACTAGAAAGGCATATTTTAGGACAATTCCACATGGAAACAGCATGTCCTTTAGAAAATTCTTAATGTCCAGTACCTACCCGGCTTAATGAAATGCCAAAGGCAGCCTTAAATTTCAAAAGCCAGCTTGAATTTTTTACATCCTCATGTGGAACTTTAGTATTCATTAGCTTCTCTATCAATACCAAACTCCCAGTTCTTTCTAAAAGGAAAAATAAATAGTAAAAAATTGTCTTTTAATTGTTGAGGTTTTGTCCTACCCCACAATCATGAAATAAAAAGAAATGCACAACAAACCAGACAATTAGGCTTTTTTCTAGAATTCTCTGCCATGTTTTACCAGGTGACAGTTTAATTTTGTGATTTATTTTTAAACTGAGCCCAGTGGCTGGTCATTACACAGATAAGTTTTCCTTCCAATTGACCACCATCCTTGTCACTAAGTATTTGTAAGTGTTAATAAACGTCAAAAAATACTAAACAAGTCACCAGGCACTAAACTGCAGAAACACTTTTCTCAGAGGTTAAATAGTACTTTTCTACTGTGAAACAACCACAACTTTCAATAAAACAGACCTAAGTTATGAAAACCTAACTTGAGAATGGAAAGCCATGACCTTTGCCTCCAAAATGACCGTTCATTTATACAGCAAAGACTCTCAACAGATATTTTATAGAAGCTGTACAATAAGCTGAGTGGGCATGTGTACACAAATGATTAATTTACAGACCCCTAAATCACCAAACACTGTCGTTATTAATGCCGAGTTTTCAGCAAATTCTCCAAAACAGTTGCTGGAGTGAGTCTGCCAGTTTGAAGAACAGATCATACCATCTTTCAGTGCAGTACAAATTCTACATCCCTGCTGAAGGGTGTGCCCAGGCTGGGAGCTGACACATTCAGAAGCACTCCATCAGCACTGGGAAGCAGACCCAAGGCACACAAGGCAGGTTTCCCTCCCTGACCCCAGCTGACAGCAGCAGAGGGGTGCCAGCAGCTAACTCTGCTCGTGGGGCTGCTCAGACACACACAGCTGGCACCTGGCACAGGCACATCCTACCAGAAGAAATTAGAGCAACAAAAGCCTGCAAAGAAAGTTTAGGCTGCAATTCAAGTTGCACTGCTATTTGCTGAGCAAAGAGATGCTGTACACAGGGTTATCTGGCCTTTGCAGTGTGCACAGTCTGGCTGGAAGGAGAAAAATCCACATTTTAGTTATAAGGTCTGTGCTGCTCAGCTCAGAAAGAAAAATATGACAAAGACAGAATGAAACAACTGCATGTATGTGAGAAATAAAGCAACCACACTGCTCCTACTTACTCAACTTTTGCAAAGACTACACAAAAACAAGAGTAAAGTTTCCTTATGGTTTTATAAAACACTAAACAAATTTTACAGCTTCCAGTCACTGTTCACTAAAGGCAGAATCACCATGAGTTTGTTCTAATGCTCAGAACTGTTCTCCCCTGAATATAACTATAAATGAAAACCTAAACCACCTATTCCCCCAACACCTTTAAATGCCAGAATACTGAACTAATTAATACAAAAGAGATCTGGATCAAGAAGATGTCTCTATTGTGGTCAGGGTGCCCACACACACGTGCCTTTGCCCCTGCCAACAGTGCCAAGCAGTGCAATCACAACAACTGGTGAGTCAGCATTAAATACTCACTGTGAAAGGGGTGAAGTAGCAAAAGAAAGCTGCTTGAGCTGGAAACTGAAGGGGGATGGGGGAAAGGAACTAAAACAGCAAAGCACACCACAGAAATTGAGAGAAAAATTGCTTTCTGCTTACCATCACATTTGTAGAAGGGAAAAAAAAAAGAATATTTTGAACACTGAGCAGATTAAATGTCAATTCTTATAATTATAGCCTGGTAAACAAATATATACAAATATTACTGGTAACATTTCATGCAGCTAAAATAAATTTCAGCCATTTTGAAATAACACTCAGTAGAACAGGGCTTGTGTCCTCTAATTGGAAAGCTGTTCATTGCAGCACTGAACTGTTTGGGAAAAAAAAAATTAAAAATTTAAACTAATGCTGCTTTACCTTCTCCTACGAACAAAACATTTTAAACATTTAACATGAAAACAGAATTTCTCTTTTTCATAACCAGCACATAACATGAGAAAATGGGATGAACTCTCACATCAATGGCTAAAGAACACTAGTGAAAGGGAAACACTTCCAAAAATATACATTTGTCCAGTCATTACAAAGCTAAAGAACACAATGAGGCTTGGACAAGCTTTAGAAAACACAACAAAAAGCAAAGCAACATTCTGCCATTAAAGAAATACATAGTACTTTTACTGAGATGAAGAAGGAGGCTTGCAGTGACATCTGGAAGACTGAAATTCATCCTTTACCCTTTACACAGCAGGCTACTATGGAAATCTAGTAAATAGGCATGGCACCAAGTAGCACACCCAGATACCACGGGCAAGTGGAATCCAACAGGACAACCATGGAAACAAGTGGCAGGGGCAAGGAATCTGCCAGCTTTCCACACTGACATTTCAAAACATCCCTCTCTCAGCAAGACCCTCACAGGACCTTAATGCCTATAGAAGCCATCAAAAGAGAAGAATAATAACCAATGTTTTGCTTTGAAAGAACACATCTTTGTATCAGTAAACAAATATGCAATATATTCATCATCAAAAAATAAAGATATTGAAAGTTTTTTTATCCAAACATGTCAACTGAAGAAAGCCAGACTTGTATTCCACTGTTCGTATTCCAAGGATATTATTTATAAAGTGGTCTTCTGTAAGGCATGCTAACTCTAAGTCATGCAGATGCATGATGTTAGCCACCTAGGAAAAAATTTATAAAAGCTATGGTATCTTTAACTGTGCATCCTGAGAGTACTTCTTTTGATATACTATGTGTATAAATTATTTTTTTTTTACAATAAAACACTCAAGCTAAAAGAGTAGTTCTAAATTAAAATTTCTCTATAGAATCATTTGTTGTGAGGCTTTTTAGAGTTGTCCTTTAGATGTATCCTTCAAGATCCACATAACCACCACCCTTTTTAGACCACATACTCAAGGATGCAATAGAGTTGATGGATAAACATTGCAAAGTATGAAAGTGATCAACAAGGAAGGAGGCTGATGAAGTGCCATATATTTATAAGGAATGACAGAAGATACAGAAAGAAGAGAAAAATTGCTCTATGGAAACTCCTCAAAGTTTACTACTGCTATTGCTAAAAATGAGAAAGCCACATGATTAAAATAAAAATTCAGCCTACTTATGCACCTATAAAACCCCCATTTCCAGTTTAAAAATGAAGAGCATTTGAAAAGCAAGCCATTAATACTCTCCAGTTATTTTTCTGTGGTCTCAGAAGTAGCACAGACACACTATACTTGCTTCTGTAAGATGTTCCTTCCAAGTTCAGAAATAGAGTATTTGAAAGAAACCTTTTATCTCTTCAGACAGCTTCCAGAACCTGGAAAACACATCCATGGAAAGGATACAACTGCAGACATACTACTAGGAATGGACACATGTTCATTATTTAAAAGATAACCAAAAAAATTAAACAACCTCTCATTTATCCTGGACAGTTCACCTTCTACAAGCAATCTAGGAAAATTAATCCCTGGGACATCCACATTCCTTTGCTGCCTAATAAAATATGATTAGAAATCTGCTTTTAAAGACAGCAGGAAGCCAGTTTCTTTACACTGCATGGCTTGGGAGCAAGGGTGCAATTCCTTGATACATAAGCATGTGCAAGATACACAAAGCTGCATTTAGCACACAGAACCTGCACTTGGTTCCCAAGTGCCCAAGCAAAGCCAAGTCAGTTGAAGACAGCAGAATAGGCCTCAAAGGCAGGAAAAGACAGGATAGCAAAAGGAACTAGGAAAGATCTGAGGAATTTCAGAGGGGCTGAAGCAGCTTCTCCTTGCTCCAAGCCATCTTTTGCAGAAATTCCCCTCTTCCTGGATTTGCTCCTATGTGCAGTTTTCTCACGCATCCTCCCCACCTCTCAGTTCCCAAAGGTACCTGAAGAAAGGTTTCATCCCCATGTTCTCCCACAGCAGCACCCACCACTAAATGGGATGCAACGTAACAGAGCTCAGCACACACCAGAAGGTCCCCTTCCCCTCCTCCCCTTCCACCTGGCTGCCCAAGACAACATGCTTCAATCACTTCTGCCAAGCCACTTTAGATATCCACACCAGCAGAAATGAAACACACCAAAGCCAGTTTCTAGTGGTTGTAGCTCCTGAAGTAACTCACCATGGTGTGGGACATTAAGGGCTGCAGGGGACAAAATGAGGAAACTGAAAAGCAAAAGAAAGTGGAAATCACACCCCAGAGCCTCACTAGGTCTTCTGCCAGCACACATTATATGAGGTTGATCATATTACAGAAGTGCCCCCTCAAAGTGCCTCAGATTACCAAGGCTTAGTCCTAATTCTTCCCAATACTAATAAAAAAAAAAAAAGAAAAAGAAAAAAAACAAAAAAAAGGAAAAAAAGCCAGTGCAGGGCTTGAGCTTCGCCCTGAGAAAAGGCACCATCCTGATTACAGGTATTCTGAGACAGAAAATACACAGGGAGTCAAGGACCACCTTGTTATTTCATATGTTGAGTTAGTTCAAGCTTAGCCACAAGAAATCCCTTAGAAAAATAAAGACTTTCAAGAAGAAACTCAAGATCTCAAAAAACAAAAATATTGTTTCTGTTCCAATGCTGGAGTGAATTCTTCCTTTTTTTAAAACAGCAGTCACACAGATTACAGTACATCTCACCAATTAATTCAACTAGCCTTACGAAACAAATAAACCCCTAACCAGGCAACAATGCAAGCTCACCTTCACATAAAGATCAGCTAGTCTTGAACAGTTCAAGGCAAATTAGCCCCCACCCAATACAATATTCATTAAAATTCCTTTCTCCAATTTCTCTCTCCCCACTTTTGCCATTCTTCCCCTATTACATGCTGTAGCCCATACTCACCCTGCCTTCAAAGCAGAATAGTCGAATACAAAGTCATTCCCCACATGCAGTTTTTCCCTGTCCCCCTTCTCTGTGTGCCCTGACAAAGGAGAAAGCCCTCCTTGTAAACATGACAGGTAACACACAATACATTATGCAAAGCAAAGACCGAGGCAGATAGCCAACTTCATGAGAAAACTATCTGCCTCCCCCACAGGGAAGAAAAAATTGTTCAAAGATAAAAATTAAAAATTCAGTTAACATCATCTGAGGTTTGCAACAAGTAAAAAATAAAAAACAAGAAAAGCGGATGCCTTTAAATAGCAATTTTCATAGGATCCAAAACCTAATGCCCGTAAAAAAACCATGAAATTTGATAATTTCTACCTGAACACATGCACTACATTTTGTCTCATCAGCCACATTGTACAGTCAAAACAAAACTTGTCTTTTCTATGATAAAGCTATGCAACCTGTTACATACTGCAGTGTCAAACAGACAGCCCACCCCTTTCCAGAGTGGGTAAGGCCTTGATGATACTGCCATATAAAACCTTCAATTTTTTATGGGTTTTTTTGTTGTTTTTTTTTTTAGTGGATAAATGTCTAATATCACAAGCAAAAAAAAAAAAACAAAAAAAAACCCATAGGGTCATGGTATGGTTTGGGTTGGAAAGCACCCCGAAGATCATCTAGTTCCAATCCCAAAGTCTGAACTTCATCCCAGCTGGAGCAGGCTCTTCTGTGCAATTGCAGTCTCTGCTGTCTCAAGGCTCCTGTCACAGATGCCTCTAAGGCTCGTCACAGCCTCATTTGGAGCAAGTCAGAGTCAGTGCCATCATTCAGGCATTCAGGTAATGAAGTATCCTGCCTCTACAAATCTGCTTAGATATGGAATATTTCCAGGTTTCTTCTCCAGCTCTCTTCTGCTCTATTTCAGTCAAACACAGAGCACAAGTGAAATAAGGCAGCTCAGACTTGTAACACATGCCTGGCTTGTTTTACATGGCTGGTGCAACTGCTAGTACTCCTGGTAGCATTTACTGCCATGGAACAATGGGCAGCAGCTTTCCAAACATATGAGTACTGCTAAATCCAGAGGAATATAATCACAAATTCAAGATTAAGAACCAACAGTGAAACTGCAAAATCTATAAGCAACATAAGCAAAACCTTACAGGCTGCATAATGCTGGGAACATATTTTAAACAAATATGTAAGCATTTACATGAGAGAGGCTGACAGTTTATCTGAACAATTAAAACTCAACCATGCACAAACCTTAATGAAAACCTTCACTCTTAATACAGTACAATCAGTACTGCAAAGTTTTACAAATCGTGATTTTAGATTTTCTTCTTAAGCAACATTAGTTTCAAATATTATGTCTTTTCTCTGCCACTCCCTCCCCAAAAACAAACAGAAAGGACATATGCAGAAATAAATTCTGAAGAACAGAAGGGAGACTTTTTTAGTCTTTTTTATTGTTAATGTAAATCACTAAGCAGTTTCAATCAATCCTCGCACCTTTTTGATTTGATTATCTATAGATACCAAAAATCATAATACCTTGGAATATCCCAAGTCTCTTTCCCTTAAAGTTCCAAAAATTTCAGCAAAATCCAAAAATAAACTCAACCAAGAACCAGATTCATTCTCAACATTTGACTCTAGCATATAAATGTTCCTTCTTAGTCTTCACTGCCGCCTTTCTATTCTCTGTATAATTTTTTTTTACCAGCAGTTCTCAAAATCTTGCAAGATACCCATCTATTCTGCAGAGCCTTATCTCTCCACACTCCCTTAGCTAAAACTGATACCTGACAAGTTCACTCACTAACTTTATTATAATTAAAAACGTTGTTTATTAAAACTAATGAAAAGTAATTTCTCAGTTTGTAGCCAATAATCAGCCTATTAAAGGGAGTTTCTGTACACACTGAACTAAAGGAATACTTGTAGAAACTTCTACAACACCAGGTCCTAATTTAGGTCAGAGAGACTTTTGAGTCCTGGAGTACTTTACATCTCTAGTCCAATGAACTTTCACAGGTTTAGATTTTTAGCAATGTGGATTTCACTAGGATTTGAAATGCAATAACTGAAATTTATACTGCTGGAACTGTTGTTTGCTTCATTTCCAGCCAATGGAATAATTACTGGAAACAGAGTCTCACTGATTATTTTAAAGGTATTTAAATATACCTTCAATAAATGTGCAGCCCTGTTACTTCACAGATTTCTTCAAGAATCTTCAAGATTTCTTCAAGAATATTTCTTCAAGATATGTCACAAAACTAAACATTTTATTCATGATTATAAAAAGCAGCTTTAAATACAATTTGGTATAATCAGAAGTCAATTCCTGTTCAAGCCTATCCCTGTAGTATTTAAACACTGATACTTTATCAGCACCAAAAGTTTCCATAATGTGGATCCAAATAGGTTACATGCAAACACTCATGAAAATGAGTAATTAATGTACCTGGATGGTATTCCCTGATTTAATTTTTGTGCATGACACAGTAGGACTGGAATCCAAAATTACCTGTCCTTTCCTCAAATTTGATTTTTTGCATTATTTGTCTACAGCAGCTAGATATTCTTCCCAAATGATGGTTCATTTTATAGGAGGTGGTGGTTCCTACATGACTTTAGTCAATCCTTTATCCCATCTGTCAGATACCAAGTTGTGATAGATCTGACAAAACTGCTTGGAAATGCAGTAAAATACCTCTCTGCACCACATTATGAGGGGAGCTGAGACCATGTATTATCCTCTCATTATTTCATGTATTATTCTCATTATTTCTCATTTGTATTCCCTTTGAACAGGTTGATACACTTCCACTATGATCTAGAATGCTGCAAAATATGGAAATATATCCTCATTTTTTTATTTCTGCTACGGTGAGAATTTTTTGAAATTTAACTGAAATATCCCACATGAATCTGTCAGGCTGAAAAGCAGGCTTCTCAAAAATCAACCAAATCATACCATGAACAGGCAAACATTCTACCCCATCAAAAAAAATTTCATGTAAACTGTAAAACACCTCAGGCTCATCCTGTTGCCTTTGAAATAGGGGCCAAAATCCACCAAAAAACCTTATTCTGACTTCTCAAACCATATAAAAATTTTAACAGAGTGACTTAAACATCCACACACAAGAACGTTTGTGCAGGCTACAATTATAAGAGAAACTATCCCAAGATTCTCGATTCAGCCATGTCACCAACAATTTTACATTACAGATTGAAGTCCTCCAAAATAAACCAAAAGCAAACAGAAAAGACATCTTCCTAGAAGTAAAAGCCTTATATTGAACCTGCACATTTTGATCCTTCTTAAATCAAAGCATCAATTCTCCAAGTTTTCATTATATCTTCTTTATCTTCTTCAGTAAGTAGTAGAAGAAAAGAAAGAGCATTACTTGGTGTTTATTCACTTTTTTTTTCCTTTCTCAAAAATTTCTGGAGACAATGTTGCTTCTGGTTTAGAGAACATACGTATTTAGCAGAGTTGTATCATCATTCACTGGCTTCTTGACAAGTTTACAGCAGTTCATAATGTAAGGAGTAGTTTTAATAAATCTCTAAACTGCTGAAGTCACTATGACATACAACATTACTAACATCACAAACATTAAAGCATACGTCTTTATTATGTGTGTCAGCTAACAAAACAAAACAGACAAATAATAAAATATAAGGTAAAGCTCCTCTATTAATGTGACTAGGCAAATGTGCCACTAAATGTAATGCAGTCCTCAAGGAAAAAGGCTGAAATGAATTACTGGTTATTTGAATTATCATCCAGTATAATAAAATCCTTTTTGGAATTAAATTACCTCCTTTGAACATAAAAAGGATAATCATAGGCTTTCTTACTGAGTCTTTTGTAAATACTGAAAATAACTTACAAGCTACGATATTGTCATTTCAAAGAGTACTCAGAAAAATTGTTCCAAAAATCATATGCAAAACAGCATGAGAAAGTTAATCACACTTTCAATTGTCTCTCCATTAAGGTAGGGTTTTTTTAAACTTCACAGGAAAATAAAATCTTGGCAAGGAAAATCACAGATAAAGAAAGGTGCTATTCTGATAAAGACAGAGAAGCATCCCAAAATCATCTTCAATTAATTAAAAAACCAAAACAAACCAAAAATGCAATAAACAAAACCACTAACAACAAAGAGGCTAATTTTAGAACTTTAAATCTAAAAGCATGCATCTGCTTGGCCACATAAAAATAACTAAATCGTGAAGTCAAACAACTTGATTCACTAAAAAAAAACAAATACAAAACAAACAAGCAAAAAAACCCACAACAGAGCTTAGTACTCAGAAGATACAGGCACAGCTTCTAGTCTGTTACACTTTTAGACAGTTCTAGGAGAGAACCTTTAATACCAGTCTAGTAGGACATCTAAAGACAGTATCTGGAGATTTAAAAACTGAGCACAGGGCTACAAAGGCTGGAAAGCGTGAGAACAAATGCAAGGCTCCACATCACTTTAGGCTTCTTTCACTTTTTTAAGCAGCAGGAACCCAAAAGTCCAAACATCTGTGCAGGTACCAAGTAAGTCCACCTGTATAGAGATGACCAGCTATGGAAAAATAAACACAAAAAAATAAGAATGTGGAATTTATCCACCTCAATGAAAAATTACTTGGTAATAAGTTCCTTCTCAGTTAGAAACTCAGGTTTAACATAATCACAGCAGAAAACCATATTTGACTGTTCTCTGCAGGGTTAGGGGATTTTTTTGTTGTTGTTGTCATTGTTTTAAAGCAAATTTCAAGGGCCTGGCTAGAAAGGATACAGCTATTTATGTCCCATTTCACTGGAATAAATTTAATTTCAAGGATAATGGGTAGCAATGCTAAACTTGAGCAGAAAGGTAAAGATCCAGGTAAGACAAATTTACCTACCCCATACAACAAACTGGCATCATTGTTAAGGGCAGGTCCAAATCTTCCTAGTATCCTCCTGTTTGTTATATGGGGTTAACTCTCCCTTAATTATACTTTTAATAGCTACAATGAGGTCTAGATTTCTACTTTCTTACCCCATACTGCCAGCCTATTTCTAGGAGACATTCCTTCTGGTGACCAATTACTCCCTGAGCTCAGAACTTCTCCTACAAAAGTACCTGTGTGACAGAGATGTTGTCCACCCTACCCTCAGCAGTACTGCCAGAGCTTAGAACCTGGTGGCCACTCATGCAGATAGTCATGACATTTTCTCCCTAGTGTTGGCTGGCAAAGCTACAAACAGGGCCACAGGATCTCTGTATCCCAACTCTGAGGGTCACTATCTCGGTCACATTCAGGTGATATCCAGACAAGTATCTTTTCATATCAAAGTTTTACTTCCTGCTATGAAAGCTCTAAAATAGAACTGACCTCAAAAGACATCACAAAAACATTCATTGTCAATTAAAAATATATATATATATATTCTCTGAATACAGGATTAAATTCTTGATAACATCAATTCGTTATTCTGACCTATTGTTTCACAGTTCTTCTGGACAGTATTGACTAGAAACTTGACTGTGCCCTTTTCTCAGATTTACTTTGATCTGAAAGCAGATTCATGTTCAGAACAGCAGCACCATCCTGCCTCCACTGCCTATACCCGTGCTCAAGAATCACCACTCCTACTCTTTCTCTAAGCAGCTGTTAAAAGGAACTGAGAGAGAATACCAGGCAAGATAGACTTCTGAACCAACCTCAACCGTCAGCACCTTACCTATGGCACTAATCCTCCATCCCAAATTACAGATGCTACCACACCATGCATGTTTATGCTGCCCACACTACAAAAATATTCACCTGCCTTGTACAGCTCCACATCAGAGCACTGGTCCATTAAACAAGGCTTGTCAATCATTCTCTACACTTGGAAATTCATTACAATAAAAGGTAGTTGTTTGTGGTTTTTCCTCCAGAGAATGACACCACAGGATTTATACCAAAACATTTACTCCAGAGGGGTGAATTTCCAAACCAGGATGGGGAGAGGCTATGTCAGGGTAAGTGGCCACTATTTCTACATGACATTTTGCTTCCATTGTCATCTCCAAACTTACAAAATCAACAGAAACTTTATCACGAAGCATCTGTATGTTCATGCATGGTACACAATGTGACAGACCTATAAAGTCAAGGAAAGGACAAGATGACCAGAGATCCTCTTTGTCATAAAACCAGTTTGGTATTCTCTCTCATTTCTGCACATGATCCTTTTTCCAGATTATGCCCATATTTTCCACTTACCCAGCAAGTATGGATAATTGTTGAAACCACTGTAGAAGCAGAGTCTCTGAGATACCCTAAACACAAAGGTATCACATAAAACCCCACATAGATAATTAAAATTAAAAAAAATATGTATGCTATGTAAAATTTTGCATTCAGCAGCCACCTTCTAGGACTTCAAAACTCATTTTAAGCTCATTCCAGATAAAAAAAAAATACTATATGTTAATTGATCGAGACAAAATTTAAATTCTTACCAGATCCATCAAAATTATATCACGACTTTAGGAAGCATCCCTTCCAGTAGTCATGTATAACACAGCTTAGGTGTGCCACTATTTGCAGAATCAAGGCTGCAGACTAAAACTGCAATAAAAGACTTGCAACTTAAAATAAGGAGACCTGAATGCACACAAAATAAAATCTAAAAGAAGTTCAGCACCAGCCATGTTCAAAACAACTTTCTGTTGGTAATCTGCCTGTAAGATCACACTCTCAGTTAAGTATTTTCTTCAGAAAGGTCTTCCTTCTAACAGCAAACAACTGGTATTTTTGGGCAAACTACTTTTCCAACCCAAATGTACAAAGGGACTGAAAATGGAACTGGAACTTGTCTTCTTCATGAAGCTGTCATAAAATTGGAATAGATACCTGGCTGTAACCCCGGAAACAGCAAGTAAAGTCGAGTCCTGTGTAAACTATTGTGTCCTCTAACAACCAGAAAATTAGAAATAAAAAGTGTAGCTCAGTACAGAAATAATTTAGTGCAATCCACAAGATAAACAAACAAAGTTCAGAAGTATTTTACATCCTTAAATGAAGGAGAGGCAGATACAAGCTTTGAAACTTGCAATTTCATTTCAGAAGGAACCTTCAGGTTCTTCTGAAGAATTTATATGATCTGTCTTTACTTAAATACAAATATTAGCTCTGTCTTCAAGTATGCAGAAAGCTACAGATTTTGTACACACCAAGAAAGACCCAAGTTGCAATATATATATATCTAAAAACTTTCATGCACGTGACATAATAACATTTTTGAATGGCACATCCCTTTCTCCACCTTTGATTCTAGACCAAGTGTGACGTGAAGACCTGGGAGCCTTTCTAGAACATCATTTCCAAAAAAAAAAAAAAAAAAATGGAGAAGGTCATGCAATTCAGTTACCTGGAAGTAAATATCATACTACATGACCTATTCCTTATCTATGTGAGCATATTTTCCCTCTCCTCGAAGTTTCCGCTGTAGTTCCTGCTGCTACAGCTCTAGCGGTATCAGCCAGTAACACCACCCAAGGCAAGCCGAGGGGGCTGCTTGTATTGTCACTGTCACATGGTGTAAAATTGCTGTGAGCAGGATGAGACAATGATGTGCTTGAATGACAGCAGCTGTTCTGTGCTGGCATGCCACAAGCAGAGCTGTAATCGCAGCCAGGTGCAATGGTGGGAATTTTGGAGGATAAAGGCAGTGCCTGCACCTGTGGCACTCTGTAACTTCCAGCCATGCAATATTTGTTCTTTAAAGACCATCAGTCATTTTGACAAGCTCCCTACCTGACCGTCACTGGAGCAAGCCACCTTTTTTATTTTCTTAACGAGGCCCTTCTCCCTTTTGTAAAACATCCAATTTCTGCCTCATACGTGCCTCATAAACAGAAAAAGATATGGTAACTATGGTGTAGGAACCAGTGAATCATAAGAATTTGAAACACTCCTAGTTACAGTGATCAAAGCTAAATCCTTTAGGAAGATTATCCACACCAGAACCCTGGAAAAAAAAAATTAAAAAATGTGACTCGAGTACTTTCATACTGCATCTTTGAGATAAAGCACAATCCCCTGAGTAACTGCTAAGGGCTACCTCCAGTTACGCTTAACAACGGTGGGAACATTGCAATAGGGGCTGTTGTGCCTCTTGATCTATCTATGCAGTTCCAGGCCTGGCAACCAGCTGCGAACGCAACAGTCCACAGGCTGAGACCACAACTGAGGCCATTCAAGAGAAGGTTTATTCGGAAAACAAAGAAATAGAGAAAAATAATACAAATCAACCACACATTTAAACAACGAGAAGTACGAGCCTTACAAGCAAGAGATAAGAGACGCCAAATCCACTCGCTCCCCTGCACCCATCACCGTGCGAAACGGCGGAGGGGCAGCGCTCACGAACGATGCGAGTGGCGACGATTCCACCACTTCTCCAAAAGCAGGGCTGCTGGGGGAGCCGGTGTGCCCGAGGCGGCGGTACCGCGGGAGCGGAGCGGAGGGGCAGGGCGAGACCCTCCCGGCGCCGCGGCCCGGCCCGGTGCTGCTCGCTCCTCAGAACTTCGCCCCCCGCTCCGGCAGATGACCCATACCCGCACCGCGGCCACCACCCCCCGAACACCAACACACCCCTCACACACCGCCACAGCGCCCGGTTCCGGCTCCTGTCGCCGCTTTTGCATTTTCAGAAGCACTCTGGCCGCCTATTCTGGCCGGCGTCTCGGGGAGGGCACCGCTCTTGCCCAACTGCGGCCGCAGTTCATTGTCCCTTCGCAAGGGAGAGGGGAACGACCCATCCCGCGCAGGGACATCGGCGCGGGCCGGGAAAATGCCAGGGACAGCGAGCCCCCACCGCCCCACCCCGAGCCCGAGCCCGGAGCCCCGCTGCCAGAGAAGTTGGGAGCGGCGCGGGCGCTCCGCTGGCCGGGCAGCCCCATCCCTCCGTGCCCCCGCAGGACACGGGCAGCGCCCGCAGCCGCGGGACGCCCGCGCTTCGCGGAGCGGCAGCGGTGGCGGCAAGCACCTACCCGGAGAGCTTCCCAATCTTCACAAAGCTAAACACATCCATCCATGCGGCCGGCTAGCTCTTCCCGTCACACTCACTCACTCCAGCAGCGGCAGCGGCGGTGGCAGCAGCAGCAGCTCCATGTCGGGAGAAGGTTGCGTCCAGCGGCAGCAACAGCCCTTGCAAAAAGGCAGGAGCCGGCGGAGACAGCGGCTGCTACCCCCCTCCGGCGGGGAGCTGGGCGTGCAGCATCTCGCAGGACCAGCGCTCATCTGCGCGCAGCCCTCCCCCTCCGCTCCCCCCCGCCCCACTCCGCTCCCCGCCTGCCGTGCGCTCTCCCGGGGTAAGTCCGGAGCGGAGCGGAGCGGAGCGGGCGGCGGGGCTGCCCGGCAGGAGCGCTGCCCGCAGCCCGCGCTCCGGGAGCCGGAGGGGGAGGTGGCAGCGCTCCGCCGCCCCTCTGCAGTACCCAGAGCAGGGAGGCGGCGCGGGTGCTGAGGAGGGCGCAGGTGTATCGGGGTGCCTGCTCCTCTCGCCGGCGGTGTGGCCGCCCCGGTGGGCGAGCGGAGGGCGCGGGCGGTGGCCCGGGCGAGCGCCGATCGGCCGCTCCAGCCCGAGGCGGCGCTGCGGCCGCCGGGCCGAGCCCAGGGCTCCCCCCAGGGCCTCCGGGAGCCGCGGTGCCGGGGAAGGAGGGCAAGAGACCGGGGTGTGAGGGGCACGGCTGCGGTTCCTCTGGGCAAGGGCCGCTGAGCGGGAGCGGAGTGGGAGCCCTGGTAAGTAGGAGGCGACACATCCCCAGTCCGGGAGCAGCACCCTGGGCCTTGCAAAGCAAAAACTTGCGAAAGCAGAGAGCCGTCTTTGCTTCGACGATCAATCACACTGCCCCGTGCAGCTCCCCAGGGTGGGAAAGGGTCTTTTGGCCTTCAGCCCTCGCACTGAATGCTCATCAATGGACCGAGGACACGCACCGGGCTGAAATCCACCGCAGGGCTGCTGGCACCATCCTGTGACCTCTCTGGACATGCCAGGAAAGAGACCTGAACGAGGGGAGTCTTCGTTGTGACAGGAACGTGACAAGGCCAGTCTGTGGTAACATAAAGTCAAGCATTCTTCATGCCACATCCTGTGGAAAAATGGTAAATCCAGGGCTCCTGACACAAGAACAATACAGATGCATTGCCTTATGTCCTGCATCAGGCTTTAAATGAGGTACTGGAGTTTAGGTCTCCATAAGTTTCCTCTGAGTGAGCAGAACAGGAAGGCAGGTGAAATTCAAATTAATCTCCACACAAACTCTGCACTGTAATACAATAATTCTCAGAATGGAAATGGATTTTTTCTACTTAAGTGTTTTCATTTCTGTGTTTGTTCTCTGAATAGATTTATATGTTCTTTACTTCATGCCTTCACAGTTTCAGTCTCTTCTGCAGGCTTCAACTTGCATTTTTCCACCAACCAAGAGCTTAGAAAATTACAGTAGAGCTCAACACATATATTCCAGCCAGATGAAAACAATGCACTTTTTTAATATTAAAACTTGTATTGATAAGGGAACAAAAAGAACAGGCCGTACTAACACTGAGTGTGAATTTGGTTTCAAACTATTCTTTGAAACAATAGCAGCAAAGAATGATTGATCATCTATTTATATTGGGAGAACATTGTTGAACTGCCAGCTAAAAAGCACTTGCTGGCCTAGCCCAGATGTAAACAGCTTGAGTATATTCTAAAACCCCATATGAAATAGTTTGTGCTAGTGCATCAAAATATTTATGTGATACTTACGTGTACTCTATTTATTGTTTTACTAGATTTTTTTTAAACTGCAGAACCCGTGCCTGTCATTCACTCTGCTCTATTGATTGGTAAAAGCTACAAAGATAACACAGTTTCAGCTGGTTAGAAACTGATTTATTTATAAATCTGTCATTATTTATTTATAGACTGAGGAGATAGGCCAAGATCCTACAAAGCTAACTGCAGCTGATGAAATGATACACCATATATAAAATTAAGCACATATGTTCCATATCTAACAAGGTTCTCGTCTTGAGCACTTCATGCTCCAAGGCTTCTGACATAAAGGTGCCTTAAAGCATAGTGGTGAGTGCTAGAGAAAGGAAGAAATTCTAAGGGCTCACTGGAATTTCTGTGGTTTCAGGGTCTTTCAGTAGGAAAGGCAAATTTAATCCTAGGATATACCAGCTGAAGGATTTCCAGTGGAGATATATAGAAAAGCAGAAAGCATAAGATCCGATCAGAAATGTCATACTCAGCTTATTCAGAAAGTACATTTATGAAAAGTGAGAGCAGGTGCAGGAGTGTTATAGGTAATGAAGAGTCAGTCTTATGAAAAGAAAGAGTTTTGCCTAGCAAAACAATGACTAAGAGATAAAAAAGATTGTTGTTTATAAACATCAGTATGGTAAACACGGGGTGTGTAGCCAAAATGATAAGCCTTTATGAAAGTCATTAAAATTTGACATGAAGCTGAAATTATCTCCCTTTTCTTTGGCTTTCCAAATAGATACATGTCATATTACTGTGTTTATAGTTATTTTATATTTTTGTTTTCCTAGGCAGAAGCTATTGCAACATTGGAAATTTTCCAGAGTGCCTGTGGAGATACTCTTGGACTAGACAACATGCTAGAGGTCCATTAATAGCAGTATCACAGGAGTCTTACTCCCAGATGTGAGACAGGAAAAGAGAACCTGGGCAAGTGTCCTTCCTACTGTGCTAAATTCTAATAACCTTTCGGAGGTGTGCAATGTGATAATCATGCATGGGGAAGGAGGCTGGGGTATGAGAATGAACTTTGGTTCATGGTTCTTTGGCTTCTGCTGTCATAGCAACTGGATACAAAACTGTCAGTCTCATAGTAAAAGATTAAAATTTGCCTACCCAAAGAAGCAAAGTGGTGGGCGTTGTTCTGTTTCAAGAGTGAGTGTTGATATGTGTAGTTTGGACGGGCTTTGAAGCCATCAACTGTACATTGAGATAATATTTTGGTATTTTATCTTCATTTGCAGGCATATCAATTAGACTGTGTCATGACTGCACTCTTGCACATACATTCATACCTTTCAGTTACTACAGTGGGATTCTTCTCAATACTACCAAAAGTTCAGGTTCCAGCCTCAGCTCATCATACCCTACCTCTGTGGTGCACAGGTACCTATCACTCCAAACCACCTCTTTCCAGGAAAAGTGACAATTTTTTTATTTTTATTTATTTAATTAATTTATTTATTATGTATTTCATTTATTTATGTCTTCATTTTCTTTGTTAATTCCAGTGTGAGGAAGCACTGATGCCTACCTTTGACTAGGGGACTGTGTTCCAGATGACTAAAGTCAGGTGAAGTAAAACCCATTTGAATGTGACAAAGGTACATGTAAGCACTGAATGAGAACAGACAGCCAGAGACAGCAAACCAACATGTACTCAGCATCCCAGTAACAAATAATAATTGAACATGAACATTCCTAATCTTAAAGTAGGAACCTGACATCAATTCCTGGCTGAATTCTTACCTGGCTTTTTGCCTTTTTTTTTTCCTTTTTCTTTTTTCCTTTAGAATAGCACAGTAAATATAGCTTTTTGAGGATGCTTTGTCACCATGTACTATTGCCTTTTTATTATCCCTGGCCAGAGTAATCAAATTAGGACACTTAATACTAATGCTTTATATAATCATAGATATCCTTGTGTAGACTGTGGATCAGTAAAAGCCTTTAGTTCATATAGTATGGCAGTTTCATAGACATTTTTAGATAAGGGAATCTGTGTCATTTTATGATGCTCCCTGTTCTGAAGGAAATGGCTGACATATGTAATGCAGACAGGAATGTTATTCTATCTAAACTTTAAAACCAAGTAATCTGAAAAACCATTCACTGTAAAGACTTAATGTTTTTGAAAACCCTGTTGTTTTGGTCCTAGAGAATCTGCTATGAAGATGCATTGTATATATCTTTACAACTGACATGAAGGAACACTTATTTTTTTTGTTCCTGAGTTCTAAGTTTTTAATTTTTTTCTTTTGAGGCACTAAATAATCCCCAGAAAAAGATTATTTGGGATTTCCTGGATACCACACAGCACAGACTTCTAGCCCTGCAGCTGGACCAATAGTATCTCTTATCATTTAAAAGATGCATCAGATTTGATCCTAGATAATTTAAATGAAGACAGGTAGAATCCTAAACCAAACACATAATATTTAATACTTCTGTAGGTCTCACAAGTTTTTCTCTCAGTGAATTAAAAACTCATCACCGTATTTTTTTTAAGTCTAGTCAAGTAGGGTTTTTAATGATTTGGAATCTTTAAAAAGATACTTTAAAGTGCTGTGTCTGATCTTCAAACTGGTATAAAATTCATCAAGTTGGAATGATTTTTTTAGATAAGAGCTCAAGTTTCTCTGACTTTCCTGCAGTGCTTGATGTTACTCATATCCAAATGGCAACAATGTGTAGAGAAATGTGATAATAAAATCCATTGAGTAAGGAGGTGTTAATACATAGCTGGTGATGCAAAGTTTTAAAGGAAGCTATTTTGTCATTGTGATCTGCTACTTACTGAATGTTATTTCTAAAGATAGTTGGTTATGATTCTGTCATGTAGTAAGTCCTGCAATACTCTGGGTACTTGTATTTTAAACTGTTACATTCTTTTCTTTCAGCCTTAAGCCTTTGAAAGATGCGTTTTTTAGAATCCATTTCTATATGGTGGTGCTCACGATATATTGTATAGTTTAGTGCAACACTGTACAATTCTATATAAAATAATTGTAATCATTAAAGATTTTCTCCATGTCTACATTTACAGTATAATCAAGAAGTCCCTCTGCTTACGTTGAATCTATGCACCAGCTTCTACATGTCATTTTTAGCATCTGTGTCAAATAGAGTTTTTCCAGTTTTATAATTGACCCATACAGACTGTTGATCCCTGCATGTTTTAAATTTTGCTGAATAATTTAGTGTGGTGGACATGGTATGTCACATAAAGTGCAAAATTAATTCATAGATAGAAAATTTAGATAGCAGATAAGATTTTCTTTCTCACCAATTAAGAAACAAATCTAGAAGCCTAAAGGATACTGAATTGCACAGAACAATATAAGCAAGAATATTTCAAATGATGTAACAATTCTGCTGAAGCCACGCACATGTAGTCAAACCTACATAAGCTGTTATCAAGACAGTTAACCAAAACTACTGGTTGCTATTATGAACTGAAAACTTCTGCAGTATATTGAACCTGTAGCATTAAAAAAAATCATTAAGTAGAATATTTGCCAATGCTGCAATGCGGAGGAGAGATCAGATAAGGAAGAGGACCTTAGACAACATGAAGAGAGTAACACTTCCTACTTCAATGAATAAGACAACGCTAATGCATTAGTTACTTTAAAATGAAATTATCTTTATTAAAAAGGATTCACTTTTCTGGAATGGGTATGTATGAAATATTCAAATCAGAATATAGAAAGAACTGTTATCTATAGTTGCTCTTTTACTGGCAAATGGACTCAATTCAAGAAAATCTTAGACATGATTATAATCAGCCCTATGTGTGGCTTCACTTAGTCTAAACTATTACTTGAAGCAATCACAAAATTAAGCACATGTTTAAGTGTTGGTTGAATAAATATGACTTCACAAATCATATGAAAATATATAGACATGAATCAGAAAAAAAGAAATTTGAAATTTATTTAGAATAAAAGGAAATCTGAGGAAAAGTAAAACCTCATCTACCCTCTTTCTCAAAGTCAATCCTCATTCTGCCATCAGGGCTTTTTTCATTCTTTAACCAAAACTGACTGCAGAATGAAAATTTTGTGGCAACTTCAGAGAAAGTGATCAAAGTATGTATTTCTAAATTAACAAAATGTTTAAAAGCAGGACTACCACTGAATTCTTCTAGTATTATCTGTGATTAAAATGATCAAATATGTGTTGAGTTTTAAAAATCAGAGGCACATTCAATTTTTTATTAACATATCATCAAAACCAAGGATAAGATTGAATCATGTTGGGGTAGGAAGCCTTTGGTTTAGTGTATAGTCTGAAGTTTAAAATACTTATTATTATTCCCAGTAGCAGATTCTTATATTAGTTATGTATTAAAAAATTTGCCAGCTCATCTGTTTATGAACACAAAGTGTTTGTTTTGTTTTCTGTGTTAGAATGAGACATTATGGTGAAACTCAAGAAATACTGTAAACTTTTGTTCTGTGTATTTTCTGGGAAGTATATGCAAGCATTGAAGCAAAGAGGGAAAAATCAATTTCACAGGTGCAAAATAACTTACAGTTAGAGGAGAGAGAGAGAGAGAGAGAAAATAAAAAGAAGCAAAAAAAAGAGATTTTCACAATGAACAAAAACTTCACAGACAGCATTTGTATCTGGGTGCCAAAACCTAGTTTTCTCAGTCCATATTTAGGCACTTGCACATAGCTGGCCTACTTGTCAGTAATACTAAACATTCACAAATGAAAAAGAGGTGATTTTAAAAGTTTAAGTACTTTTAGAAACCAAGCAGTTTATACAAAGTTGCCTGAGTATCTGAAGAGACAAACATTGGCATGTAGTCTTAAAATTTCCAGCCTGTAGTTTGAAAGATCACACACCCCATATTTTATCCACTACAATGTGTTCTTTTGATCTTAATTGCAGGTTTAATACAACTAGGCCTGTGAATTATATATATATATATATTATATATATCTCAGGCAGTGAGGAATTACTCTTAGCTGAAGTAAGTTACAGCACACTGCAGCTGCTCTTCCTGACCGTAGCATCAGCAGAACAGCCAGTGTGTGCATCAGGGGTTGTTAGTGTAAATCTGTGTTTGCAGGGTGTGTACAGGCAACTATTTCATGTGGCTTGCATTAAGAATGTTTTTTCCAGGCAGAAGAGAAGACTGCAAATCTGTCTGTAGTCTAAAGCATAGTAAGATAGTTACTTGCTCAGCATACCGAGTAACATGATAAGGAGTTTTGGATGCTCAAGACACTTCTGTTTATTCAAGTGGCTGCTGGTGACTGTCACTAAGGATTTTGATTTTTGTTCAGGCTCTGTAGTGCTTCTAGAACAGAAAATGAGTCCCTAATGTGTCCTAACAATAAATACTGGATAGTAACTGTCTTGGGAATATGGTATGTGGAAAGACCAGTGAGGACTGCAAAGCTGAAAGGGACAAAAACATGTCATAAAGTTCACATAATTTTCTTAGGAAAGCACGTGCAATTTTTAGAAATGTACTGCAGTTGATGAAAGGTATCCTGTAAACACAGCACATTTAGAAAACTATTTACCTACTACAATGCACTAGCCTAATGCTTTCAGTTAGGAGGAAATAGAAAACCAGCCTTCCAGTCCCCATCAGCAAGTGGCCTGTGATGTGCCCGAGTAACCTGCATGCGAAGGCTCTTGTGCTGTGTTTTCTGCTAACAGAAATCTGTTTGCCCAGATCATTAAGAAACATCAACAAGAGAGCTTCACACCTGTACTCGCTTCTTTGGCAACCAGTTCTAGTCTGGGTGAAATTTATAACCTGTTTTGTCTCCGTGCTCATTATCTCAGACCTGTGTTACCCTTCCCTTTGCTGCACCCTGAAGTTGAAAGCAAAGAGATGGGCTGCAGAGCATTCCCCAGGGCAGGCTCTTTCAGCCTGGATCATGCACCTTGATCACACAAATGGACATGCACACCTTCTGGAGTCAAAAGGGAGTCAAAGAGCCAACACACAGCATAAGAACCAGCAGTCTGTGCAGATCAGCTTACAGGGTAGAGACATTTTAGAGCACAATGCAAGATCACTCTCTTTGTGCTCCCCAGTAGAAACAGTCTTTAGAATTCACTGACATTTAATCATGTGCCTCGTATCACTTCTTTTCAGAGCAGCTATTTTGGTGCTATGTGGGGGTTGTCACAGAAATGGTTGCCTAATTCTGATCTAAATTTTGTAATGTGCACCCAGATCTTCTACAGATAAGCATTTTACATCCAAATGCAATAATAATAAAGGAAATCAAAGTGATTCCATTTCATGAAAGAGCAGTAACATGCTTAGCAGATATTCCTAGCTCTTGCAAAAAGGAAACATAGCACAGTTTTCACAAAGCTGGTGGGAAAATTGTTCCCACTGCCCAACCTATCGCTTTAGTTTCTGTAGCTGCAAGTGAAAGGAATTTTAGTCAAATTCAAGAAATCAGGACTTGTTCCATGTAAATGTAAGGCATCGGTATTTTCAAATCACTTCTGGCCTCATAAAATGGCTGGGGTTCAGAGCTATGCTGGAGCTTAGCACCAGAATAATATCAGTGAAACTGTCAAGAAGCTTGCTGGCTTCATGCAGCAGGGAGCACAGAGCTATATGAGATTTTTCCTTTTATTTGCAGTGGAGCAGTAAGGAAGAGGTGAGGAAAGGGGCTGTTCACTTTATGTTCCATGAAATACTTTTTTGACTGTAGATTCATTCAGTCCAGTGAGTACCTGATGAGTGGTTTAAAGATGATATAAATGTCCTATTAAGGGCTTCTTGTATTTCTCTGCTGAGATTAGTACAATTATTTGTTTACAATATGCCAAAGCACTTTTTTCCACTAGATGATTCTTTCAAAGTTAGGTTATTGCATGTCTGCATTACATTACTGAGAAATAAAAGTTTTGTCTGAATGAAAACTGATACCTAAAATTTTAGCTTTTTAGAGAGAAGACAAAAGAAGACATAAAGAGAAATTGAATTTTCCAGAGAGTCCTTTCAAGTCCAGTGTGTTTAGAGAGGTAGTCCATGATTGCTGCTAACTTTACAGATTTCTGATTGGCTGAAAATTCTGCTTTGTCTGCTCTAGTCATCTAGAAATCCCTTCCTTCACCTCCAAAGCCTGCTGGCATGCTCTGTCATCTTTGTTTTTGTCTTCTAAACCAAACCATGCATGATGTCCACACCCCTTTATATAAATTACCTTCTCAGTGCATCTTACAGTCTCCTGAACCTCTCTTTGAGCACACTCAGTGCCCTTGGGGAAAGAACAAGCTCCCCTTCTTCCAAGAGGTCCCTCTTAAAAAGAGCAGAGCATACACTTAGGGGAAATAAATCAGATGCTCATGAAATTGCAAGTCAAGTCTGCCCCAGTCATTGAGAACCCAGTATTCTCAGACTGCCTCAAGGAACACATCTGAGAGAGAGATGTACAACATCTGGTTTAACAATTCTTTAAGACTCTTCTGGCTTAGCACAGTTTGAAAACATGTCAGGATATCAGAGGTTTTGAAACACATAGAATTAAAAATACATATTTAGCTGTATTAGACCATCCACTTGAATAATTATTCTGCTTATCCATCAGGCCAGCTCCATAATGCTGGCTGTCCTCCAGGGCCCATTTCTCCTATATTTCCACCAGATGAACGGCCAGACTGTCCAAAAACCACAGAAGTAGGAGATGAATAGAATCACACTGTAGGGGTCATGACTACACCCATCAACTTCCTGCTTAAGACATTTGCATCTGAGAGGAAGAAATTCTGCTTACCTGAAAGTCACCTTACAACTTCTGAGTATTTCCCCCAGGTCCCTGTGAAATCAGTGGAGTCTGACTGCAAGCACTTTCTGAGGGCAGTTCTGTCCACCTAAGGTCTGACTGGTTGGTTGTTAGGCTTGTGTTTTGGTTTTTTAGGGGGAGGAGTGGGAGAGTTTAAAGGTAGGGTGTTATCTCTGCACCATTGCTTGTACTCCTGAATTGGATATCTCAGGTAGTGCCTGTGTGAGGGTAAGCTTGCACCATTCACCAGAGTAAACAGGAAGGAACAGAGGTGTGTGCTCCAGTCAGCTGTGTTAAAAGAAGTAGCTGTACTAAATCAAAAGATATGCTGGGTTGGAAGGGACTCACAAGTATCACCAGGTCCAACTCCTGGCCCTGTGCAGGCCCATCTCCAGGAGTCACATGTGCCCAGCAGTATTGTCCAATCACTTCTTCAACTCTGTCAGGCTTGATGCTGTGACCACTTCCCTGGGGAGCCTGTTCCAGTGCCCAAACACCCGCTGGGTGAAGAACCTTTCCCTGATATCCAACTTAAACCTCCTCTGATACAGCTTCAGGCCATTCCTTTGGGACAGCTGTCACTGGTCCCCACAGAGAAGAGACCAGTGCCCATCCTCTTCCCCTCACAACGAAGCTGTAACTGTGATGAGGCCTCCCCTCAGTCTCCTCCTCTCCAGGCTGAACAGACCAAGTGCCACCAGCTGCTTCTCATAGGGCTTCTCCTCAAGGCCCTTCACCATCCTCGTCATCCTCCTCTGGACACTCTTTATCTTTCTTATATTGTGGCACACAATCTCATCCCTCTGCCTGGACAAGGATGTGTATGAACTCTGAAGCACAAAGCTAAATATCCACCACAAACTCTGTATTGCATTTCAGTGTAATTCAGTATAATCTTGATTCTCTTGTAATTAAGAGTCATGTAACCAGAGTTTAAATGATTGCCCATTAAGTGATTTTTAAATGTCAAAAATAACACTTTGAATTTAATCTAGGGACAGACTTTCTGCATAAGAGTGCACAGTGCAAAGTTGAAGTCACACACATCCCAAGACCATCTACAAAAATAAGTAGGCAGCCATACTTCTCCGTGGAGGCTTCTTGGTTTTTGAGACTGAGCTTTGAGGGATTCATATTGGTCCAAGACAAGGAAGAGACAGCAATACCAGAGGTAACTGTAATATTACATTCATACCATGTTAATTCCATACATCCAGGTTCATCCCACTCTGCACCTCCCATTGGAGATGTTATCTGCAAAACCCTGCTGTCCTCTGCTACTGATTAATCCTCTACAATTTTTGGTTGACTGTTTGATAATGTAATTCATAAGGTAGAGGGACAGGTACAAATTCTGTTATTAGAAGCCTGACAGTATCTTTATCTTTTGCAATAAATGTGGTTCAGAAATTCTCACTTAAATCTCAGTTTTGTCCCACTTTTTGTGGGAAAACTCAAAGCCCTTTGCTTAGATGAGAAATCACCAAGTTAAGAGTTGTGGTGCCCACTGGTGCCAAGACAGCTTAAAACAGTCATGACCTTGATGAAAAGGATGAAAAGAAGTAGTGGCCAAGCTGAGCACCACACAGTCCTGCACAAAAGAATCATTGGGACAGAGGAACAATTGATCATATTTTTGGTTTGGATCCATTCCCACAAAGTGAAAAAAGGAGTGACTGGTAATTGCTAACAATGAAGGCAGAAATAATCTCTGAAGATCACCCACAGTATAGGTAAATGTAAACAATAAAGGCAATATAGTGCAAAGACACAAACACATGATTTGTCTGTTTATGCAGCATTATAGAAAAATTTAGAGAACAATGTCGACAAATAACTAAATCATTTTTAGAGAATTAAAAAAATTATACTATAATGCTCTGTATCATGGTTGCCTAGTTACAAAATATAGTCCTTAGAATGACAGGGAAAATAATATTTATACAAGTATAAAGCCCTCCAAAATACAAAAAATATTTTGTCTCTCCATCAGAGTAGTGCAGGCATATAGCCATTGTATCTTACACGTTGCCAGAACTAGACACAAACATTTTACAGAATTTTACACCTTATTTGGGGTAAAATACCTGTTTCTAGTCCTAAGTTATTCATGTGAAATCCAAAGTTATCACTATGCAGGGTTTGGAATCTGTCAGTCAGAAATTTTGAGTCACTGAGGTGGACAGAAACTCAGCAGCTTGAGGAAGTAATATGAAACAAATTTTTCAAATTTGTTTTATTAATCATGATAGCTTTGAGGTGCTAAGGAGGTTGGTATAAGAATTAAATGGAAAGGGTGACAGAAGGCCATAAGTTTTTTAAAAGGAAAAAAAAAATGCTATTATTCTCTAATTGATTTTGGGACTTCACTCATTTAGTCTGCAGCTTTTATGAGTTTGTATGCATTAATTGCATATCTGGTGTTTAAAAGGTTCACCAAAAAGGGTATATGCTGTTATGGCCCTATGCTGACATCCTTAGCATCTGCCTGAAAACCTTCCAAATTACAATTTAACTTCAAAACACACTGGACTAAGAACACCAGACTAACACACTGCAAGAACAGTAAAGGCTTTCAGGAAAATGAGATTTCACTGCTTTTATCACCCTGATTACTTTGAATTGTTCTGCAACTTGCAAGAATAAATATAAGAGTTTTGGTGTGAAGGATCCAAGTCAGTTTGCCTCCTGAAATACCCAGGCTGAATTTCAAACATCACAGGTAATCTTCTGGAGTTTATTTGTTCCAGAAGCAGTGGACTGGTAACTGCATGCCCATTGAAGGCTATAAATAGCCTCTATTAAAGTTAGAATAAATGGAGACAAAACAAATTTATATTCTATATTAATTGATTATGAATTTTTCCATTCACTTCTATGGTCATAATTTATATTTTGTTGCTAGCATAATTTACATGGAAGATGTTTTGTTTTGACTTTCTAGTAAGATCTCTGTAGACTCTGATGGTTATTTTCCATGGCTGATATTTTCCACACCATCCTACTGTGAATAAAATACAAATTTACTGAACAATGCACATTTTCTGGGGTTGGCTTTGATAGTCAATTGCCTCAATAAGAACAAAAAAAATTCCAAAATCCCATTAAAACCAGCTTTATGTCTAGTTTCATTATTTTTCTTCAAATTATAGGATGGTTTGTTAGAAAAGCAGTTGAAGTCACTGGGATTACTTTTATTTTTCTCTCTGTAACTGTAAGAAGATGATCAGACAGATGTCTCATTGCATATTTGTTTTAGACCACTGTGATTTAAAAACACTAAAAATACAATATCCTTTAAAATTAAGCTTAGTATTGTGACATTGTGAGGATTTTTGTTATATTGTAGTGTATCAAAAATCTTTTTATATATTAATTAAAATAATATAAAAAGTGAAAATTTAAATTCACCAGATAAAGACAGACATCAGAGGAGAGTAATATTGTGAGTAATATTGCAAGAAAATACTTTATGAATACTTTCAGCCCCTTATCCCTCTTCATATTTACTTTCAAATAATTCAAACAAATGCCACCTAAAGGAAGACTGTAATAAAACTGCTGTAACAGGGATAAGAGCATACTCACTACAAAATAGTTTTATATTATTCTAAGATTGTGCTGTTTAGCTAGGGTTTGGATCATTTTTAGTGTAAAGTCAGCAATTTCAGTTAGTTCCTTCATTGTTTTAAAGCTTGAAAAATTCTGGCATTAGTTTGTGTCACATGTTGATCTCTACAGACTTAATAATTTCATGGCAGTGTCAGATAAATCAGAGTGGTTGAAAGGTAAGAGGGTTTATGTGAATTTGCTGCTGAAAAACATTCCTAAGAGCATTGAGCACATTAGATGTACATTGCAGACCTCAATTTATTAGTTTGGGGAAATCTAAATATCTATGGCTATGAGAGGAATTTATCTACTAGCTCTGGACACACTAAGTCTGAAAGTAAGGAATAGAGTGGATGGAATTGTGATTTGCAGCATGGTGAATGTTGCTGCTAGTAACAATTTTGAAGATGGGAAGCTCTTAAGTTTGTTTTGAAGGTTATGTTTCTTTGGTCCTCTAACATTTTCTGATTCTACTTGACCTTAAAAAATATACTGTGAATGTGGACAGCAAAGCTATTTTACCCATTTCACATACTCAAGGATGGGTAAGACTGATCCTTCTTGATAACCCCCAAGAGTCAGCTGAGGCCTTGAGTCCCAGAACTCTTTCCAAGAGCTTTGTAATGTTCCTTTCGCAGTTTTGACCTTTCGTTAGTGTTATTTTTAATACATGTTTTGAATCACCTGGCTAATATTATCACTCCTGGGTTTTTTTCCAACAACATCAAAAACCCATTAGCACATAACTTTGTCTTTGTGGTGCATCGATCACCATTGATTACTGCTGCTTACTGTAATATTACCTAACTATATCACCTTCATAAATCGTTGTGTGTGTATATAAGTATATATAAGTATATATATTTATATGAAGCAGAAGTGGTTATGTCTTCAACAAACATATAAAAATCCTCTTTTTAAAGTTTTATAGTCCAAGAAAGTCTTCTACACCATCAGAATTGTACTGAAGCCCATAAATTTTCCTTGCAGATCAAAGAAGTGCTAAAGTGTATGTATTTTTTTATTGAATATATTTGCTATTTTTCCCTGTGTCTGGTCAGAAACTTTGCAAAATGAAGATGTGATTTTGTATTTTGAGTACCAGATTCTCTCCATAGATTTTTGGCCCCAGGCACCAGTGAAGTAGTAGACATTAAGTTCTATATTAAAATAAAAGTGGGGAGAAAAATGAGCACTTTGAGAATGCAGGCTTAGTAATGCAAATTTTTAAAACTTTTTTAGATGCTCTTTACCATTATTCCATCCCCTCTGCCCTCACACCACTTTTGATTTGTGTTTGTGCACAGCCAATTTATTTACCACCTGGCTCATGGACTCCCAGCTGAATAGAATTTGGAATAGACACACCATTGGCTGGAGTGATGGATGACCCACTCTTGCCATTTAAAGGTTCCTATGTCTTTCTACAATGTTCCATATATTCACTGCACTGAGTAGTCATTTTACCTTGAGAAGTTAATGGTTAAGCACTGAGCTGGAAAATATCCACTGTACAAAATGCAATCAGAGGACTGATGGCCTGCTTTGTCTTACTTGCCAAAGATATGAAGACCCTCCAGTTCTACATCAATCACTCTTTCAATATCCATATAAAGGCACTGGGAAAAAATTATGAGACATCATCTGAAATACCAACAACACAGATCATTTTTTGTCCCAATGGATGATAAGTCTCTTATTCTGTAAAAGTTACTCTCTGTCAGATAGGTCCCAAGTTAGAATTAAGCCTGCTCAGACCCATAGGTAATGTGATATGAAATGCATAGACTGCATTGTTTTTTCTGCTCTCTGTAACTAAAATTCCTTGTCCTGTCCCCTACCAGGTTTTCTTTAGGAATCTAAGATTGTTAATGTTTGATGAGTTTTCTTATAAATGTCATTGAAATCCCTGTTTCCCCTTCCTGTGTATTTCCTTTTAATGTCTGAGTTGAGTCAGGAGCTCCTTGTTTATCCATGCAGGCCTCCTACTGCTTCTGCTTGATTTCCTGCTCATTAGTATGGACCACCTTTGAGGATGGAGAAAGTGATCCTTGATAATGAACCAGCTCTCCCTGACCCCTCTTTTCTCCAGGGACATATTGCATTGCATTCTTCCAAGCAGATCTCTGAAAAAGGCCAAAAGTCTCCTCTGCTGTAGTCCAGGTTTATAATCCTAATTTTGCCTTGTTCTCTCTACTCCATCTTCTGAACTCCAGTCATTGTAATCACTGCAGCCAAGGGTGCTCACAGCCTCAGATCCCCAAATGGCCCTTCCTTGTTTCTAAGTATGACATGAGCAAAGCAGCTCCCATCATTATCTGTTCACTCAACTCGCACCAGAAGTATCACCATGATTCCACTTTCCATGAGGACCAGGGCCAGTGAACGTGAGGCTTTTTCCAGTTGTCTGAAAAGGACCTTATCCACTTCTTTCTGACCAGACAGTTTGTAGCAGACACCCACAACATCACCTGTGTTGGTTTGTCCCCTGTCCAGACACACAGGCTCTCAGCCCTTTTACCTATCCCACATCAGAGCTCCATCCATCTCAGCTGCCCCCTCACATACAGCATAATTCACCCTTCTTGCCACCCTTACCAAAAAGTCTGTCTCCATCCATCATAATTCTCCAGTTGTGTGAAGAATCTCACCACATTTCTGTGATTCCAGTGAGATCATAGATCCTAATTCCTCCTGCTTGTTTCCCATGCCATGGGCATTAATGTTCAGGATATCTACAGGCACTCTAGGGAGGCACCCAGATGTGCTTATTTCCCAGAATGGGAATGAGAGCTTCCCTCATAGTATTGCAGGGTACAAGGATGGGGAGAGAGGAATATTAAGGACATGTCGTATCACAGTTCTTCTTTGCTGCCAGGGAACTCTCTTGCAGCACTAAGTAAATAATATTGTGACCTGGGACTTCTCTTGTATGCTTCATAAATTCTGCACACAAGCAGATAAAAATGCTCATTTATTTCTGAATAGGAGAAAGCCTGCATTGCTACTTAGGGATAACAAACATGGTTCCAGTGGGCTGAAACTACATAAGTTTTAGATTGGCTCATCATAAATTCAGGTTTCTTGGCAATTTTGTTTTCCTGGGAATAAAGCACTAACTTATAAAAGAGCTTACCACTAGTTAAAAATGCAGAAACCATTTTGGAGAGACAACTCGGGCATCTCTTGTCTTGTTGAGTCCCATCTGATTAATTAATCTGATGAGATTAATTCCAAATAGCTTTTCTCATGCCATAATCTATATACCAATCACATCAAGAGCCCCAACTTGTTTCAGTGAAAGACCAAGAGTTCCCTCAGTATTTCCATACTGTGCTACAACAATTCAATTATTAAAAGCAAATTAAACTTTTGAAAACTCTACATCCTGAAACTATTCTATTCCTTGCTTGCCAGCCTAAAAGTGAAGAGTTCCCTTTAGTTAAACAGTGCGAAAGTTCCACCCACTAATATTACTGAGAATATATTTTCCTTCTCTTAGCTTAATCTTGCATACACTTGTCAAAAGGCAACAGGGATAGAGATTAGGAAATGCTCTGAAGACGTCATAGACAGGCATGGGGTAAGTGGGATCCTGGTCTTTCAGGAGGATTTTAGGTTTGCACCTGCTTTAGGTCTGTATTGAGGGGCAGAAGAAAGACACTATCAAAAAGACACAGTGCAGTAAATGCATATGGCAAATAAAAATCACTCAGCTTACCTCACATGCTTCTCATCTGGGCAAGTTTATATTATTATGCAAAAGTAGAAATAAACTTTAGGATAAGCTTACCAGATTAATTAGGAGCTTTAATTCTCAAATCTACTGATACTTTCTTGTTCAATATATCATTAGTTTTGATACCACTATGTATATCATGTGAAACATTTCTTTAGAATGCTTGCAGTTTCAAACTTTGGGAAAGTTGACATATTTAAATTTATTCAAGGAAGGATAAAATTTATATATTGAAGTATATATTTAAAATGTATATATTGAAGTAGATTTAAGAGTGAGATAAAATAACTTGTCCTTTTCTTCCTCCCCAGCAAGACATGGATCTTGAGCAGTACTTAGCAACATCATATCACCGTAATAAATATATCTGTCTTAGGTATATTGAGAGGATATCATTGGGTAATGCACAATCAAAGCTACTACATCCTTCCAAAAGGGCACAGAAATGGGGTGTGGGGGGAGTTTGTAATCACTCAGAATTCATTCCTCTGTGATTGCTTTAATTTTCATGTTAAACTCTGATAAGTGATCCAGCACCACTTATTTCACTTGAAGGTTGTTTCAGATTATATAAAAACAGCTGATTTGGGGTTTTTTTAAGACTAGAAGTTCCTAAAGGTAAATCTCATCTCCTGTAACTTGACCCTGCCAAGCCATACATGTCTTGTTTTTGCCAGGTCATCAAGGTTCTGTGTTTATTTAATGGATGAGATAGGAGCCAGTATCTCCTGCAGGTGCTGCCTTGAGCACTCATTTTAGCAGGGGATAAATTACCCTCTGGATGTTTCTGTCCATGTTGACTGTAGGGAATGTAAATAGTCAGGCTGCAATGTTTTAAATTACTAGAAACTTAGTTTATAGAAGTGTAAAGTTAAGAGGGGTGAATTTTATTTGTAAATACCATCCGTGTTAAAATCTTATTCCTTTTTAAGGAGAGCATACTGCAGCATTTGTCCTGTTTTATTACAATGTAGCTTGAAGGGAAGAAGTCAGAACTCCCTGGGATGGTGGAAACACAAGAAAATCAATGCCTTGTGCAGAGTATAAACATGAAGAGGAAAAACATGAAAAAAAACCCTCCTTATAAAAGGTGTCAATTAGCTGATTAATCAGAAAAGAGAGCAGATATAGGCTTTCATAGAAGAATGTAGTAATAACTGTTCCTTGAAAGAAGGTAAACATATCTTTAAGTAATGGTTGGCTGGAGAAACAGTGTGGGGAGTGAGAGAAAATTCTAAATATGTTTATTTTAAGGAGATTAACAAATAGTGATGCAGTCTTCTGATTTTGATTTTTTTTTTCTGAATATATTTTGTTGAAGTGGTGGGAGAAAGCCTAAACCCCTAGTAAAACCAGATGAAGATTGTTTCTTAAACAAGGATAGCATACACACAAATGTCTAGCTATTTTAGACTCCTCAGAAATGGTTAAATACATGGCTTAAAAAAAAAAAAAAATATTACCCTGGCTCTGCAGTTGGTTTAGAATTAAAGTAATCTGTTTTATTTCTGGAAACAATGTGTCCCCTCTTCTTATTGTGGTGATGTTAGAAAGAGGAGTGAGCTGTTATGCAAACAGGCTGCAGGGTCCGCGGCCGTTCCCGGGGGGGCTCGGTGCATCCTGAGCCCAGCTCAGCTGGATGGAGATAAAGCAAAGGCAGGCTTGCAAGGGGAGCATTATGCAGCTAATCTCATGCTGGCTTTAAAACTAACATCTCTGACAGAAAGGGTCACAACAAAGGAATGATACAGAGAAAAGAGTGAGGAGCATGAAATGAGTGAGGTGTCACCGTTCAATGAGCAATTGGAACTGACACATGCAATTGTTTAGGGTGGACAGTATCTGACTCTGCAAACTGTATGGGATGGGTATGTTCTCAGCAAGGAGCACTGTAGCTCCTGGTATGAATCATGGAAATTGTCTCCCACATTCCTTGTTCATCTTCCTGGTAGCTCATAGCTTTGCATCACCATAAATTCAGCAAGTGCCATTTTTACTACGGTTATTCTCAGTATTGTATCGCTAGTGGAATAATTGGGGCTTTCTTCATGGCAACATTATCTTCAATGACAGGTGAATCTCAAGCATCTGGAATTTCATTTTAGTTTGGACAGGCATCCTAATATTTAGATGATCCTTTGAATCATACATGAACTGGAAGGCTCTGAACCTGAGCTGAAAATGTGATAAGTACAATATTTTTCATGAGTTTTCAAACATTTGATTTGAGTTACACCTAGAAATACAGAGAAGGCAATGTCCCTCTAGTATGCTGGCATTTCAAGTTGGGGAAAAAGGAAAGGCTTGAAAGTTTGTCTAGGGTGCAGAAGAATAAAGTCAATCTTACTATATGCAGGATTTTAAATTTAGCAAGGGTGTAGTGTACTTTTCTAGTTTAAAAAGTTGAGATTTTATATCTTAAGAGGGAAAAAAGTTGTCTAAAAGCAGCTTGATGAGTGAAAATCATCTTGTCTAATTACAGACTTCTAAAAGTTAGAAATCTGAGTCTACTCTCCCTTTATAGTTAATAGAATAATCTTCAGAACACCATTTTCTGACCTGCCTTAGATGCCTATCTTAGGATGAGATGAATTGCTCTCTGGAGACCTCTGTTTCTGTCTATTGAAAAGAACAGAGGATAACAACATTTTCAAAACACTAATGCTGTGAAATAGAATTTCAAAAAACTTTTTAGCAGACCATGTGGAAGACAACCAGAGTGATTCCTGGTATTTGCAGGGATCAAGGGCAGGAGCTGTGGAAAGCTGTGCTCTGTTTCACTTAAGTTTTGTATTTATTTATGGGTTTATTATAGGTATGACTGAAAAGAATGCAGACAGCAATTTGTTCCACATCAATTTCAAAATAGCTTAGAAAAAACCAATTTGTATTCCAATCCAAATCTTTGTTCCCTTTTTTATCTTATCCCATTATTTCTGGACTTCTAGCTGTCTGAATCTGTGAATTCAGTGGTGATACCCAGATGATGAAGTGCAAATAGATCATGGTGATAGATTTTAGTATTTTTTTTTTACCCTTGACCATTTCAGAATCACTTTGCTGACTGCTTGACCTCAATTTTTTGTAACTTCTAAAATCATAGAATCTCAGAATACCATGAGCTGGAAGTGACCCAGAAGGATCATTGAAGTTTAACTCCTGGTCCTGCACAGGGTAACCCCAAGAGTCACACCACATGCTTAAAATAGTTGTATAGCTTTGAAGAGATGCTCTTTTAAATATTATTCTCCAACAATGTAGCCATAAATGTCCCTTCTTTTCTCTCTAACAGACTGACCTTGAGCTCTGAATTGGCACTATATATATATATATACACACACATTAGTGACACCAGTGACAGCTTTATTTATTATGTAAAATCCAGGAGGGGAACAAAACTGGGGCTATATTGCACTGGGAAATGTCAAACCCCAGTTTTTCAACTGGATCCACAGTGTAAATTGTAATGCAGTTGGTGAGACCATAGCTATCTTACAGTTACTGAAAGAATGCTTTAGGAAATTTAGAGACCTCAGGGCATTTACCATTCACACCTTTCACTTCCCATGCTGTAGCTACAGAGCTACAATATTCAGTTATCTAGTTTGGCCGTCAGGAGATAAAAAATACTTCATTTCTGTGACAGTGGGTACTGAGTAGTTATTTATGTCGATGCAAACTGTTCATGCTGTTCTACCATCATGGCTTGTGTCAGGAGTAGTGTGGCCAGCAGGACAGTGATCATCCCACTGCTCTCAGCACTGGTGAGGCCATACCTTGAAGCCAGGATTCAGTTTTGGGCCCCTCACTACAAGACACTGATGTGCTGGAGCATGTCCAAAGTAGGGCAAAGGAGCTGATGACAGGTCTGGAGCACAAGTCCTGTCAGGTGAGGCTGAGGAAGCTTAGCCTGGAGAAAAGGATCCTCAGTGGGGACCTCCACAACTACCTGAAAAAAGGTCGTAGTATGGCAGGGGTCAGTCTCTCCCAGATTACAAGTGACAGGATGAGAGGGAATGGTCTCAAGTTGCAGTAGGGGATGTTCAGGTTGGGTGTTAGGAAAATTTTCTCCACAGAAATGGTAGTCAGGCATTGGAATAGCCTGCCCAGGGAAATGGTTGGGTCACAACCCTGGAGGTATTAGAAAGATGTGTAGATGTGGCACTTAGGGACATGATTTAGTGGTGGACATGGCAGTGCTGGGTTAAGGGTTGGACTTGATTGTACAGGTCTTTTCCAACTAAGATGATTCTGTTTGACTTTCAGTCCAGTCTGCAGGAGACAGGAACGTTAGCATGCTCAGAGCATGGTAAACTCCAAATACTCTATAAGATCTCTGGAAAGCACTGAGGTCTTAACTGTAAGAGGTAGTCAGTCAGAACCACTTCAGTGGAAGTGGTTGAGTGCAAAGTTTTACATGTAAATGTTTAGAATACTCCTCCAAACTCCTGTGTGACAATGTTTCTCAAGTAATGAGGTTACCCATTTTCCTCATGGTAACTTTAACCACATGCTCTCATTGATGGAATTCTCAGGCAAGCTGAAAGCTGAAGAGCACAGTCACAGTGGGCATGCAGAGAATGAAAGCCAAGCAGAGCTCCCATCCACCAGCCCTGTTCATAAAGCAAGATCACCACGCTCACAGGAGGCCACAGAGGGAACATCAGCTGCCAGATGAGAGAGTAAACCTGAGTGGCATAAAGGAGTTACTGCACTATTATTTTCCAACCGCTTGAAGCGGTTTTTAATGACCACATGTAGCCAGAACTTCAGTTTTACAGTGTTTCCAAAAGCTGACAGGATATTCATAGCTTTGTTCTGAGCTTCTACAAGCTATCATGGTCTTGGCTGGGAGGCAAAGAGTGGCACATCTTTAATTGCTGCTGAGCTCTGCAGCACCTGGGAGCTGCTGGAAGATTGCCACCTCCCTGCCAGTAAGACCTGGCTCAGCTGCTTTTGTAAGCTCTGACAAGAACTCAAACTGGTGTGATGTTGCTGCAAATTTAGATAATGTAGATAATGTAACACCTTTATCAAAAGCATAAGGAAAATTTATGTTTTGGATTGATTCTTTTTTTTGGTCTTTATTGAGCAGGCTGCTCAGTGGATGAAACTGACAAAAATGTGCAAAGAACACACACCACAGCATGCATGGATGTCTGATCGTGTGCATAGATGTCTGATCATATGAATTTCATTTTGAAAAGCTGACAGAATGCTTGGACAAGTCATTCTTTGTTGCTTTAAGTATGTGAAAGTGTCCCTGTGCTGTCTTCCTGTATTTTTTCTAAGGCCACTTGCTCTTCAGCTGCCATTCATGTTTTATATATATATATATATATATATATATATATATGTCTATATGTATGTATGTATGTGTGTGTATGTATATATATATATACACTTTTTATTATTTTTCTTACAAAGAAAACTACTAATATCAGTCTGTAAACATACCAAAAAAATACAAATTCTTATTGGTTGAAGAGAGAAGTTCCTCCATTTCATGTTTGCTAACGTAGGCTGTATTAATGGTGAGAAGTTAAAATCACTTTACCTCTAAATGGCTGTTCTAATTGCTATTTGGATTATCTGCTGCCATTGACTTAAGGTCTGAAACCTAAGCCATAAGTGATAGTTTGAGAAAATAAGCTGAACAATCCCTTCAGCATTTTTGTGTAGGTTAGCAGGAACTTAAGTTCTGAATGGCATTCTTCTGGTTTTACATAATATTCACATGCTTATCTAAATAACATTTATTTTTCAGTTATGTCTGAACCAATTGGGCTAGGACAGTAAATGTGCAGTAAATAAGCCCCCAATAGACATAACACAGCAAGAGTAATACATTTTTATACTTTCAAATCAAATACTGTGAGTTTTTGGGGGAAGAGGTTTTATTGCATGTTAAATGCTGGACTTGGTACAGGTAAGTCTTCTTCCATCTTGGTCACTGACTTACCTAAGAAATCTTGTATTTGTTGTGTATGTGGCCACAGTGGCAATCTATAAATAAACTCTGAAATGACTTAACCCTTCATAACTGAAGCCACTCCCAGCCCCAATCAGCTGGGGAAGCTGTGCAAACCCAAAGTACCACCTGCATTAGTGGTGGCTGCAGCTGGGCTCAGAAAGGCTCTGGTGAAAGACATCTCTCAGCCAGGTTCCAGCTGCCCAGGAAAACATCTTCACAGCTTTCAGTGACTATCTGGGAGTGACTATCTGTCCTCTTCTCCTCCCTCTGGAAACTAGTGCTAGACTTTGCAATTCTCAAGATTTTTTGATTAAGTCTGTTTGTGTGCTTCTTGAGCAAGCATAGGTTTTTTAGTGTTTTTTTTCCTAAGTGAATAAATTCAAATCTATCTAAAGTACAAGGATGTGGAGAGAAAGAAAAAAAGGAAGGAAAATTCTACCTTAGCTATGAGGGATGACTTATCTCACTTTACAGGCAAGAAATCCAATAGAATCATTTGCCTGAGGATCAACAGTGGCTTTGTGGCAATACCATATCTCCTGAATGCCCAAGTTTCAAAATTATCTTTCACCAAGGCCATCATTTAACATAGAGTGCTACCTTATTTTTAAAGATACATAAGTAATTCATGCTAATACGAAATGGAATTAATTTCAATGGAGAAAAAGACTTCTTTCCAAATGGTTGAAAGCATGTTTGCAATATGCAAAACCATCTTTGTGTCTGGAAAGACTGTTTTCTTGTCATGAACTTCTTTGTACAAATTAAAATCATCCTGTACTGTGACAATGCTTTCTGTCTCTTATCTCTTTTATAGCAACTTAATAAAAATATATATTCTACCAACTGTTTCCAAGTACAAACTAAAATTCTGCTGAGGCTCACTTATCCAATACAGTAGGGGTCAAATCTTTAGAGAGGGTGAGCAGCTGGGACTCCTATGGCTCAACTGATTAGCACCATCTTACTTTGGAAGCCTGAATTTTACACAGTAAATGATCTAATCACCTACCCGGGTTTAGAACTATCACAAGTTAATAACAGCACTGCAGCCATAGCTGCAAAGTATTATACAATAAAACAAAATAAATGGAAATACTATCTCCTGAGTGCCAATAATTTAGATTTACTGAGCAATCCATATGCATTCCAGCTCCTAACAGATTGCCAAAATACTGTTTGGAGACTTCTATTTCAAATCTAGTATATTTTATTGTCATTTCAGGGGTTACAAAATTGAGGAATAAATTAAAAAGCTAAAATGGGGAAAACAAACATTTACAGATTGGATTTAGGCGTTCAGAAGTGTGAAGCAAAGCTCCCTCTTTTGAAAGGACTTCATTAATGTTTAATTAGCTGAGTGGCAAACCAGAGCTCAGTCCCCAGCGTCCCCTTACCCAGGCACAGCACGAATTACTCTCTTACACAAGGGGGGAGGCTGGCTTTGGTGGGGTTATTTAGCAGCATCTCAGGGGTGGCAATTTTCAGCAGCTGGTCTCAGGGCACTTCACAATGTCATAATTGTCACCACTGAAGTCAAGGGTTGTAGAGTTATCAAGCAAAACAAAGCAGGGATCAGTGTGGTGACAAGATACAGGTCTTTGTTTTGTGAATTTCTGGAGGTGAGGCCTGGCATTTTGAACATCAGTTCATTTTTCTCATTGGCTGCTTGGTGCCAGAAATGAGACCTCACTGTCATGGACACCATGCTCATAGAGTGCTATACCAATATTACATTTTTCTAGATGTAGAAAATTACTGTAGTATCTCAGGTGTTCAGGGATAAGTAATTTTTCACCAATTCACTGAAGCATAGTAATTTCAACAAACGCTTCACAAACAATAATTCAAAAAACATCAAGAAATAATTTTCATATAATTTTAGAAATATTGTCCAAACTTACCTGAATGCTGTAATACAGAAAGTCTATTGGTTAAAGGTATGGTTGATAATTAACTCTAATCTTTTCCATGGCACGTGTCAAATACAGAGCTTTCACACTGGGCAGGACAGAGTGTCTCTGAGCTTCACCAAAAGAAGGCCAGAATACATTAACAAACATTAACCTTCTTGCATCTCTCCAGCTAGAGGCACTATGTTAATGGGAATGCCCACTGAAATCACTGGAGTTGTGCTACTTTCCCTTTGCAAAGTATCTGCTTCGGTGCCCTTGCACTGGTCCCTTTTTCTTGTGTATTGCAGTGTCTGTTATGCTATGCATGAAATAGGTGTAACCAGAAGACAAAACCAAATATGAGCATGGAAATCAGTTTGGCCACTGAGCTGAACTTGCTCCATGTGTGCTGGAACTTGCTCCATGTGTGCTGTACCTGGCTGCACAGCCAAAGTGTCCCCAAGCCTCAGTCATGGGGAGCAAGGCTCCAGCAGGTCAGAGCAGCAGCACCCATGCTTGATTTGAGTTCTCTGCTCACTGGGGGCCACCAAGTCAAACGTGGCCTTCAGCACTTTACTGACTAGCCATGGTTTTTAAGAAAATTATTGGATGATAACACACTTTGTAAATATGAGGTTCTGCTTTGTATTCACATGTGCCTAAATAAATCAGAATGTTTTTCCCTGGCCTGAAGTATATAAGTATTTACTGTAATAAATGCAACTATTCACAAGATGACTTGGAAAATGAAGTTCTTTTAAGAGCATTATGAATATGATAGATTCTAGTAAATTGACTTCTGTTTATGACAGCATTTGAACTTACAATGACTTACCAAATAAATCTCAAGTAATCTGAAAACTAAAATTTTGTTAATAACCTTCTCCCAGAGAAAAGCTACACTCTTCATCCAACAGTGTATTTTTGTCAGAGAAAGTCAATTTTGGAAATCTTTCAATTCCCTAGGTTAAAATACTCATATTGTAGCAGAACTTAAGCAAAAAATCATTGATAAATTCAGGGCTTTTTTCTGAAATGAACTCTGAAGATAATATCCAGTGGGCAGCACAAAGTGATAGCAGCTCCAGTAAAGGTAAGGGAGGTAAAGGAAAACATTAGAAGACAATGTAAATATGATGGAGCTGTCAGAAACAAATCTTGCTTTCTCTTTGGTTACAGTAACTGTCAGAATAAGTCTGAGAAAGAAAAATCTCTTCATTCTAGTATGGCACATTACATTAATATCAAAGCACACAGTTTCAGATCCAACAGGAAAGGTTAAAAAAATACATGATTAAAGAGAATCATCAAAGGAAGGAAGTCATAAAGGTCAGATATTTCCAGTTACTGACTGATTGGCTTGGTCAATGACAGTGATCATTAACTGCCAAGAAGTGCCCTTCCTGTCAGCCTCTCTTACATAAACAGTGAAATACACAACAACGTGGATCAGAAGCTATTAGATGATCACATGTGGAAGCTGGTTTCTCCAAAATGCCATGGCATTTACCATGCTAAATGGGATACTGGTGTTCTTGCTCTTTCTTTCTCTCTAATTACCCCTCTTTTTCCCCCATACAGTCACACACATACATTGACTGCACAAACACTCTGAGAACATGCCACCAAATGGCTGGTGGTTGTCACTGTGCCAGATGGAAAAAAACCCTGAGATTGATCAAGTGATTAATCTTGTGTTAATATGTAACTGAGGAAACATGAAGATTTTATAAGCAAGGACAAAAAGGTATAATTGGATATGGTAACTTTTGTGTTCAACAGAAGAACTTCTGGGAATAGGAAAAACAAGTAATTATAAAAACAGAAAAGGATTAAGGTGATTTTTTTTTTCCTTCTGGATACAAGCATCTGGATGGCAGAGAGCCTAGAATTGGATTACCTTTGAATTTTCTAAATTGTTTTCGTGAGAGGAACTGTTTTGACCCATATGAATTAGAGAGAAAGCTTCTTAGAGTTGAGGAATACTAATTTATAAGAAACCTTTCCTCCTATAGAGATGCTCAGGAATACACCAACTGCTCAATACTGCTTACTTTTTTTTAAATTCTCTTTCTGACTAGGTTAATGTGTTGCACAGAAAAAAAATCATAACCTCCAGCAAGGAATGAAATTGCAAGTCCAGGAAAAAAATGCATTCCTTCCTTACATTTTAAGGTATCCTTTCAAATCAACTGGAGGTATTTAGAAATAAGTAAATAGCAAATTTCAGAATTAAAAAAGAGTGAGATGTTTCTCCCTGCTTTTGCTTATGATTTTACAGAAAAGGATACGGTTTTCCTAGTGCCACGAGTATTTTTCAATTCTTTGTATTTGACTGTTGAAATTTATTTTCTGTGTGGATAAAATATTTGGTTATAAAAACGAGTTAAACTGATAAGTAGTCACAACAAACCACAGCAATTTTTTCCTCTTGTAGGAGACTGAAGGATTGACAGCTGGAGAGATATTTTCCTGCGTCAGTATGGGCAAGGACATTGAGCAATTTCCCTGGAGAGGACTGATGCTACTTACTTGTTCCCCACAAGCAACCTCCCCTGCTACCTGGTGCAGCTGGCCAAGGTTGGAACTAGGCAAGCACTCATATGTCTTTTCCATTTGTTTAAAGCTCATTAGCATCCATTGAGCTGTGCTGTTCCAGCTTCAATATATCAACCTTAACAAAACATTAATGCTGTACTCTTGAGGTAAAAGAAAGCTGAGTCTCATTTGAAAGACAAACATGTAATGAAATGCAGCCTGTTACCCCCACTTCAGATCCCAGGGACTGATGGCAGGATCTTAGGTAAAACCCCAGGCAAGCTGTGAAACTCTGACGTCTTTGCTAACCTGTATCTGTGGAACCACAGGTGTTTAGAAGCAGCTGTACCTCCTGCAAAAGGCTGTTGCTGTAGCATCATAAAAGAACAGTTGAAGCTTTTAATCTGGAAGCTCCTACCCTGGGAAGCTGAGCTTGTGAGGCACAGCTGTTGTACAGCCCCCTCCAGCAGTGCTGAAAGACGTGGCTGAGAGTGGGGTAGGAGCAGACAAACCCACACAGGCTGGGACACCTTTGGGGGCAGCCCCAGACCAGGAGCTCAGAGCCTCTTTAACCCCATCGTCCCCAGGTGGTGGTCCCTCAGCAGGGACCGCTGCAGGAGGGGTTTGCAGCAGGAAGGCTCTGGGGCACCAGCAGGGCCTTTGGCCTCTCCTGGGAAGGAAGGACTGTCTGCAAAAACCTTATGTTCATACCCAATGCTGCTGTGGGCTGTCACTCACAGAGCAGAGAACTTGTCAGTAGAGCCACCGTGGGACCAAGCAGAAGTATTTGGAAGAAAAAGATTCCTGAATTGCCTGGGCTACAGTTGGAGCCAGAAACCATGCAGGGATAACTTGCCTTCACATTACAGAGCTCTAACCCTGAAGCCCTGGGATACAAAAATGTTATTTAAATGAAGGAGCAGTATACAGCATGCATTGATTTTGGAGAGAAGGTATTTATTCAGCATTTCAGCATGCTGGGAATGTTGGTTCAGCAGGGAGAGGCTTGTGCTGTGCTTCTGAAATGCTCCCCAGACTTTACATGGAGGATCATCTCAAGAGTAATTAGCTCCTGTGCCTGTTCATCTGGAAAGGCAAGGGGGCCATACGGACACTGCAGGTGTAGGTAGAGGGCAACTGCTGTGTTAGAGAGAGCATAAGCAGATGACTGATGGGGAAGACATGACTAGTCTTTGTGCTGATGCACAGTGCATCCTGCTATAAGAGTTCTGTGGGTTTGGTCTAGGCTTGTTTAGTTTGGATTGTTTTTTCACAGATAAAGCATATATAGCAAATGTTTAAATATTTAAATGATTTTTTTTTTTCCATACTTGCTCTCTGTGAACAGCAATTAAATTTCCTGGCAGGAATACAAGCGATAAATATTAATTTCATTTTGCGTGGTATTTATAGAAAAATAATTTTAACGTTTGTATTCACAGAATTAAAGGTTCTTTTAATAGTCAGTCATATCCCCTCAGAAAGAAGAAACTACAGCTCGTGACTCTTATAATTTGATTCTTGGAAAGTGTTTGCAAAGCATAGGCAGCAAGTGAACAGCAGATAAAAAATTAGTGCTGAGATTCTACTAATGACTATATTAAATATTATGATTTTTCTTCATAAACAGAAGCAAAAAATAATCAAGAACATTTGTTATTAAAGGTTTTATAGGAATTTTTTTGCTTTTGATAGAAAGCTCATTCTAAGATATGTGCATGTATGAATTAGTTAACAACACGTACCTCCTATGGGGCAACTCAGGATACAACATGAATGTTTGTCATGCAAATAACCATTTCAGTGTGACATGAACAGGGTATATGTGACATGCAGCATACCAATACCAAGAAATATTGCACATGATTTACTGCAAGGGGAAAAAGGGCAGTAACATGAACCAATAATTTCTTCACTTAATCCAGGAATAAAGATAAAAGGAGAAGAGAAAAATACAGTTAACTCTTCCCCAGGGTGTTTGAATGAGGAAAGTGCTGAACTGTGAATCAGAATAGAATAGACAGAAACATTAGCTCCTTTCAAAAGGATGTTTGCCTTACAGAGATCAGATATTGTAATAGCACAGATCTGGCTCCTTGCCTATGCTTTGCAGCATGCAAATGAGTATTTTCCTTTCTCAGGAGCTCTGCAGTAAAACCCACCGTGAAATAACAGAAACATACTGAAGAATTCTCTGAAATGACCAACAATTCTGCTGTCAAACACCAGAAACTGATGCTTGATTAGCAAAGCTGCAGGTAAGAGCCCTCTGTTCCAGACTCACTCTCAGTAGAAACACACACAAATACCTCTGAAAACAGTGCTCAAAGAGGCACATTATCAAAGGTGACTCATGATGCAGGCAGGTGCCAGACAACCATTTTTAAAAAAAAATTGTACCTTCTATTAAATTGAGGTGTGCAAGAACATGTTTTCATGGTGGATTGCAGAGGAGAGTTACCCCAAGTTCTGAGAGAGCTCTAGTTTGTTGTGATGAAGACCAGGATGTCTCAGCCCACATTATGCTCTGCTCTGCCACATGCAGACCCATGCAAGCCTGAGCTATTTTGACACTGAGACTTTATTGCAAACTGAAACTGAACAACCTGGGGATACTCTTCTGCAGCTCCACCAGCTAAGCACATTTAAATTGTCAGGACTGACAAAAGCTGTGTTTCAGTTGGGTCTCCCAATTTGAAAGTCCAACAAATAGCTGGCCAGTCTCAGGACAGAATAAAAAATGTCATTTCAGTTTATTAACTTTGTGAAAACTGAAGTTGCCACTACAAACTGTGCCACTGGCAAGTTTGGGTATTAAGGTGGAAGGAAGGACATCAAAGAGGAGGGAGACAAATGTGTTATTGCCGATTTAACCGTGTATCTGATTCCCTAATACAATCTTTCATGCTTGTGCTGTAATTGCCTGCAGCTCTCTTGATTTCATCAACATCAGTATTTTGCTTATGTTTAAGGTCTGGGACCTCTGAGAGGCACATTAACTTATTTTTCATAAGCTACTTCTAGCATATTTCCTCTCCACCATCCTGTTAACATCACCACAGAGCCATTCAGAGTGGGAGGGACTTCTGGAAGTCTCTCTTCTAACCTTCTACTCAAAGCAGGACCATCACTGAACTCATTGCCAGGTGACCTTCTGCCAAGGCTGTCAGTCCCTGGCCTTTTTCAAAAAGAGTACCATTTGTCACAATGATTTACTTTGAACCATGGGTCACCATCTCAAAGACCACCACTGTTTTCTTGTCCAACAAGAGCTCAGTGTCCCATGTCTGAGGGCACCCATCCTTCCACAAAACTTGAAAATGGTCTAGTGTGAGATGATAGCCAAAATCACTTACACTACTCTTAGGTAAACTGGAACAGCTGACTGAAGCAAAGGATTCCATTATCCCAATATCCCATCCTTTAAAATGGATGTAAGATTTACAGTACATTCAAACATAGCATAACTCAGATGAACAGTGAGCTGCTGGCCATTCCCATCTGTACCTTCCCAGTAAAGTATCACTTACATACTTGATCACAGAACAATTTTACCCATTTGCCTTTTTGGGCACTTTAGCACAGTATGCAAATATTTGAAGGACAGAAATGGTTTCAATGTTTATTCAACATGAACATGTAGGAAAAGAGAAAATAGCAAGCATGAGATATTTAGGGCAGCCACTGTGAATTCACTGTAGGACTGGGAAGACTGTCAATACTGAGGGCTTGTGGCAAAATGCTGTGAAAGTACAGGAACAAAATCAATTGGAGCCAGATTTTTTCCCTCCCAGTACACATGACAAAATTATTTACAAGTGGCTTATTTAAATCTAGCCAGAAGTCAGCTATTTCAGTGGCCTATTGAGCAGAAAAGATCCCCTGTGAGTTAAGGAAGGTCACAGATATAGTTATATCACCCAGATGATCTCTTTGACAGAGTATTTGTAACACTTGCTCTACTTTGCCTTTGTTTCAAAGTGGATGGCTTGTGACAGTGGGTTTTACTGACAGTTTCTGTTGGCATTGGCTAGAACTTTCTCTATCCTGACACAACCTTTCACATAATGATGATGAGCATAGCTTGAAAAAAAAAACCAAAACAAGAGAGAACAACACATCTTATCTAGAAGCAAGAAAATAGTCACTAAGACCACCCTTTCGGAAACCCTCATCTAACCTAAAGCTAAAACCTACTTGAAACACCACCCACACTGCGGTCATAGATTTCCTGCTCGGCACCTCTCCATAATCTCAATGCAAACTGCTGCAAAGGCCAGCAAGCTAATAGCTGATCTGGCTCAGTGCCAGTCTGATTTTGACTGTCCCCTTTAGAAGTCTAGGGCATCTCTGCATTGGCAAATAGCAGAGTGTAATTGGAGTGGATCTCTAGAGTGACAGGGTGGGTACAGAGCAGCTGAGGGCCAACCTGGACACATTTTAGGGATATTACTTTGAGCTATCTCTCGTTTGGGCCCTACACAGGATGCTGAGTGCTGAGTGAGGTGTAGCAAGTGCCTTTCTGGACCCCATCTACTTGGTTCAGCAGAAGGACATGCAGTTTGTGTGCTCCAGCACCACTCCATTCACACTAAGAATGCAAGTACAGTAAACAGAACAGAATATTTGCTTCCTGAATACATTTCCAGTCTGAACTAAACTTCTAAGAAAAACACATCTTGGAATCACTTAGTAGGGGTCTTTGTCCAGGGAAATTCTTTGTGTAGGAAGAGATTCTGACTGTGGAGTTAATAAGCATTATTAGCTGCTCTCATTGTATGTACACAGATAAACGCAAAACTGTTAAGTCTGATGAACCACTATGAGAGCTAGTAAATTATTTTTCCCTCTTTAATGAAAAAGGTAGGACTTTAATGTTACAAAGACAAAGAGATTCAAATCAGGAAATACCTGTCTTTTTTTGTAGTTTGAAAGTTTAACAATGAGCAGTACAAATCACTGGTTTTGGAATCCTTTACATTATTAGCCTATTCTGTCAAGTTTTGATATGAATTGGCTCCAAAAATGCACTTATTTGTCCCAGGCCACCACTGCCAGTTGTCATCTTCCAGGCATGTCCATGGTGGGACACCTGTTGTTATGATGTGAGTCAGGAGTGGTGCTCTGGGGATGGCACTGTGCAGCTGCATAGGGGAGATGTTTATTGCTGCCAAATCACAGAAACTGTATTCAGTGACACTGAAGCCACAAACACTGTATTCCAGCAAGCAGATTCCTCTCGTTAAACTCCCTCAAGTTCATTTCATAGTGAGCTTGATGGGCATTCAGAGAAGAGTGTGTCAGAAACAGAACCAGAAGAGCACCCCAATAAAGGCATAACCCTCCCTGCTCAACTGTTGTGAGTAAGATGATGATATATAGCTTTCTTTGAGGTTTTCTGTTGGTTTGGTTTGGATTTTTCTTGCTTCTCTTCATTCTGAATGCAATGAAGCACAGTTGTTTATAGAGATAAATGGCTTTCATGGAGATGAAAACTCAGATATATATATATATATGAAGGAGCATATGCCAGATCAAATTTTGTGGGTACACCACAAGCAGATAGGGAGCTGTATTACTGACTTTGGGAGATTGCTCAGTTCTCTGGAAAATAAAAAAACCAGCCTACGTCAGACTGAGTTCTGCAGCAGATAATACAGCGGCTTGATGAGTATACAAGAATCCTTATTTAATTCACTCTGTATCCCTGGCACTCCTTGTCCAAATAATCAAAGAACTGAGACTGTAATGACTGTGTCTGAATATTTCCTTTCTTTTTAAGCTTTCAAATTCCTTATGCTTGTTCAGGACTTGCCAGCTTTCTTCATGTTATAAGGGGAATGTGCATAATCGAGAGTTCTGCCTCTTTCTCATGGCTCTATGGTAGAGCCTGCACGAGCTCTGCCCACTCATTCCAAGCATCTTTTGTTCTGATGTAATATGTTCAAAAAATTTCGCTTGGGAAAAAAACCCAACATTAATGATCTGTTCTAAGCCTGCTGAACATAACTCCAGCCCATATGAACTTTAAAAACAACACCCATTGTACAGTCTTTGGAGTTATGGTGCCCTTGCTGAAAAGTCTGAATTTCCAAATACACTCCCTGAAGCTCCCCTGAAATGTGAAGGAGCATATGGAAAGATGAACCTATCTATCAATTTATTCAGCAAATCCTGCAGGGGTTGGGTTGCTGTGCCCCGTTAAACTGGCAGTGGTTGCCTTGCTTTACATAGCAAGTCCAGCAGTCCTCAAAGGCTAAGTATCCAGAGGCTCTGGAAGACCAGGAGCAACAGCATAACCCCAAGCAGGTCCTGTGTACATGGAGCTGAAGCAGCCATCCCTCTGCTGCTCCCAAGACTGTGCCAGTTTGTATTCCATCTGCATTTCCCGTTCCAGGCTTGGTGTTTGTTTTCTTGTCTTTGGAGGAGGGAAGGTTGGGAAAGGGAAATATTTATGAATGTGGTTCTTTATTTGCTATATTTTTTGTGTCTTTGTTCTTTCCTTTTGAAGCCTGCTCAGTTCCCACATTCAGCTGCTGCATCCAGAACAAGGGAGCAAGCTGGCCCCAAAGCAGTGGCCCATCTGCCTTGGGATTCATGGAGGGGAGGAAGGACAGAGTTTTGTTGATAAAGAAACTACTCAGAATTCTGGAATTTATTTTAATATGTCCCAGCTTTTCCATTGGCAAAGACAAGATCCCTATTCAAAAAATTTCTAGCATGGATTTTAAACTTTAAAAAAGAGTAACAAAAAGCAAACAATGCAGAAGGAATAGATGAACAAATCTGACAATCATATGGTTAATGAAAATTTACAGATGTCTTTGGACTTATTTCGTTGCATTTGTGGAAAATTAAATAGAGGCAAAACAAGTTAAATAATTCACAAAAAATCTACATCACTGAAAGAAAGAGAAAATTGTTTCAGCTGCAGTCTAGTTCAATGGGAAGAGACAATTCTATTCAAGTAGAAAGGGACCAGATGAGTCCAAAGCTTTACAATTCTTGAAGATTTGGATTATGCAAAACTTAACTCTCCTGACATAGTTATTCATTAAGTACTAGTTTAACATCCAAAAAGATGATAAAACACCAAAAATTCAAAATGAGAAAACAAATAATAACAACAACAACATAAGAAAACCAAAATCAAAACCAACCAAACAAAAAAACCTCCAACCTGAGTTGGAGCTAAAGGATTGCCTTTGGTGGAACTGGGAGCAGAATCCAGGCATTCCAGCTCCCAGCCCTCCTAAGTATTGGAGAACTTCTTTTAGCAAATAAATGCAGAGAGGCACTCTTTAAACAAACATCATATCCTATGCTATGACCCAATATACATACAATACAGTGAAATCTTGAATAATTTATCTACAGTATGAGTTCATTATTCAAAGACAAGCATACCATGCAGTTTAATGGGAATTTGCTTCATTACTTTCAGGATCTTTCAAATCCATTTGTGACATAAATACATGCTTACTAAAACATTCTTAAAACTTCTGAGAGAGTCAGCATTCTTTGAGAAAGAAAATGCCTGATTCCTTTCTTCACTTTCTGAAGTTCACTGCAGCTCCATGGCATTTTCAATAAATTATCTAGAATGTCTGTGTTACCGCTTGTTGAAATGCTACTTAGATTAGTTTAATTCAAAGGTCAAACTATTTTCAGTCTTTAACTAAGTCATTTCAAAGCATGCCTTACCATTAAGGGCACAGAGGTGTGAGTATTCAAAACCATATTGCCCTTGCAAAGTATGCATATATTTAAATATTTATATTCCCATTAGCTTAAAATGGGAAGAACAGATGTATTAGCTTACTCACTGAATCACGGTGAAGATTCCCAAGGGATTATCATAAACGTCCATTGTGTTTGAAGCCGATGGAAGCCGATGGCAGAGTCCCGGGACACAGCGGTCTGGCTCGGGCAGTCTGTGTCTCTGTTCCTGCACCCTTCACACCTCACCTGCAGAGCCCTGCTCTGTGCACCTCGCTCGGCCTCGCCCGGCCCCGCTGCTCTGCCAGATTGGCTATGGAGCCACAAACACTGCTGCTGGCTGAGAGATACCAGAGGCAGCGGGGGGACACAGGGAGGGGGTGTTCTATGGCAGTGACGCTCCCACATCCACGTCGATGCTGCTGACACGGGAGGATCAATGGGAAAATTGCAGTCCCGTGGTCTGGGCTGTAATGATTTAGTGACAATTTTTAAAACAGTTGAGTAGCTTCACCTTGAAACAAGCCTTGAGATTAACCTTAACAAATACAGAATTGTATGTTAATGTAGACTGGATCATGTGTGATACCAGCCTAATGTTAACGATGTGTCAGTGTCTGCTGGTATAAGGAGGGATAGGAACAGTTGTGCTTTGTTTTCTTTGCCTTGGCTGGGATTCTTAGAATAGAATCTAACTTTGGGAGTTGTAATGAAATAAAACTTTCTTCTGCTTATGCAAAAAAGAGAAGTGACAGCAAGGGAATGACTCTTCATCACTTAAAAATCGCCAGACAAACAGTACAGACCAGTCCACTAAAACAAATGAGTGTATGAGAGTCTGCCCAGCTGAAGACCTCTGATTTTCAAAGGAGGATGCCTCTAATCTTTTAAATATCTTAAAAAGGATCTTACACCTCCAGAACTTAAACATCTTACAAACATCTGTAAGAAACACAGTTTCTTCATGTAAAGAAACAATATTTCCTTACCAATCTACACTGCAATTTAAACACAGTGGTGCTGAGACAGTTGCTGAAGGAATCACCTATTCCCCCAGTGATCCTGCATGAAGAAATCCTTCAGCTGAAAAAGTCTGATGACAGCTGGGCACTTCCAAGGGAGCACTCCTTCCTTTCTTCAGATACCCAGTGCCCTCATTCCAGGAGTACAGCACTGGACACAGCTTCTTTCAGGGAAGGAGAAATCGTAGATTGTGCAGTGAGGCTGGGGTGACAGGCATGTGGGAAACTGTGGGAAAGTCCTCCAGCCCTTAACCCCAGACTACAGTAACAGGAACTGCTGTGTCCAAGTAGATGAAGAGAAGCAAAACAAGAGGGAAAAGTGGTGTCTCCAGTCATTAAGCTGATACCAGATGGGCAAGTCTTTACCATCAGAGGCAGCCACCATGGAAATAGATGTGCTGAAAGCAGTTAGTTAAATGGTATCCCCATTTCTAACAAGCCAGACCCCCTGCTCTCTCCACAGCTCTCACCTTGGCTGACAAAATTACAAAGAAATACAATCCCTCCTAGTGAGGTGAAAAACTCCAGAACAGAAGTACAGGCAGCTGGATCACAAACACCACTGGTATTGCTGCCAGCAGTGATTACAGCATCACTGTAAGGTTGGAAGGCACCACAGTTTACAAAGATCATTTCAGCTAAAAGCTAGTGACCAAGGCTAAGGACCTTTCATTGCAGGCCCAAGAAGAGCAAGACAAGAGAAAACAGAAGCGCTCCTGTGCTCCTGTGTGGTGGCTGCAGTGGCTTGAGACACACTTGGGAAATCCACACCAAAGCTCCAGAGCCTGACTGCAAAAGCAAAGCTGACAACTTGGTGGGTTTTTACTGTACTGTGCCACTCAGATTTTCACACAGTGGAGGAACAAAATGAAGACCATTATGTATCTTTCCATTAAAATATGCCAATGGAAAGTCCAGAGTCTTAATTTTCAGAAGAGAGGCTGAGCACATTCCATCACCAACCTTGTTGAAATGCTGGTGTCCACAGGGTCTATTACATGACAGATGGACACTCTGGGTCTATTAACAAATTTGTGGCTGGGCCCTTCTTTTGGGGTCACAAGGTACGGAAAACATCTCCACTTGTGCAAAGAGCAGACGAGATTTTTTTCCTAAGGTAAGCTTTGATTCCAGCTAAGCAGGCCTGTAACAAGTGTAATTGCTGTTTTCTCAAGGGTGCTTTGAATACATGAACAAGGAGTTAAAAAACTCCAGGGTACTGAAAAACTCCAAGTGCAGTGTGGTATAAATATGGGGTTAGGCATCATTTCTGAATTCAGATCCTAGCTCTGAAACTAATTTTATTTCTGGCAGTGGGCAAATCGTTAACAGACAACTTGTAGAAACATTTGTTCAAACAGAGCTACTGATATTCAGTATTTAGCCTGAGACATGTGGGGCTGTATTTTCAAAGTGAGTGTCATCATGAAGCGTTAGCCACAGATGATAATTTTCTTTCAACTCATCTAGATACAGGATACCACTAATTTGACTTCTGTAATCAGAAGCCACTTTTTAAAAATACAAGTTTTCATCTCAAGCCTTGCAAGTGTTTTTGGAGATGTCCCACTAAGTCAACAGGCTCCACAGCTACTCAGACAGTATTAGTTTCCACATCTCCAAAAGAGAAGAAAATATGTACATACCTAAGAGATTATTCAGGCAATATTTGTGGGATAGTTTGAGGGATGATGTAGGTAGTTTACCCCATATGACTTCCTCACGTGCAGTTGAGTAGACAATCTGATCACTTATTTCATTCTTGTGTTTTCTCCCAGTTGCATGTGATTTATCTGGATCTTTAATTCCTCATTTTTCAGATTCTCTAACATTTTGCAGAGAAATCTTGATATCTCCCCCACACTACAAAAGACATGGCAGAAATTATTCATGTACCCTTAGACACTGAGGCCAAACTCACTACTCAGAAGAAATTAATGAGATCATTTTAGTGATGACACGATACAAAATGAGATAGGTCCCAGAAGACAACCTTCAGCACCAGCAGTTTTCCCCTTTCTGGACTTCTTTGTTCTGAAATTCCAGCAAGAGGGGCACTGAAAGAACCAGAGAGGGGAAGAGTAACATATTTTATTTGCTTTTCTTAGACCATCTCTTGTGAACAAAGCAGTGATGAAATGAACTAGCCTTTAACATGATCCTTTCCTCCCACTACACTCTTAATAACATCTTGAGAATCACGTACTGAACATTTGGGGCCAGATGCTCATCTGGCATGATTTGATGCACACACATTGAAAGCAGTAGAGCAATGATAATATATATACACTAGCAGCTACAACAACTGGGCCTTAATAAAAGGTTTCATAAGTTATGTAACTGGTAATTCCGGTACAGGATTTATTTTTAATACGATTGACTTTGTTGAGATGAACATGACTATAACCTTAGAAAAGATGTCATGCTACTAAAAAAAAAAAAAAGGACAAAAATCAACTAAACCCACAATAACAGTGCTCCTAGAACTCACAACAAAACTAATTCTTCCCTCACTGTTATGTTCAACATTTTTCCCTTCAAAGTGGAAGAATGGGACCTATCTTACAAAGTGCAGACTTTTAATCCCCTCACCCAAGACTCAAAAATCACTAAAGAATGAGGCACCTGTAGATGTAATGCATCTCATATTTAGAGATGCGTTTGAGTCCCATCATAAGAGACAGGATAGCCACCAAACTGAGGCAAAGTGAAGCCTCATCCTGATTCCCATGGCTACTCTAGGTTGCAGTGGGGCCAGCACCTATTTTTACTCAACATCAGTTTCAGTCCACTGGCTGCAATGTGGTTTCTAAGGTTAAGGTGTCAATAATATTTTATAAAACCAAAGGCAGGCTTTGCTAAAGAAATGAATACACAGAACAGTGCTGATAAGTTGCCAGTTTGACTGTGCAGCTAGACAGGAGATTAACTACTGCTTCACAGGAATTATTAAAAAATTAGAACTTTGTACATCCTGTCAGTGCCTCAGGTCTGATAGCATGTCAACACCGAGAAGTCTCTAAGTAATCAGTAGGTCAAATATGGTGGCAATACCATAGAGCAGCTATAAAATAGCATGTTAGTCAAATTCAGTTTGGAAAAATTCAAAATATTATGAACCCTATTAAAGGGCAGGAAAGGGGTGATTTTTTTTTATCTATTAAACAGCTAATCTAGACATGCTCTAGCTTCATTTGGTGTTGGCAAGAATCATCATAAGCAGGACTTGCATCGTCTGACACCAGAGGCCTATGGTGCAGTTGGCTGTCTCTGCTGGTCACCCACTGCTTGCTGCCACAGCGGCTCCTAGGATGTGATTCATCTGACCTAATTCAGCTGGCTGTTTTACAGTTGAGATGAATAATGCCTAGAAGTGTCTGTTTCTTTCCATTTGCTGTCTGTCTGAGTTGTTTGGTGTGCGGTACTGCAGATTGGTGCTACTTCGAACAACGAAGAATATGAGCTAGAGGAGGAGATCTGAACTTAAGACTTCAAGTAAAGGTCTGTGTCTCAGAGCCTCCCTTGAGGCTCTACATTACAGAGACATGAAAGCAAGATATAGACTGGACTTTGGTGTTACACTGGTCTACCAAGCTGCCAGTATCCAAACCTGCTCCCCTCATGTGGTATTCCATAAAATTATATTTGCTGGTGTGACTGAATCTGGCCTTCCAGAGGTTTGGAAAAAAGTTTTCTTTGAAGAAAACCTTTTACATGTTGGAAAATATGGTCTTGCCAGCAATCATGTGAAAAACATGCTCTGGCAATGTTTGGGCTCTTTTCTTAAAAGCTCCACACTCCTCCATCCCCCCAAAACCCAAGATATTAAGATCCACACACTGTCTTTGGGCACAATTCAGGTAGACCATGATGTTGAATGTATTCAGCAAGAGTGCTTTTCCCTTTGTTTACCACTATTGCATCCCCCTGTCAGAACTTTTCATACAGTGTTTTTCACTTGCAACGTGGCCTCCTCCTCTCGCTCCAAGCTCATCTCCAGTGCTGACCATTAGTGAAAGGAACCAAGATGTGGAAAAGACAGGGATGAGTAACTGGGGGCAGACTGATGGTGCTGGAGCTTTGAGCTCCAGTTTTGAGTCCCAGGCTCACTGAAAAGAGTGGGCAGAGCTGGAGGAGAGAAGTGGTGGTGCTAATCTTGTATCTATGATTTGTTTGGAATTGCAATGTGTTTGTTTAACATTCAGCTTATGTTTGACTTTTATGTATTGATGTTTGCAATAAATCAAGTAAATTTTCTGCACTCATGTTATATCAACAAAGCTATATAAAGCATTTGACATCCTTAGGAAAATTTTTCATATGCTATTATTTATCATCTTAAAACCAGTGAACAGATTGGTAAAACAAGCAAGCTGACTTTCAGGTGTGTTACAGAGATGCAACAAGCTCTATTTCTGTACATGTTCCTTAGTTAATGGGAAATATAAAATCAGGAGAAAAATTTAAATCACATTTTTCCAACCTTGCGCCTGCCAGATAAGATCCTATGATGTAATCCCATGTGCAAAAGTAGATACAACTCACTGTGAATATGCATGGTGGAATCAATCCAGGATATGTAAGAGAAAAAGAGAAGTCTCAGTGCTGCTGGAAGCATTTAACAATATTTTTCTGTTTTAGAAACTTGGATCTACAGAAGTCCCAGGTAATAATTAACTTAGACACATTCCTTAGTGCCTTGAGCAAACAGAAACTGACACCCTATCGTAAGCAAGCTGGGATTGTGACCCAAGAAGTCATGTCCCATCAGAAGATTTATATCCACCCCAACATACTTTGGCACAAAGTTGCCTCAGAAACTGGGAGAAACAAATTATACTCAAGGTTAAGCAGCTCACAGATGGTTTTCAATGACTGACAAGTCAGGTCTGTTCAAAATAAAGCTAGGACCAGTCACAATCTGTCTTTTCAGTGGTTTCTGGCTCTTTCCAGTGACTGAACTGGATCAGTCATACCCAGATCGGTGTCACATAGGCTCACTCCTTGCTGATAGCTGTGCATGGAGCCTGAGAATGGTCACATTACATCAGCAGTGAAAAGCAACATTCCTCTTTTGAAAATGGCTAATGAACAACCCAGACAAACTATAACCACTTCATACAAAATGCAATCAGGCTAAAGGTGGCACACATAGAAATTACACTTTGGAGTTTCAACAAGCCATAATTGAAGATCACCTGATCCATGCTTATCTATTTATTTATTATTGTACCTAATTTCTGTCAAGGATTTCTGATGAGCCATGCATCATTCTTGTTTATATGTTGGTATAATGACTCCTGTGGAAGTTATATAGCATTAAAAATTATTTTCAGAACTTATGCATGTTTAGAGTGATGTAACTCGGCACTACCCTCCTGTCTTCCAGGAAAAGGCATATTTCTATTTAATAAACAAGATGGAGCTTGTAGCAATTAAGTCATCCACACAAATGGTATCCTTGCAGCAGGATGGCAGATTCCACAAGCAACATTAAGCAACAAAAGGAAAACCATACTTGACAAAGAGGAAAGGCTGTAATGAGTAAAATAATTGCAATATTTAAATTACTTGTAAGGGTTTTTTGAAAAGTTCCTTGGGCCAATTCACTTGCAACCAAAAACTTGAGTAAGAGGAAAGAGAAATTTCACTTCCAAGTCAGTCTCCACTTCAAGGAAGGCAAATTTCAGTAACAGATTTGTTAATGGAGATATTTACTGTGTTGGAGGGCTGTGTATGATATCTTGGCAGTCAGTTTGACAGGTCAATCTACAAACCAGAATATAATTCAAAGTCAGATTTAAGTCATAATTAGCAAAACATATCTTAGACAAGTATTTAACTTCTCTATGTATGCCTTTTAATGGAGTAGCTAATTTCTCAAGTCCTTAACTTTAATTTTTACATTGTATGCTTTTCTAATGTAAAGGCAGTGTTGGAATTGCCACCCAATTTTCATGAGGAAGGTGGTCCTAAGTAGGAGTGATGGGCTCACTGACCATTTCCAGAGCCATCTACAAGGTGACTGAGAAAGAAACAAGCACTCCTTCATCAAGGCACTGAATGTGGTGCAGAGGACACATACTGGCTGGTTTTAACTGGTCAGTTCTTCTTCTTCTTCCACATGGCCTTTTGGTCACTGCCTCAGTCACAAATGGTGCTCCAAATGTGAGGATGCTTCATGATAACAAAACATGGTGGAGAATAAGAAATGCGTTTCTCACTTTATCTCCTTCATCTCTTTCACATCCCACAGCAACCAAGAGACAGTGTCAGCAGTTTCTGCCATGCATCTGTATGTGGCAGCACCTTCTGTGGAGGAAGAAGGGGACCTTTCTCAGCACATTTGTCCTCCCTAATGCTCTAACCCTTCGGTAGAGAATTTTCATATTAGCTCAGTTGGATTGTCTGCTATTTCTGGTAACCACACAAGCATGCACACAGTTGCTTTGCCATCTCCCACCAGCATTAAAAGCCCACTGCTGCACACCTCCTTCTCCCACTCATTCCTGCATTTGCCTGGGAAGCTATTCAGGCAAAGCAGCAGCTGAAACATAATCTTTTTTAATTACTAGCACCTGCGTGTGCCAGTTGAGATATATGACTACAAACCAACATGAACACTGACCTCAATGCTCTTTAGCCTAAGTAGAGCTCACTTGCAGACCTCATCTATATAAATACTGATTTTACCTTCCCCCAAGCATGACAGCATTTTAGCTCATTTTAACTGGAGATTCATGACTTTACAAGGACTTATCTGAATCACTGCCAATCACTCTGCTAAACCCCAAAGTATATCCCTCTGTTTTCTGCTGATATAGATGATTTCTCAAAAGCAGTTAGCATTTTGAGGAACACTGATGTGGGATGCAAGAAAGAAGGCTCCTTTAAAAAGCTTTTGCAGTAGTTTCATCCAAAAATCATTCCCCCTAAAATGGCTGGCTGTGACCACCTTGGATGTGACAAGTTTGGAATTACAGACTTTGCCAATTATGTAAACTTTATCTATTATTGTGAGAAACTATAATTAATTATTGTAGGGAGAAACTAATCTGAGAATATAGGTCTCCAGTCAAAATTGTATCCATGCTTGATCTCAGCAAGAATGTTCTTTTATTCCCTATATATTCAGTTTGTGTGCAACCTAGTTTTCTCCACTGAAGGTTGTGAATAACAGATGTAACCTCATTGTCCTTACTGACTTCACTGAGCTATAATTGAACACTGCTTTTGGTATGCTCTCAACAGTGTTGCTCGTATACTGCAAGTCATGTAAGTACTAATATTGAATTTATTCCATCAAAAACTAGCCCCTAGGGGCAAAAACAAACCAGAAATAATTAAATTCATCTAGTAAACCACAGGCTCATTTGAATAACATTGCCTTCTCTTAATGCTGTGTGTACATACAGCAAGTATAGATCATTACAGCCTGGCATCAGCTCAAACGCCTGTGAAGCCAAGATTCTGTTTCAGCTTCACAAGCAACGAGTGCTTTGAACAGGAGAGAGAAGAAATCTGAGTTTCTGTATGTTTTTCCCCAAGCAGAAATGCTATGTACACTATTTTCAGGTTTTTCCACACAAGACTTTGCTTCTGTTTGAACTCCTCACAGATTGCACTAGTCCATTTTTATTACTTCCGATATGTCAGAGTGAAATGACAGTAGCCTTGTGTCAAACCAGTTATACATCTGATTGAAATCCGTTCACATTTCACCTGCAACTCATTATTTTCTCATTTCTATGTTGTTCTCAGGATGAACCAGTTCACAGTTCACACTTTCCTTTGGAACACACATATCTATTACATGCCTCAGAAGCTCAAGGGCTGACCAGCAATCTATGGGACTCCACTTAATATTTCTATTCAGTATGGCACAGCTTCTTGTATGGATCTGGCCCATAGAGTAAGGTAGGCAGAAACCTGCAATCAAATTGCATTTTTCAAAGGCCTAGTAGAAGTTTGGGTCTGTATATAAAGCTCAGTGATGAATGCCTCCTCTTCTATCTTCCTTCAGCTCTTGATATAGAAGAGTTTTTGCAGTCAGATAAGGAAAAATCAGCATGTACTTGAATGTTACAAAGTGGGATGTTTTTATTTTTAAAATTTCTCTTTTTCAGCTGTGCTACTTTGTATTTTGCATACGAATAAAAATCACGAAGAGTTACATACCACAGCTTAAATATCAAAGATGACTGACAAATAATTCAAACAGAAGGCTCTTTATTAAAGTCACTTTACTGAACAATTTTGTATTGGAAATCAAACAAGTTGAAGGAGAATACTGCTTACTGAATCAAAGCAAAGAGTCTTGGTCTTCCCTTGCACATCTGCACAAGTGTTTCAATACATAGCTGGGTGACTAACTCCCAAATTAGATGTATTTGAATTTGTTTCTCCACAAAATGGAATCACAGATTCATCTGCCATATCTCACACAGGTAGAATATATAAAGATTTCTTTCTAGGGATTTCATCAAAAGACACCAAGTAAGTGATCAGCATCATTATTTTTATCCCACTTTAAATTCTCCATATCAAAACAAGACAATGCAACTTTTCATTTACATGTTATTCAACATATTTTGCATTTTCCATTATGTTTTGTGTGCTTTGGATAGAGTGTGTATGCTGCCTTGGTGATAAACTTCTTTGTTTCTCTGGGAGGTGGTGAGAGTGCTGCACACAACTACATGCTGCTTCTTCTAGTTGTGAGTATAACAGGAAGAGGAATGACAGCCACTCTTTACTGGAGACCTGAAAGGATTTTTTGTGGCACATTTATTGCATAAAAACATGATTAACAAATGTCACCAACAATAATAAAGCTTTGCTAAGGACGTGGATATTCACCACCTTATCACAGCACAAAGAGCAATCATCAAAGGAAGAGACACTCTCTTATGCATAACATCAGTCTTATTTTATGGTACATCATTTTATAGCTTTTATTTTTAACAGCTGGTGAACAAATAACTTTGCTATAATGAATTTCTTTCACTTTGTATATATTTTTCTACAGAGTTCTGATCCAAAGTCAAATCAAAGTCAGTCAGCATCAGTATACAAATTAGTATTCCATTCTATGATAATCCAAGTTTTGACTGAATCTGCTCCTACTGATTCCAATGGAAAACTTGGGGTCTCATTTGCTTGCAAAGACAATGAACCAAAACCATTAGATGGCTAGGAATTTGGCAAAAGCTGAAATCCCAGAGCTGAGAACACTTCAGAAATCAGAGATATATTCACATTTTTAAAAAAGTATCCTCATGCAATGTGATGTCTCTAGTATGCAAAAGAACATGAACTGCTTTTGTGGTGTGATAGAAATGTTGGATGGAAGAATGAAAATTCTCTAGTTTCCTAATGACAATTTTACAATTCACTCCATGGAATCTTTTCTTGAGTCTTGTTTGCTAGAGCAAACTATATAAATTACTAGTCTATTATTCTAATGACACAGAATTGCTTAAAAATTGACAGAAAATTACTTATAAAATCTTATGTCTACATCATCAGTTATCTTAAAACTTCAAATTGTTAAACTGTATTAGAAATATTTTCAGATAATCCAACCTACTTCTCCTTAGCTTTCCAGAGATGATTCAGAAATTAAGTACACCCAAATCCAGCTCTGTATCTGCCCTGCACTTTGACGACTCAGGTTTGTCCCCAGGGCAGGGTGTTAATGCCATGAGTCCTCATCATGGACAGCAGCTGAAAAAGAATGTGTTTGAATGCTCCTCCTTGATCTGCTACTTGTTGCAGATCTGCTGTGTCAGGAAAGTAGTTTCCAATATAGGATACCTCTAAATGAAATTGTACACAGCCTATGTATCTCCTTTACCTAACCATAGCTCCATCCCCACTGCAAGACAGCACATGGTTATTTTGTATTCCTTATTTCCTACTAACACCTGTTTTCTTTTTCTGGTACCCTCTATTTATTTTGGTGTCATTGTATTTGAATTTTATTTCTCCTCCTTCCTTATAAGTAGCAGATGAACGTGTTAGCCCTCCCAAGATTCTGTGTGAGAACGCAGTATCCTAATCTGCCAGGTACATCCATACTGTGTATATCCAGCAGCTGTAGAGCTGTTTGGCCAGCAAGGCTCTAAGCCTGACCTCCAGCATGGTCAGAGGCACATACTTCAGGAAGCTGCATGCTTGAATGCAATAAGACAATTACCATGCTCCCGGGGGCATCCAGACAGGATGTCTGCAGGCAATCTGCAATCTGCTGAGCTGATAAGATATGGCCTGGAAGAAGAACATGCTATGTTGGCTGCTTCTCCTGAGATCATTCTTCCACAGAGAGGGATATTTGTTTCTTTACAAAAGATACTATCCTGACTTCTGTTCCTTTTCTTCAAATCTGCAGGTTGTTAAGAGGTCCTGTGAGGAGATATAAATCTTCCTCTCAGCATCGGTGCCAAGATCTGTTGTTGTGTGAGGAACTCTTCTGCTTGCTTCACGCTTGTCTAGTGTGGTGATTAAGTGGAGATGCGTCCACAGGAAATGCTTACACTAAAACTTATGCTCATCAGAGTTGATGACAAAAATCTTATTAGTCATACTGAAATGCCAAGGGAGAAATTGTGAATTCTACAGGAAATATTCAAGGCTTCTTATCATTCCTACAGGAAAACCTTGCTACCTGAGACAGGGTGAATGTGCAGAGACAACTGATTAGTGGCTGTAACACCCTGAAAGACAGCCAGACATGTGGACAACAAACAAGAATTAGCTGTTGGACTTCCTTTTTCCCATTCCTTGTAGGCTTTAATTTATTCTAGATAAGTAGTGAGACATACAACGTCATCAGCAATACAAATGCTGCCTCCTCACAAGATCATCCCGCTGTCCAAAGTGGCAATCCTCTGTTAGAACAGTGTCATTGTGATACTTGCCAACTCTGCTTCTCAGCTTCTGACTCTTCTTCCCATCCCACATGCTTCTCAACTAAGGATTACTTACTAGTAACTAATGCCAAAGCTCACAACAGAAAAAAATTTCTTTTAATAGCTTTGATAGCTTGCATTGCTTCATTGGCTGTAGGTAGAGCTGATACATGATACGCTTGGTTAAATTTTCTACAGAAACCACCTTCTGAAAAAAACTGCATTTGTCACTGAACAGAAGCTGAGGGCCAAAAGCATTTGCTTTCATTACCAAAATAAAAAAAATGGGGGACGTGTCCTCTTTTTATTTAAAAACTACACACTAGAACTGAACATTATTGTTTTTAGGCTAAAAACCAAAATTCTTTGGACAATGGCCAGAACATTTCAGCTGAGAACTAGCTAATGCTTCATCACTGTGGTTAGCAGATGTGACTGGATCCACACAGGGAGTGAATTTGTTTCGCAAAACTTGACATTTTTTCACAGTCATATTTCAAGCGGAAAAGAAGCCCTTTGAATATGTGGTGATAGATTAAAAGGAAATCATCCCTTCTTTGCAGAGGAGAGCCAGGTATGCATAGACAGAATGAAACTGGCAACACAGCTCTCATGGGTTTTCCCTGCCCATTCTCCTCCCTGCTGCACGCAGTCTGTCAGCCTCACTGCAGGGGAGAGGGCTCAGACCTCTCAGATAATGGGCATGCAAAAAGCTGTCACTTCAAATCTTTCTTAAAAGTATGTTAGCCTTTATAAACTGCCCCCCAACCTGATTGAGGAATACATTTGGTAAAGGTCCAAGACTCTGCAAAATACAGTCATTCCATGTGCTCAAGACACTTGGTTATTTAAAGGTTTACTGTGTGTGGCAATCTATAAAGAGATCAGATATGCTTTCCACTTAACATGTCCTTCAAGATAGGAGACAGAGGAGTTTTAAAAAATTCAGGAGGTACTTAAATTTACAATCATTCAGTATGCCTTATGTTGCTCTCCTCCTTGCACAGACTGAAATAAAAACTGATGTGTTTGTTTTCACCTCAGTCCCAGATTTTTTTAAGCTGTGTGCATGCAATTCATTTGCGTTAATTTGCTATCAACATGTCATTTAGGGAGACTTTCCTACAAAATACCCTGGATGTCTCCTGGCTCCACATCTTAGAAAGAGGTGCAAACCTAACCCAAGCCCTATCCCCTATCCCCTATCCCCTCCCCATGCAAGGGAAATCTGTCCCTGTGGCCCAGAAGCTCACGCTGAAGCCTGCTCACTGTTTGGCTGATGGAGGAATAGCATGGCATGGCATGGCATGGCACTGCACAGCAGAGACACAGCAGGGAAGTCCAGCTGCAGTCCCATCTGAATGGCACTGCTCTAGGAACATGCATCTGCTGTCATTTATTTTACCTTGCTGCTTGGCAATAAAGTAAATTATTTTTCTCTCTCTTCATCCTTTATTCTTCACCTCTCTACATGGCAAGCAGTAGTTTTTATTTTTTAGCTGTAGTTTCACTCAGAAACAGTATGGAATTCCTGTTGTCATGAGCCTGGGATTGTGGATGTGGCTTAAGCTCTGTATGTTGCCAGGCTGGGAGAGCTCCATCACTGAGGGGGCAAAGCTCTGGCCATAGCTGGGTTGCCATTTGGCATTTCCAGTGACCAAAATGCGCAGGGTGGGTAGAAGTGAAGCCATGTGGCTCACCAGAGGCTGCTGTCCTTGAATGGCCCCACACCCAGCAGCTGCCTGGCAACGACGTGTAGCTGTTGCAAGTGCTCCAGTTTAAAAGAGACCATCAATCTGTCTCTTTTACATGTGCCTGTTTAGCAGCTAGCAACACTCCTGGTGCCAACAACTACATAAGGGTAAAAACTTGGTAAAGGAGCATAAATTTTAGCCTTTCTCTTAAAAAAAAAATTATTTGTCCCTGGGCAAAAGGATCTATTGAAGTGTTTACGGGGTTTGTTATATCCGATTCCTAAATCCCTCTCCCACTACAAGTTGCTGCACCAGTGGGGTGTTAGGGGAGCTCCTGGGCTCGCTCTGGGGTGTGTCATCCCTCAGGAACACTTCCAGCTGCTGTGTGCTGGAGTGATGAACAGGTCCCATCAAAGCTGTTTTCAGAGCTATTTTGGGGTTTGACATGTTTCTCTGTCATCAAGAACCACACACGATGCTGCCCAACAGATCTTTCTTCCTCACATCTTTCCAAAGCAGTTCAAAGGCTGTACTCACAGCTACAAGGTACTCACCAGTGAATCTGAACCTCTCAGGTGTCTCAGCCCTAGCAGATCCCCCATGGAATTAAACTGATGCTGCTCCACAGAGGTGGCAGAGGTTGTGAGTACAGCACAGTGGAGACAGAGGAGCCAACCTTGATATTTGGAGAGACTGTAATCCCAATCCCAACAGTTTAGAAGGCTGTTGAAAGATCCAGTTTATCACTTGGCAAAACATCCAGGGTTTGCCAAGCAACAAAATTCACACAGTCCAGGCTGATGCTCACCAAGGTTTGACAGACGTAAAGCGCAGCCATCTTTGAAATGCACTGTAAAATCTTCTCATTTCTTTTTATTTCACTCTGGGAAATGGATTTAGAATCAACTAAAAGTACCTCTCAAGTACTGAGTCTGAGTCTGAGTACTGAAGTACTGAGTCTGAAGTGCTGTTCTGTTAGTGGTGCAACTCAAAGGCCAGCGAGGGACCCCTCCATCCAGCCCACCCCATCAGCTCTGCCACCCATGTTTTACAGATATCTTTTACCACCAGAATTAGCTGATTTGTTTGCCCTCCTTAGACATTAAAAACTCATGCATTTTTCTAATTATATCATTGAGATTTAAACTTTCCACCACTATTTTAAAACTGCAGTCTTTTCTAGCATGTAAGACTAAATCAAAGAAATATGTTTGCCTCTTCTTTCAAAAATTTTAAATATTGATCATTTTTAATGAGCTTCATTGTAAAGCAGCCTTGTGACTCTTATCAAGGACACTCTGTAAATGCATGGCTGTGATGATGTTGACCCAGAAAAAATGCTTTCAGTACTTTGAAACTTGTAGTTCTGGCATTCTCTAGGAAAATAGGAAGGTGTTTTTGTTTTTTTTCAAACTCTCTCTCATACAACATGCTGTAGCAGTAGTGTTAACCTATTTTAATTTTTAAACTAAAGTCACAAACTGGACCTGGAATAGAAGGTTTTGGAGTGGATGAATTTCTTTGTTAAGATCTGATATTTGGTTTGGGGTTTGGTGGGGGGGATGGTTTGTGTAGGACTTAAATCTCTTTGGTAATGCGCCAAAGTAGCGCAATGTGCAATAATGGTTCTGGCATATTTTCAGTGATCATGGCAGAATTTATTTCACCTCTCAGTATGTAGGAATATATTCCAGTGGGTAAGGAGAGTTCATTATTTTAGGCTTGACTCAGTACAAATATATATATTTAAAAAAAGAATATAACTAGATCAGCCCACACAAAACCATGAAGCCAGATGTCTTTTTTTGCCTCAAATTCAAGTAGATCCTTTATAAACTGATGTGGAGAAAAAGCTGAAAGGGAAGATTTAATTATATGCTACAATCAAGAAGGCATTTTGCATCCCAATTGGCAGAGCTCTTACTGTGTATTTTAAGCAAGATGAAGATGACAGAAGAAAGCAGAGAAAAAAACCCAATTTCTATACAAGTTCTCTGGTGCAAGGAACAGCTTGATCTTATTTATTGCATAGTTTTTGCAAGTTCTGATATTTAGAGCCTGTCCTGTAACATCCAGGAACAAACACCAAAGAATCTTAACTATATTAGCATGAATTATGAATTAATTTCCTGGAGTCATAGTCATGGCACCTAGAGGGATATTAACATATATGCCATTTCTTTTGGCACCTAATGAGTCTCTGGTAGGTTTTTCATAATTAATCTTAAGAAAAAGGAATAAGGATTAGGAGGGAGGGGAAATTCTTTCAGCATTCTCTTTATAACTTCATGCATCTTTACCAGAAACAAGTAGAATATTATAATTTTCTTTCTTAATTGACTCTCTTTGAGAACTACCAGATTTATCTAGCAGCTTTTTTTAATATATCAAAACTGCAAAGTGTCAGGATCCAGAACTAATGCTCAACTCTCATAAAAGTTGCATTTTGTAGGTATAGACTTTTTGACTCCCCTTCCCTTCTAAATAGAAGGCTGATCATAATAATCGGTTCTTTATGCCCCAGTACATTTATACTATAAATTGAATATCCTTTTCTTGATTAGAAAAGAAGATTCAGTAACAAGCCATTTAAGTAGAGCTGCCCATAGGCAGTAGGTTTCACAGACTTTGGACAGTACGTTTCTCACAAAGGCATTCTTTTCTCATTTCTTTCAATTTTTCTGAATGCAGAATGAGCAATAAACATCATCATAACTATTAGCTTTGTGTATAAACAGGTTGCAATATTGGGTACTAAAAAATACTGGATCATTTGCTTGCCACATTTAGTAACTGGTAATGTAAATACAAAATATTAAACTTGAAATTTCTTGCTTGGTAAGAGCCTGGAGTAAAAAGGGTAATAGTGCTTTTGGGGATAGGAATAATCTCTGAAGAGGGGAACTGTGAAAGTTTCCCAGCCTGTACGAGTAAATAGAACTGCACATCTATTGAATGTGATTAATGAAGTGTAATGATTGCATAGTTACACACCGGAAGAGCAATCAAAATTACCATTGTTAACTTTAACGGTGTTTCACTCCTGTGGTACCAAGTACCAGGTATTTGTTAACTGCTGGCAGGCATTTGAACTCATTTAAAAGGGCCAAGAAATACTGAACCATCAGAATTCAAAATTTCAGCCAGGATTCCTAAATCTCTATAACTGCTAAATACCTAAGACATTGCTTTGTATGATTTATATAGCAGTCATAAATATTTCTTTAAACATAGTTGCAAGAATGAGGAGTGAGATTTTACTTGTCTTCCTGTCAGAATTAAAGCAGGTGGACCTTCAGGCACAAACCTTGTTCTTCCTTGAGTTTCCCACTCACTGGCCCAACCCCATTGTGCTGTTGGGGGATGCCAGACCTCGTAGTACAGCTGATTGAAGTCCCACTGCTAAATATTGCTAAGAGCTGATGTGCTCCTCAGAAATCCACCATCGTGGATACAGTCATCTATTGCTTTACAGTTTAAGAAACACTTTGATAAGTAAGGAGAGCAGAGTGGGGTTTTTTGGTAAGAGAAACATCTAAACAAGGAACATTTCTGCCACATCCAAAACAAGATTTAGAAAATTAGTCAAAAATAAAGCCATATAAATGGAAAAATCATTTCAGTAATACTTGCTAAAATCAGAAAGACTCCTGGACAAATCATTCCTAGCACTATCATTACTGTCTTGCTATTCCTGTTGGAATCCACTGGTGACCAGACAGTGTCTCCTTTTCACATAAAGTGGTATGCTTTCTTTCACAAACCTGAACTATTTACTAATAAAACTGGGTTTTGTCCCAGAGAGTAATATTTTGCTCCTATACATCTTTGTGAATGAATTACTAAATCTGAAGAATTCTGTAATGTTCAACTGGCAAAAAAAGTGACGGCTAACCATATGTCTAGAAAACACTACCCAAATAGTTGAGGGCTCTGTGAATTGGAAAACATTCTCAGTTTTCCAATTAAGAATATCTTTTATGAAACTCTCATGTGTTAGAAAATTCGCATATCTGTGTGCAAAAGAGCTGACAATTTTTATCTGTCTGCAACATAGGCATCCCCAGGTAGGTGTTGCTTGCCTAAGGTCCAAACAAATGCAATGGAGATGTTCCCATGGTCAGTGGTGCCTAGAGAGGCTGATCTGGAACAGAGACTAGACAGAGTTAAAAGGATAAAGTAGGCTTTATTAAAAGGCCTTTCCAAGGATGCACCTTGGGCAGTACAGGAGCCTGACTGGGGCTCTGCCCAAGATGCACCCAAAATGGACTCAAGAAGGATTCTGAGTCATGAGTTTTCACACTTTCATTAGTGTTGGTCCATTTACATATTGGGGTTAATTGTCCAATTACAGTTTCAGGTTATGAAGTGTCATCTTCCTTGTTTGCTCTCTTCAATTTCCTTTTTATGCATTTGGGGCCCCAGGTTGCAATGGTGTCCTTGGTTCTCAAGCTGGAAAAGGATTGTTTTGTCTACCCACCCTGTAAAGAGAACTTACTAATGCTTAATATGAAGTTCAGAGTTACACACCAAGGCAGCACGGAATTCTGAAAATATGAAAGCTAAAACTTAAGGCACCATCAGTGGTGTCTGAATAACCATTTTTCCTACCTAAAATTCACTGTCTTTCTCTCTAAAACTCCACTGATGCTAATGGGAGCTGAGACATCTGTGCAAGTCATGGCGCATGTAGATGCTGGAAGGATAAAACGCATTGGGAGGTACGGACGAGCTGAAGGCTCAAACAGCAAACCTCAGCCCAAATGTTCTTCAGCTCTGACAGTTTGTAACTCTCCCTCACCAAATATCAGCAAGCAGTTCCCTTCATAACTGTAAGGCTTGGAACACTTACTAAGGAGCTGCAACACTGCACTTCAAAGGCCAAATATCCAGTTAGCTGTGAGTCACATCCCATGTATTGATCTCATGCCATCTGGAAGCACAAGCTCAAATAACCACCATCACCCGTTGTGTAACTTCAATAAAGTCAAACTGTCAAGGTATTTGAAGTCTCTGAAAGTGTTACTGGGAAAAACACTTGAGGGACACAGGTAGGAGGGGTACAGAAAAAAAAATGAGAATTTGTTATGCCATTGGACAAAATAGAACCAGGGCAGAATAAGCCCCCTTAAGATAATAGATGATAAAAGCAAAGGAAAAAGGGGTCAAGAACAGTCAATAGTTGGAACAGAGGATTGGGCACATAGCCATTCTGGTGGATTTGGGCCAGATATAGCCTGAGGCTGTACTTAAGCAGCTCTGAGTTGGAATGTTTAGATGTTAGTTTGAATGGCTATGAAAGTTTAATTAATGTCTGAGGGGTTTGGGGAGACAGATGAGCAGAGAATTAACATCCAAAAATTGCTTCCCATAATGAAACCCTATCAGTTTCTCATAAAACTTACAAATGCAAAGGGAAATACATGAAATTTTTTGGTTTTTTTCTTTTGTTACTATAAAACATTTGAAGAATTCCTTCATAAGACTTAGAATTACCACAGCTGTAATTATTTCCTTCCTAAAAGAAGAGGTTTATTTGTAAATGTCTTCAGTTTCAAAATACTGTGACCAGAAAGAAAAAACAAATCCATACATTTGTGTCTTTATTGCACAGAAGACTGAAGGTGCATTTCCCTGACACTAGGTATCTCAGTGTGCCAAACTCAGGAGCAAAAAAATTGAAGAATGCGAGGACATATTTTGTAGCTGCACTAAACATTATCAGTCTTGGTGCCTTGGACATGTATTGATCATGCTCTGTGACGAGGCAGAGTTTTCCCCCGCAGTGTAGAGCTGCATACTTAACTGTGTCTGGCATTTCTGCCTTCCTGCTGCAATGTTCAGCACTAATTAGCTCCAGATACATTAGATTGTACCCTTAGATCATTAACATGTTTTGGTAAGCTAAACATGTAATTTGCATTGTTATGCATGGTATTATGAATACATTCAGTTCGCAATATAAAGCCTGAAAACCTACCCACATATGCAAAAAGTGAGTAAAAAATGCAACCCATTGCTTGTGAACATACTCTTCTTGGGTCCTGAAGAAGATGTCTACCAAACACCCTTGGTTCTGCATGCTGGGGTTTTTTTTTTCCACAGCTCAGTAAATCCACACATCCCCCACCTTTGATCAGGCTGTTAGCACCATCAGCCAGGCTCTCTTTTTCCTTCCAAAGCAGAAAGTTCTCTTCATCACCCAAAATAACACTGTCCACTTAACTTGGCAAAATAATCAGGGCAGGGAATATTCCATCTTGTATCATAATGAGTTTATAAGACTGACTGAGCTTTTTGCCCTTCACGTTGGCTAGAAGCAAGAGTGCTGTGTTACTGAAAAGTGGAGATGTTCTGTTTTCCCAGAATATTCACAGGTATTTATTTTTCCTTCATCTGTCCCCCAGGACTCCCTGTAGGTAGCTGGCCGGCTTAGTTCCTGTTGAAGTGATTATTTAATGTGGTGAGAATGTGTTTATTGTGTGGTTAATGATAGCAGAAATGTAGAGCCTTGGATGGATGCCTCTCTTTTCTTCCCCAAATCTAAACAAATATATGAAAATCAACTGATTTTTCTTCCTTATTTTTCTCACTGGGCATTCAAGCATCATAAAGTCACCCCAGGACATTTGCTAAAAGCAACTGGAGCCCAGGGAATTTAATTTGACTTCCATATTTAAAGGCATATATTTTCACCTTTGCTAAACCTTTGTGCATTTTCTTTCTGGTACATAACTGCAGACTCAGCTTAGATATTTTCACTTGGAAACCGTGTTTGAAAAATCAAACTCACTTTTTTTCTCTCTCTAAAATGCCTACAAAGACACACATTTAAATGACCAGAATTTTTGAACAAGCATGCTTAGATATTAGGTAGTTAGGTTATTTTTAAAACACCTGACTGATGTTCTGCTTTTCATGTTAGTCACTTACTGTATTCAGTGGAATACACTGAGGTTGTGTATTTTTCTGAAGTTCAGAGAATTAGTCCTTTCCACACAAGAGATCAATATTTAGGCTTGAAAATGTGGATGATATTATCAGCAATACGGACATGCAATTCCAAGGGCATCTGTTTTGAGACTTGTAATGAAGAAGGAACCAAGAGAGCATTTCTGGACTGCAGTGGCAAAGGATGTTCATTTCCCAGAAGGGAACTCTCACACTGGTGACAGTGTGGCACTTTAGGAATCCTTTTTCCAGTGTAGAGCAGTGGAGCCTACAGGGCAATGGGAGTGTTGAAATTATCTGCTTGGTGCCAGCTCCAGCCTCCTCATCAAATAAATACTTCTGGTCACCAAAAATTTTTAATGCTGCTTCTTTTGATGATCTCTTCATCATTTACATACTCTTTACCATTGCAGAGATGATTTTCAGGAAGGTGCAGTGTCTGCAAGAGTATCTTAAGATCCCTCAGCTGTTTCTTCTGTGGCATGAGTGATCAGTTTTGCTTTAACTATTCCTGGAGGCATCACATCTATAAACTACTGCCCAAGACAGGGCTGCATTGCCCATTATCAATTCTGCCAACATTGTTAGAGAACATATTGGGGAAACAATCCTTTGAACTTGCTTCTGAGGCAAAAAAATAACATCTGCTCATTTCTAGTGTCTTCTGGTATCCTTGCAATGAACCAATTCATTATTAATGATATTATATTTATAGCCAATTCAATGGAAATCAGTTCATTAGGCTGAGAAGTGCTTCTGCATGGCCATCCCTGAAGCTTTATCCTACTCATTAATTAAAGTCAGGTTTTGTCACTAATTACACTAGGAGCATGCCCGAAAGAGAATTATGTATAAACCCTGGCCATTATAGACTATAGATTAAACACAGATTAAAAGAAGAATGAAAAACTTCCAGAGCTATTGAAGTTCTATTTAAATTCAAGTTTCATCTGTACCAGCTCCAGAGAACTTTTTGTCTGTTCCCTCTACACCAGTAGCTGCAGAAGTGTTAAAAATGCCTTTTAGTCTGAAGAACCCCAAAATGCTTTACAATCAGAAATCACTTGAACACGTCCTGAAGTGCAGCCTCCTTTGAGCTGAGAGGGAGCAGCTGCTCAGCTGTGCCCTTCAACAGCAGCACACAGCAATTTCAAAGTACACAGTATCAATTCTGGCTGACTGAAACCACAAGGACGAATTTAGGCCAAAATAACATGGTTGCCCCAAGTTCTGTTTCCCATCGAAACTCTCACAAAGACCTGCCAACAACAGAAAACTGATCACTACTTTTCTTTCTTTTTCCTGTGCTTTCCTCCAAAGCAGAAGTGGGCTGCAGCTGCAATACACTGCAGCACAGATCCTGTCTCTGCTTCATGTTTTGTTTAAAAGGAGGATGTGCCAAGTTCATCAAGTACAAACAGTAAAGGCTTCACATGTGCAGGGTGGCCACTACTCAAAGTTGTTAACAGAGCTCTACAAAGAACTCAAACATCAGTAACCTATACATTTATTCCATGCTTATATTTTTGTGCCTTCTCCCAATTGAAGCACATTTTCCAGTAAGCCTGTCTGTGGTCAGGCAGAGGAGGTATTAGTGCCCTGTAACTTATCTTTGTTCATTTTACAGCGAGATTGCAGACCAACAAAAGCCTCTCTGCTTGCCTTAGATCAAACCGTTCTAGGTATCCTCAAGGATGGGAAAGGTCTTTGTGAGTCAGAGAATCATACACACTTGATTAAAACACAAGAAGTATCTGTTTCAACAAAGCATTGAGCTGAAGTGATTATTTTTTGTGTAGTTTTTTAAGACACAATCTACATTAGTTTTAGAGCTCCAGTTCAAGTGTAACCTTTGCTCATATGCCGTTAATCGCTCTCTCAGTGATTTACTTAAGAATTTCCCTGTGCTGTTCCAACAGGTATGTGGTGCAATTTATAGTAAAATAAAGGATAAAGGTTTGAACTGTCGTCATCAAAGTACAGGAGTTGTGCATGTTTCTTGTAAGCTCCATCAAGCTATGAAGCATAGGTGTAACAGATTGCCATGCTCTTATGCAGCAGCATGAAATAGTCAAAGCTCATTGAAATTAAACATACTTGAGTCTGACCATACAGGAAAAGAAACTTATTCCACCTCATTACATCTGGGAGACTATATCTTAATTATGTAGTTGGCATCAAATTACAGAGTAATGCATAGCTGAGAAAGGTTTTCCAAATTCTGAAAAAACGTTTCTTCTTTTAGCATAACAACACTTTTTAAAATATCAGCTATTTATTATTATTATTAGTAGTAGTAGTAGTAGTAGTAGTAGTAGCAATAGTAATAATTTAGTTAATAATTAATTTCATTATAAAGATGGCACAGTTTCCTTATATACATTTTAAACTGTAGTCTTTAGCTGTGCTGCTTACTTTAACCTATGTTAACTTTCAATATTTATGGAAATAAAAGGGGTTTATGTCTTTCAGATAATTTTTGTTGCTGTACAGCAGTCCCAGAATGCTTTTAATTCAGCTACCTTAATACTAAAATGATGCCTACTCCTTAATGGTAGGTACAAACACACGTGGAAAGTCTAGAATCATGGAAACAGAGAAGAGTTTGGGTTGGAAAGGACATATAAAGATCATTTAGTCCAATCTCTTTCCATGGGTACAGACATTTTTCTACTAGATTGCTCTAACCTGCATGCTTCCAGTGATGGGACATCCACAGTTTTTCTGGGCACGGTTTTTCTAAATCTACCCTCTTTCAGTTTAAAACCTTTGTCCCCTTGTCCTGACAATACAGGCCCTGGTAAAAAGTCCCTATATTCTAAAAACTTCTCTTTATAAAATAGTATTCTGCAAAATATCTCCCCAGATCTTCTCCAGGCAACCCCAATTGTCTCAGCATTTCTACACAGAGGATCATTTTCATGGTCTTCCTCTGGATCTGCTCCAACAGATTGCAGTCTTTCCTGTGCTGGGGACCCCAGAGCTGGATGCAGCACTCCAGGTGGGGTCTCACAAGGGCAGAGCACCAGGACACAGCCACCTCCCTCAGCCTGCTGGGTGTGACTGGCTTTCTGGGCTGCAAGCACACATTGCCAGCTCATGTCCAATTTTCCTCTCACTAGTGTCCCTAAGTCCTTCTCCAGAGGCTTTTATCAATTCTTTAATCCATTAGCCTGTATGGATGGATTCCCCAACTTAGTTGTAGGATCTTGCACTTGACCTTGTTAAAGTTGATGAAGTTCCAAGGGAGCACTCCTTCAGCCTGCCGAGGTCCCAGAGGACGGTGTCCCACCCTTCAGGCATGTCAGCTGCCCCATTCAGCTTGGGGTCAGCTGCAAACCCACTCAGGGTGCACTCAGGCCAAGTGTAGGACAGAGTGGATGATTATCGTGTTGCAAACCAAGCACATACTCTGAACTGAAATGTCACAGGTCAAACAGGTCTTCCAGATTCCAAAAAACCATCAAATGCCTTGTTAAAAATATAATTGAATTGGTAGCAGAAACTGCTCTGCAAAATGTCAGGGGGTCTATAGAATATTCTAGTGGCCTATTTGGTGTGAAAAAGAGGAAAATCAATCTGGAATATTGCATAGATGAGTAAAGCTCACTGCAATGGCTCTGCAAACTGCAAATAGTAACAGTTGCTGATTGAGTGCGGTTTTAATTGCCATACTCCGTACATCAACTGACCTTTATTAGCTTTATGTTGTAGCTTTTATTTCCATTAGAAACCACTAATAGAACATAATATCATCTTTCTGTAATTTGCAATTTGATTAGTGTCTATTTAATAATAGATTTTTCAAGAACATTAGGAAGTTGATTGTAAAATTTCCTGCAGGAGAGGTAGGTCAAAAGGTCTAAAGAAGAGATGAAAAAAAGGCACTATGTGGGAATAATTGAGTATCACAGACTTCTTGTAATCATTTTGAGAAATGTGGGAGTAAAGAATGGCCACAAGATTGCCTCTTTCTTGCAGAGTTCTCATATTGGTGTAACAGGGAGGAAGAAGTGCTGAGACACAGCATCCCTCAATGCTGCAGCATTATACACGGCTTACCAGGAGGACCTGCAAATTTTCTGGGCATAGCTGACAGCTTCCAGAAGAAAGTCTGGATTGTTTTATTCCCTAAAACTCAGTAAAGCTGTACTGGCTCTAACCAAGCAAAGAGAATAAAGCTGGTCTGACAGATTGGGTGAAGTTCAATCTTTGCATTAAGATGGCAAAAAGAGATGGCAGGGTTTGGTGAACACTGGTAGGGCATGCTCTGCCCTCAAGATTATTTTGAGATTATTCTGACTCAACTAAAACAAGTGTAAACAATGTGTAAACATTTTATAAAAGATGAAGTAAAGTACAATTAATTTAGGGCTTTACAAATTCTGAAACAGAGGTAGAAATAAAACAGAGGTAAACATATGCAGGAGGTGATTCCACTGCTTTTTTAAACTGTTCTAATCTTATTTCAGAGACAGAATCTCTTCCTGGAAATTTCATCATCTACTTTCATGTCCATGTAGATAAAAAGTCCCCATCTTAGTCTGTTCTTGCCAAAAATTACCATGGTAGGTTCAATTTTCATCTCTTCTCCATAGCTACTGACTATCAATTTTATCCTTAAGCAAGTTTAAATGCTATGTATGCAAGGACTTGCTGCAAGAGAGCCCATTGCAGCTGTTCTATCTTAAATCAAAATTGATGCTGACCTTGCAGGGTGTCTGATGTTCCCTCAACATTCAAGACTTCCAGGAATGGGACATCTACTGTCCCTGTGGGGAACCTATTCCACTGTTTCACCACTCTCCTTTTCTTCCTTATCCCTAATCTAAATTGACCATTTTTTAATTTAAAGCCATCACCCCTTGTCCTATTGCAACAGGTCACACTGAAGTGTCTGTCCCTACCTTTCTTGTAGTCTCCCTAGAAATGCTGAAAAGCTGCTATGAATGCTAACATGCTGATCAAAACATGTTAAAAGGGCCTTCAAGGCCATTATAAAATGACAGATTACTGAGTCTCTGCTGTCCAAATGGTCCATGTTGTACCCAACTGAGACATTCATTTTCTACTGCCCACCAGAAAAGGAACAAATTATTCCTTAGGTTTTATTCCTGGGAAAATTAGTTTTCAGGATTTGCTCAAATTTGCTCTGGATTTTCAGGGGAAAGGTGGGGTTAAACTTGCTTTCATTGAATAATTTCTATTAACGCCTTTCAAGGGCTTGCTGGAAATACAGCACTAATTTTAAAGATCTTTTTTTTTTAAAAAAGGGAAGTGTTGTCATGAGTGAGAGTAAAAATCTCTCATTCTATACCCTACTCATTAATTAAAGTCAGGTGTTTGCTGTTTTCTTCAAAGGTGTTTCATTCATGTGTTTTACTGCTGTGCTATACCTTACATTGTTGAGACTATACTGATAATCCAGGGGAATGTCTTCTCCTTTATTGATGTAACACACAAATATTTGCCTATTTAAATCTGAATACATGCAAATGCCTAAATATTTCACAGGTCTGAGCTATGTCGCTATTTCTCAATCACAAACATATGTTGTGTATATTTAATTGTTTTCTTATAAAAAGGACCTTAATTTTCTTCAGGTTAAAGGAAAAATCTGTTACCCTCTTTCCAGCATTATGTAAAGTCAAGGAGAGAGAGCTCTTCTAGAGCTGGTGTTGTAATTGCCTCAAAACACACCATGCTGTGCAAATTATAAGGAGAAGAACTATGAAAGCCAAGGATACAAATTAGTAGACAAGAGAAACCCTGTATTATTTTCAGTCAGCACTTCTGAAACATCACTGTTTCTTTCTACAGACTGCTAAAAAATGCAATCATCTCAGCCAATTATGGTTTCTTGTAAAAGACTCTAAAAAAATATGAGGAAGCCTAAAGTAGTCATTTCGTTATGTCTGTTTACATTGTAGTCCAGCAGATTTTAACAAGTGCAGCATAGCTCCATCTCCACCTTAATTTAGCATTACTTTTTAATCTGTGAGAATAAATAGAAGATCTAACAGTGATTTAATGGGGGTGGAGTGGAGACATTTTGAAAAAACCTGAAATAGCCATTTTAAGGGTGCCTTAAAAAAAATTATCAAAACCTTTGCTCAGTAAAGGAACTCCTTTACAGTGCTTGACTTTTAACTGCCTGAAATCACAGAAATATGTGAATTGCATGTAAGCTAGTAAAAAATATTGGGAAATTAATTCTTCCTTCTTATGACAAAGTTTGAACCATCTTAGCTCCTATTGTATGGCAACAACATTTAAATTACCTTGTAATTTATTAATGATTATTTATTAAATGAAGGGAGAGTGTCATGTCATTTCATTGTACTTAACCTATCATGTCACTTAGCTTTATTACAAATTCTTCCAAATCCAGCCAACACACACCTGTTTCACCTCTCACTCACCCCTGGCAGGGTATTGGGAACTAAAAACTGTTCTAAAAATGGCGTCCTAGAGTTTACTCCATCAGCCCTTTGGTTACTTACAGAGTAATATGATCATATTATATCTACTAATCTGTTTAGGATTAAATTATTTATGGTAACACACATACACACACAAACACATTCATAGTTCACCCTCACCCTGCCCCTTTACCTCAAAACTGAAATTGTTCCACAAGATTTTCCTTAAAAAGGCAAACTGATTTTTAAATTCTGAGTGCAATTATAACAATCTCTGGACAAGCTCTTTTCATGCTTACCCATCTACAGCAGGTTTCTATATTTCTAATATAGATTCAGCATGGAATGTAAACGAGAGACACACCACTGACTCGATGGTTTAATAATGGTCTTCCAAGGACTGATACCCATTTTCCAGAGCACCTACTACATCATTAGCCATGAGTGACAAGTTAGAAGAGATAACAAACGAAAAGAGTTTACAGGAACACAGGGAATGCATTGCAGTTACTTAAGGGTTCCTGAGGAAGGCAACAGATCCATGGTGGGAGGTGACACCAAGGTCCAGGCTCCTCATTTGCAAAGCAGGCATTCAGAGTAAGTCCTGGTGGAATTCCACATCTTAATGACACCATTAAATGAAGGCATGGATTTAAGAGCATGCAATGAACAAGGAAAAGGGAAAAGGGGTGATGGCTTCATTGCCCTTAGTGGGGATCCTTAACTTGCTCTTGTTTAGACAACAGACAATCAACATTTGAGTAAACACATTGATGCTGCAAGGGAAGAAAAAAATAAAGACAATTTCCAACTGGGTGTAAATCCTGTTATTCTTAAAATACATGCATAATCCTTACTGGTCAGACCCATACACAATTTGTAACTGTTGACTTGTCAAAAGATGCAGGCAGGCAGCATGCTCTGTCCCCTAAAGTAGGGGACTCCATTCCCTGCTGGTGGGGAAAATGAGAAAATGCCCATCATTCCTTACTGGTGGCTATTTTTGCTCTTGTCTTAGGAGCTCCCTTGGTACAACTCTCTGTCATGTACTGTTCTGAGTCTGTACCCCTCTGTAACATGTGTAACTCTGTGCTTCATGAATGATTCTTCATAATTCATAGAGAATTAACGAGGTTATCCCAGGAACATTATACATTATGTTACAAAAATCAAATCTTCCAATTTCTGTGCTGACTTCCCAGGAAAAAAAAGACTCAGGATGCAAGATATTTGTCTTTACCTACAAAGCTTGAATTGCAAATATCTCTAACATTCCTAATATTATATTATGAGGAATATACCTATTTGTCTGGCTCTCAAATCTAGAGAAATTACCCATTGCAAAGATAAAGATCCAAGAAGTTTCTCAGAGGACAAGAAAAGATGAATCCAAAGTGTCATACACACCCACAGATAACCACAAACTGCTTTTATAACTAAATCATTCTTGATTTTGCCTTCATTGACAAAGCTGTATCAGATATGTAGTTATGGATTAAAACTCCACTAAATATGTGTCTGGGAAGCAAGAGAAGAGGAAAAAAAGACCTTATACCAGAAGTTGCATTAAACTATTTTAAATATTGAATTAGTGAACCGCACCATTGAAGCTACAGTTTAAAAGAAGGGAGATAATTACACAATACTTAATTTATCTATATTAATATATACAATATTTCATAATTATAAATAAATACAATTATTCATTATATATAATTTATATAAAAGTGTAACTAATTCTAAAATAATAATCATCCTTCTAGATAGCATTTAATCTATTTTTTTTTGCGTTTCATAAAAAATTACTCCTAATACACCCCAAGTAAACTGTGAAATAAACAGTTAACATTATAACTTTGATTGAAACAAAATTTAATTTTGTTTAAAAGCTAATCAAAGCTGTCTGATAAGGATGATATATTTAAATATAAAGTTATGGTAACACTTATGTAAGTTGTTACTGCCTTTTGTAAAATTCATTTTCATTCAATTAACTCACATCAGCTCCTTTCTGATTTCTGCTTGTGACTTTAAAAAAGAAAAAACTTATAAAAATTGTAAGATCTCTCAATTGTTCTAATCAATTACTTTATATAATGTTGAAATTACATACTATAAATATGCCTCCTTTTTAACTCACACCTTTCCAAGTATCTTCTTCCTTGGTGGAGAGCAAGGGAACTCAGTGATTTGTGTCTGATTTTATATCCTCACGCATACACATTCACACACAAATTGCATTAAATTGGAATCTGGATTAAACATCAGTCCTACTGAAGGGGCTGCAGGAAGGTGTCAGAGCAGGGCAGATTTGCCTACCCAGTCTGCAGAGCTGGTTTGCAGGCAGGCTGTTGATCTGATCAGGAGCATCTCTCTGATGGTGAGAAGCAGGTGACAGTACAAGGAAACATAAAAGCCTGTCTTGGAGAGCTACTTATCTGCCAGGTCACTCAGACACCCTGCTTTTGACCTCAGCTGCCTGTGTTTCTCTCCACGTTCCAGCAAGGATCCCAAATTCCCTGCATTCCTTGATACTTCCTAAGACTTATTCAAATAGCAAACCCCAGCCTTAGGCTCCCACTTTTCACTGTTGCACTGCCTTCACAGATCTTATGGGTTAAGTCCATCCCTCTCAAACAGGTAATCCCCACCCAGACCTAAGGGGTCTCTGAATTTGAGAGTTAACAAACCCATCACGGAGTTCTGAAGCTCCCTGCTTCTTTAGACTGCAATTATTTACAAGGAATATATAAATGTATAAAGTGTATGTGAGATAACTACAGGAAATAATCCTACATGAAGATCTTGATGAAGTTTTCTCCTTTTCTCTACTGCAGTTTAAAATAAAAATATAGTCCCTGCCTGTTTGATTGAATTTCTCCTGCAGCTTCTTGCAAACAAAGATCTGGATGCACCCAGGAGGTCAGTGAAGCTGAACTCTTCTGTTTCTGAGGTTCATGCCCTGGTGAGGCTGACATGCACTGCCCTGCCCAGGCTGTGCTAGAGTGGTCAGAAGTGAATCATTTCCCTGGGAGAGAGAGACAGTAGGAATGTGAGGCTGGCAAAGAGACACAGGTGTAATGATTACATCCCCCTTTCGCTCCTTCATGGTCACATTCTTGAATGCTCAGCACTGGCCCACACTTGAGATGAAGGGTTTGTGATGTTCCTCCTTCCCCTTTTCCTGCCAGGAAAGTGCAGTCAAATGTGCCTGTGACCAATCTCTCTGGAAGAGCATCCAGTTGGCATGCTAAGAAGCTGTCCTTAAGACAACTCTCATATCTGCCCCCACTCTCAGCACGCTGTGAAACAGTTTGAAACATGCAAGAGTTCAAAATGCAAATTGATGTACAAACACTTGACTGTAGGCTCAAAAGATAGGAAAACCTGATTTCTGGCTTTCACAGCTTTATAGTGATTTCAGATTGAGCAGAGCTAAATATCCTTAATAGAGATGCAAAAGTCTTACATGATTAATATTGCTGGATCCATAATATGGATAAGAAAAGAGAAAGGGAATTTGTAAAAGTACAAATTTTTCCTACACCAAAACCCCAGGCTAAGATGCACTCAACTTGTTTCAAAGGAATTATTTTGTGTTTCCACCTAAACTAACCAGGCAAATTTTTTAAATGTTCCTCCTAAATAAATGGAAAATAAATTAAACAAAAATCAGAAGTGCGACTCTAAACTGGGACACCCAAATTCCAGTCCCTTTCTGAAAGTCCTGGCACATGACTATTAAGAGATCATCCAGAAGATCAGTGGCTAAACTGTGACTAGATTCCTCATTCTTGCTGTAACCCCACTCACCTATTAAAACCAACTCTTTTAATAAATCCAAGGAATTATACGTAAGCCACTTGCAATGGCTTTAAAATCTCCATCTAAAGGAAAACATGCATGTCCTCATTTTGCCCCAGGAAATGCCAGCTCACTGGTCTCCTTGTGGTTTCCTCCTCTGTAGCTCACTCTGAGTGGAAGTTGTGATTTAGAGTAAACAGGGCACATGTGGGAGAGAGGAGACCTCTGCTGAGAGTTTCACAGATCAACCCAAATTGCATTTTACAAAAGAGGGTAACCTCTGCAGAGTCACCTTAATAGTCTTTTCTAGAGGTGAGAATGTCCCATTTTACATCAGGTGAGACAGAAAGAAATAAGAAAATATCTGTAGCAGAATGACAGCATGGAGGAAAGATATCTAAGAATTCCAGATATGCTCACATGACAACTCATGTTCAGGTTCTTAGAAGGCAGAATAGGGCTTACTAACATTTCCAGTTTATCAGTGGCATACAGAGAATGCATCTGCTGGTGGCTGTTATCAAATAAATTTTTATAATGACTTATTTTTTTTAGTATTTTACATCTGTCTACAGTTGTTCTCAAACATTTAAGGAAAAGATTAGGGCTGGTTGAGATGTTGGACAATAACTGAGAAAGAAACAGCTCTTCAAAAAGATCTGTATCTGATGCATCAAACAGTAAAATAATATTAATGACAATTTTAGTCTCTCAACAGCTCTAACAGAATAAATTAGGCAACATAAAACAACATTTAAATTATTTAAACCCTGTAAACCTTAAGATGCACCATAACTAAAGAGACTATTGTGATTTATACCAGGGATATTAATCCTCTTTAAAATATAACAGTAAAAATGCATTTTAGAGAGGCTAATAAAAGAAGAGAATACAGCTGAATTTTAGAGGATAAACTAAATATTCCTGATTTGTGTTCTAAAACAAATTAAATCAAAGTACCCAAGAGGTACTTTGCAGCTAACTACTGCAACTGATTTAAAAAGGAATGGTATTCATGAAAACAATCTTAGCCTGTCTCCTGAAAATGTCTAAATCTGCAGAAGCGCATTTGCAATTTCCATTTGCCTAAATTTGTAGTTATCCAAAATAACAGCTTCTCAGTCTTCCTGAAATGAAGGTGTAGCTCCACTGATTGAAAATTACATTGAGATGAACACTGCTCTGTGTATCTTTTCTGTCTATGTTCTCTTTGGTTTACATGGTTTTCACTCAGGTGTGTTCAGAAAAACTGTAAGTCTGTATTAATAAAAAAAAACTTTAAAAAAATCCCTGACACTCTCAGGTATCTTAATTATCTTAAAGGTTTTTTTCCAACCTAAATAATTCTAGAAAGAGTCAAAACATGGACAGTTACTGAGATGCTGAGGGATTTAAAACTGCACACAAATAATAATATTGACTACCATTATCAAAAGGGTGTTGATTTCTAATCAAATAGGCAGCACCTTTCCCTAGCTCAGTTCCCTGCCCAGATCCTCTGCTCCAAGGCAGTGAGCTGTGTCCTGCTGGGAGAGAGTGCCACTGTGCACTGTGACATGGAGAAAAAGTCTTTTAGGTGGCTGCACTGGAGGGCAAGATCCCGGTATGATTTATGACCTTTAAAGGTCCCTTCCAACACCAGCTGTTCTGTGAGTCTGATTCTATGAGTCTGTGATGTCCTGGGCTGTGCAAACCACAGCTTTTTCAACCTTCTTACTCTTAGGTTGTGTAGGCTGCACTCTCAGGCCTAAAAGACAACATGTTTTTGTACCAGGAAAGAAACAAAATACCCACATTTTTCCTAGCTAGCCTTGAGCTGGGTTCTCATCAGTGATGGATCAGTGCGCTCTGGATTCTTCTAGCGAAGCCCATCAGTTCTTTTACATGAACTTTGCACAGTGCAGCTTTTGGTGTCACATTGCTGAAAGCTCCTCAGGATACTATTTCCCTTGACTGTTCATTATGTGTCAGTCATATGCTTTTATATCTCTTAAATTCTTCAATTAACAAGTCATGTCTACTGTGCTTTTAAAAGCTATACTGCATGGGAAAATTTGCTTGTATTAATTAATTTATTCTTACCATTTAGACCAGGAAGAGTGAAGATTTTGTAACAGGAAATAGGAACTTCATTATGAAAACATCATTGTTAATTAACCTTCAAGAAAGAAACAGCTGTGGAAAGAAATCTCAGCCTGAAAAGCAGTCAATGATAAATACAGCTTATTTCAGCATCTGAAGGGCTGACCTGAAGGGCACTCACACTACCTGCCTCCTTAGCACTGCTTTTACTTAGAGCTCTCAGCCACTGAAACCAACATCTTCCTTTTACACCAGGGGACTAAGCAGAAACACTCTCACCCATTTTGATGCCATTTTTACTTGGGTCACTTTTCAGATGCAACTTCATGACAATGAATTGTGTCTAAAAGACATGTGCAGTCATTCCTTCCAAAATTCAGATCTGTTTTTTTTTCATGAAGGAGCTCATCAGGAGCCCTTTCAGCTCAGTTAACATCAAAATATTACAGTCTAAATAGAGCTTATGTAGATGGGTCTTCCCAAGTGACCCCAGATCAAGGAATAAAAGGATGCTAAATATGAATAAGAGCACGATCCATGTCCTGATACAAGTGCACCAGCCTTACATGAATGCTTTCAGCTCTTACATAACATTAATGATTTCACGCTGCATGAAAGTGCAGTTTGCATCATTCCCCAGATCAGATTATTTACTCAGAAATCACTCTCTTTCTCTTATCCTTTTACAAGCTGTCCCTGTCTATTAGAAGGATCACACTGAGTGCCTCTATACCCCTAAATAAAACAAGGCCAAGCTTGATTATTGATTGTCCACACAGCGTAATTGTTCCCTAAGCCCTTGGTTCCGGTATGGATTTCTCCAAACAGCTGCCTTCAAGACAGCCATGATCTGTAAGAGGCTGCTGCCTCACAGCATACACGTAAACCCTGTCTCAGTCACTTGGACTTGGTTTGAAACCATGTCATCTTTTATTTGGCAGGGTAGATACAGCTCTGAAAAACAATGCAAGAGCTCTAAACACGGTCTGTCTGTGTAAACACCAAACCTCAGGTCATTCCTGAGGGCAGCTCCTGATGAATGCTGCTGTATCACAGAGCCTTGGTACACACTGCTGTGCTTGCTTCACTTTTCTGTGTGCTTACCTTTCTTTGTTAAAAGTTGATCTACGTACTCATCTTCTTCCTATAGTGGGCAGGACACCGCAGTCTGGCACTTCTTTTCCCAGACGATGGAGACTTCATTATGGGAAATGACTATTGTATTTTGTTGTAGTACAACGTGTATCCTCTGAACAGGAGGGTGGCAAAGATACCTTCTATTTAAAAACAAAACAAACCCAAACTATTCTGTTGGACATCAAGGCACCCAGAGGAAATATAAATGCAAAACTTAAACTGCTTTTCTGGTGAAATTACCTACCTACTTACACTAAAGAAAGGAACCTGAGACACGTGGACAATTTTGGGGCATCAAGAAAGAGTCAGCATGGACTTTGTGAAGGAATTCCTGCCTCATACATTCCTGAACAAGACAGAAAGCACCCCAGTAGCACCCACCACGCTTTCAACTGGCTCTGGGCCACCTCCAGGCATTGACAGTTCTTAGGGAAACTAAGCAACCACCGGATAAATCTCCACATGAACTGGGGAACAACAAAATCAACCAACCAATCAACCAACCAACCAACCAACCAGCAAACAAACAGACAAACAAGCCCCACCAAACTCATGAAACTGGTCAAAAGTATTAGAGTGAAAGCGCAGTTTTCACAATAAACTGTGGAGGTCATTCCAATAGGGGGTGGCAGTGATTCCTGCATCTGAATGCATCTGAAACAGGGTCACCAATTCTGAGCCCAGTTTCAGAGCTGGGAGTCAGAGACTAAGAGACCATGCTGGGAAGGTAGCACGATTTCCTTGAAACACTCCTATTTTCTACTCTTACTTTTCTGCTCGTGGTCATTGTTGGGGAACATTGCCAACACTCAGTACCTCTATTCTTGCAGTCTTGCATTAAGCTGACAAAGGTGAAAAGGAAATGTATGCAGACAAAAATAGTAACTCTACCAAAACTACAGTCAGAGAGAATAATGTGCTGATTGAAGCTTTGGGGAATACTGGCATCACCTACGTATTCAAATTACAAGCTTAAGATAAGGAATATAAAAATATTCCCTCAGGAGCATCCACTGAAGCAACTGGGATCCTTTCTACTGGACCTCAGTTGCTTGTTCATTAAACAAAGTAGTCTGTGCAGGAGCATCTCTTTTACTGTGTCTATATCCCTATCAGTGGAAATCTGTCTCTGTTATACATTCAGACAGCAAAGAGATAATATTTGTTTTACAATTACAAACATGTCATTTTAGTAGAGCTTCCTTCCCAGGCCCCAGGTTTTTATATTTCAAACATTTCAGATGTGATACCACTCTTTTGTAAGCTTATCTTCATAATTTGCTGTCTAATTTAGTGAAACTCATAGGAAAAATTCCATTTATGAACAATACATTTAAAAAAGGTATTAGTAGAGGAGCCTCTGAACTACCTCTCGAGCACAATATTTTTTTTTACCTTGCTGCATTATTCATGATTGTCAGCACTTTCAGAATTCAGAATTCATTCCTGTCTGTTAATGCATGTTAATGTTAGTGCTTTTTTGGATTATTCTGTACATCTGGGTGAATTGACAGGCAGAAGTATTTAGCATCTCTTACTATACTGGGTGCCAATTAATGCAACCAGTTATCTGATCTAAGCTCCTGGGGAAAAGCTATACTGGATCAAAAGCTACTTTTTAAAATTACTCCTTTTGACTTATTTTGCATATTATGATTAAAAATCTCTTACCTGCTGAATTTTCCTAGAAGAAAAATACTCCTTTGCCCGAAAGAGACTGTACCTTAGCTTATGGCAACAATAAAAACCTCTGTATGTGGCTGTGGAAAAATAGAATTATATTAAAGAAGCAAACTTCAGTGGTGGCCTTGTAAAGGACCTGAGCAGGTTACTGTTCTCAAAGACCCCAGCCTTCTTTGAATAAAGCAGGGTGACACATCTACTTGGTTCAGTTTGCTGCTGGCACAGAGGGCCCTCCCTACCTCTCATCTCACTGCTATTCTGACTAGTGCAGTAATTTCTCTCAATATCTTCTCAATGGTAATACTGAAGGAGAGGAACTGCCCACGGGTATGGGCTTTTAAATTAATTTTATATTAATAAAATTTCCCTTATTAAAAGTAATTTATTTATTTCCATTCAGCCTGATCTCCTGCCAAGTGATAAACCTAGATCCAGACAGTAGAGTAAGCCACAGTGATAATTTTGTACCTTGCAGAACTCTTTAAAATGTTCACACAGGGTTAATATATACATGTTAATGAGCATTCAAATTTGTTCCCATAATTTATCAGAAGGAAGTGGCTACATTTATTAGGCATGCTCATCAGTGCATAACAACCACTTAATGTAACACAAAATACTCCCAGGAAAATTAGATGACCATAAAAATATCATTGACTTTAGTCACAGAAAATTTCAGGATCACTGCTTTGCCTTCCAGCTGTTCCCAGCCCTCTATGAATTACAAATTGACCTGAGAGAAGAGTAAATAATATTTACTGCAGCATACATTAGTAATTAGCACACATAGAAAGACAGGGCAAAGTGGCAAGAAGGGAACAAATTGCCCAGTGCCTTTCATAGACCTAAATGAGCTAAAATGCATTTTCACCCTTTGGCAAACGCTCTGTCACCCCTGCTTCCCACACTAACACCAGAGGGGAGCAGCCCCAGGGATCAACCCCAGCAGAGCTGACAACCACTGAAGGAGAAATCAATGTCCCCAGATCTGCAAAGATTCTAGGCAACCCTTGTTTTATTTGCCTGTAAGCACACATCTGAAAGAAAGGTCAAACACTCTGGACACTTCTCCATGGACACACAAGCCGGGCTGCCAGAAACCGCTGTCTCTTAGGACTGGATTGTGATCCAAGAGTAAGAAGGAGAGCGATCTCTCCTGCTGCTTACCCAGTTTGCTCAACTCAGAGACTGCTAAAACCTCTCTGAGGCTGCCACACCAGATCTTAACCATTCAGAGAATTTTCATGAAACTGAGTATTTACTCATAAGAGGGGGAAAATCTGAATATCTACATGACATAGAACGAACACCTGCCTCACCTTCCAAATAATATTTTCGAAGATAGGCTGTGATTAATAACTCCAGTGTACACAGTGTGTTACTTTGATGGTGAAAGAGAAGGGCTGTTTTAAACAGCTTACTGCTGCTGGGAGGAAAGAAAATAAAAGAAGGTAAAACTATATTTTACAATAATGGAGAGACTTAAAACTCACTTTCAGTCTGTAAATATCTGCTGCTGATTCACAATAAAAATAGGCAAATAACATACCAATTAGCCCACTTTCAGAATAAGAAACAAAATTCCAAGGCAATATTAGGATATATATTCAAATGCAGAAAAATGAACACGATGTTAAGGATCCCCTAGTGAATATAAAGTAGTCCTCAAAAAACACAAAGAAAATTAACATGGTTCTCACTTCAGTGCCCTCATGCACCTGTAGAGAGCAGCCATGGAGTGACTGATTTAATTTATCTGGCAAAAGGTTTTACAGGCGTGCTTTTTGAAGTTCTTGGATCTTATTTCTATAGCCCAGAGTATCTAAGATGAAAAGGAGAAATCAGTGTGCTGTTTTCTATGTACTGCACTGGCTGAGCTCACCCTGCTCCTTCTTTGGGGCAAACTCCAGTGATTGCAGCAAAGCTATTACAGAACACACGAGGAAACAATTCAGGAACAACGTTTTACAATGAAGCCCTGCACTATGCAAAAGTAGCTTTGATTCACTTAAGGGGGAAAACTAAGCACTGTGTGTATGAACAGCATGGTTGTTATTAGGATCTGATCTCTTCCAGTTCTTGAAATCAGGAGCTGTTCTCAGGAACAGCCCTGCTGGTTGTGCCCAGGAGGAAATGGATGGGAATGGAATGGGAATGGGGATGGAGGCTCCTGCCTCCAGCCTTGTGTATGCAAGAATTTGGCCTCATAGAATGATTTCATCATCTGATCACTTTGGATTTTTGTGCATTAGTATTACAGGGTCAGGATGCAAAGGTATCAGTGCTACCTTTGAAAGGGACCCTGAGCAGAGATGTAGGGAAGATGTGAACATACTGAACAGGATGTTCAGGAGGTGAAAATTCCTGAACAGGAACAAATAATGCCCAACATACTTCATAGCCTCTCTTCTGGTTGGTTCTGGCTCTCCTTTCTTCTTGGCAGCAGCCTGAGAGAAGCATGTGATAGGGCTGGAGCAATTGGAGTGGGGCAGTAGGAGGGAGGCAAGGATGCTGGTAGAGAGAATGCCCCTGACACCAATTATTTCACCCCAGATGAGAAGAAAACAACCCATCAAGGGATTTGGCATAGAGAAAGAAAAGCAGGTCTGCCCCCCTTTCTTAGCAATTTATTCAAAATATTTGGGGGTAGAATCAGACAAAGCTGCTCTTAGCCTCTTTTATTCAAACCATGGGAAAGGGAAAGGGAAAGGGAA